>NC_077230.1:398756482-399056482 GCF_027887165.1 Monodelphis domestica | reverse complement strand
CTGGTCCTAGATCCAGGCTCAAAGGCTTTCGAGGTGAGCAGGACCAGCCAGGGTTTGTATTCAGGGGGACAGCTTCAAGTACTAAGGATTACTTTTTGGGTCATGATGCCATTGGAGCTGAAGCTTAGTTGGGGCTACAGGATGATTGATGCTTTTCATTTTCTGAAGCAGCTGTCTTTGCATTATGGCTTATCCATACTATTTCCTGATTGTATAGTTGGGAAACCAATAGGCTGAAGCTTTGTTCACTACACAAATCATCTCTTCATTTGGCATTCAGATTCACTATACCTGCATGCCTCTGTAATGGCACAATGGGCCCCAGATCCTTCAACGTACATAGGAGCCTCTCTACCTCTGTAATGGCCAATATGAGTCTCAACTGCTCCTTCATATACACAGGAGTCCTGGGTATAGCCGTGGGACTGCAGCTCAATCCTAGTCTGTGCCATCAATTTAAAAACCTCTCATCCATAGCTTTTCCTTTTTTAAATGTTTAAGGTTAATTACCAAGCCCTCATCCCTTAAGTGCTCAGATCATTTATCCATGTACCTCATCCAAAGCACGTCTGAGGCCTGACAGGGTTGATTTGATTACTCCATTATCTAATTCTGCAAGTCAGCACAGAATTTTCAAATAAAGTGTCAGCTTCCCTGGAAAGTAATCGACGTGTGAAACAACCGTATGGCCAAAAAAGGACCAAGGATTGATATTTGCTACAATGTGAGCATATTCATTCACTGCCTGATTTCTACGCGGAGAAACTAACAGACTTTCTTTTCTCTCCGTGGGAAGTTAGGATAAAGATTACAAAAAGGGAGGCAATCTTCAACTGCCTAAGTGGTCCCTAACTGGGCAATCATATGACCCTCTGCTTTGCCGGATATAATGCTTGGAGCTCATTTTTTTTTAACCCTTACCTTCTGTCTTAGAATCGTTACTAAGAATCTGTTCTAAGGCAGAAGAGCAGTAAGGACTGGGGTTTAAGTGATTTGCTCAGGGTCACATAGCTAGGACATATCTAAGGCCAGATTTGCAACCAGGACTTCCCATTTCCAGGCCTGGTCCTCTCTCTACTGTGCCACCTAGTGACCCTCAGAGTTCTTTCCAGTAAGTTCTATTTCACAGAGCAGAGTAGCCCAAGAATGGAAAAGGTCATGGGTATCTCTGGGCCTACAGTGAACTGCCCCCATGAAGGAACCCTCATTAAGCTCAGGAGAGTAGGGTAAGGTGCTTTGGCCTTTGAAATCATCTAATCCCCACTGGCTTCTGTGACAGAGACATGAAGAGAGAGGTTTTGCAGGACTTGTGGACCAAGATGCAAAAGCCAGGATTCCAATGGAATATCCCCAGGAGGGGCAGTTGGGGGTTGGCTGGCCACACTGAGGAGAGGAAAAACTTGTTTCCAATCAGAAACAGTTTCCCCTCAGTTTTCCTTTCTCTATAGTCCAACAAGTAAAAGATTCCCTTCAGCTTACATTCTTTATTACATTTCAGGTACAGGATCTAAAGCATAGGTCACTGGAAAGGAGATCATCTTGGGGGACTCAAAGAAGAGAACACCAGGGTTTTGAAGGAATGGGAGGGGTATGGACATGCTTGTGAGAACACAAAATCCTCCACAGCCTCCTGGACTTCCCAGCTGGAAAAAGATGGACCTTTTACCAGCACCCCTGCCTTAAACTGGGTGGGAAGGGCAGATGAAGAGGAAGATGACTTCACCTCAATGAGTTCAGGTGAAATGTGTTAGGGAGGTGGGTTTTTACCTGTTGAGCCAATGAGAAGAGGTCCTGATGCAGGGCCAGCACAGCTCTGTAGAAAGCCCCGTCATGGGTGTCCCGGGGGATCATGCAGGTGTACTCCTCCATACTGTCCCACTGACCTATACCAACAGCAGAGGAAGCAACTGAGCTATGTCTTCTCATTAGGCTAAGGCCTCACAAACACGTAAACCCAACATGTCTTGATATGCCAAGTGCCCAAACACTAAGGCCAAGGGGCAGGTTTCTGACCCTACCAACAACAGGATGGCAAGGCTTCTTCTCACTATAAAGAGGCTTAAGATGGCCTTGGGAAGCCAAAGAAAATCTAAATGCCACCCAAAATGGGTTATTACATGGATGAGGCAGTGGACTGGACAAAGAGCTTGCTCACTGGGCTTGGGCAATCTCCTTCTCTTCTTGAAGGGAGGTAGAAGGTATTTGAGGAAGCTCTTAGGAAGCAATGGAAAGATGGGCTAGGTCACAGCACAGAGGGCCTTATGCCTTGCTAGGCACTTGATGGCTGGGGAAAAAAAAGACTAGCCAGGAAGAATTATTCACGTCCCTGAGGGGAATGAACAGACATCAAATCCCAGTATTTCCAAAGCCATCTGCAGAAGAGATATTGGCTTCATTAGCTGCAAACTGCAGGGCTGCCGATTTTACAAGGCATTTCCCTGACTTTAACTCAGGAACGTCAGCTCATCCATTCTCCCTGCCCCTGGGCAAAAAGCAAATAGTGAAAGATGACTCGTCAGGAAGCAATTTGTTTTTGAAAAATGTTTTGGAGAGATCCCAGTGCTCACTAAAGGAAAGAGACAAGCTTTGTGACTTAAGTGAGCCCAAACAGAGGTGGAAGTGAAGCAATTTCCCTCTGGGTTTCACAGGGAAAGGACCCATGACCTAGAGTCCCCCTCCCCACCCCACTGGGTTTCTTTGGACTGGACACTATTCATTGTCATCAGTGCAGGGCTTAGTGCCACAAAATTTGCTGATGACAGTGAAGGCTCAAGCCTCTTGACTTGTCTATTCTGTTGTTTGGTCATTTCACCAAGGTCTTTTTAGTTACTTGAAATCACCTAGCACAGAGAATTCCGACGCTTTGGTGGATCTGGCATTTGCCTATGGTGCCACGGAGACTATGTTTTACCTAAACCCCAAGCAGCTGCAGCAGCCATCCGGGCCATTTTGGCTTGTATCTCATCATTGACCAGGGTCCACTTTTCACAGCACTGCTGATGGAGCTGCCCCCTTAAGAAAGAGAAAATCAAATCTCAGTTTACAATAACAGAAACCATGGCTGGAGATTGCTAGCCTACTTTTTCCAAACACTCAGTGGGGGGTGGCAGGAAGGGTCAGATATTAACAGAAGACATGGGGTGGGATCTAACTAGGCTTAGAAATTCTTCAAGCGCAGGTTCTCATGGGCCCACTTCAGAGCAGGTAAATCATCTCTTCAATGTTTCTATACCCTGATTACTTGAATTATGTCATTCATTGGGAGGGTGAGCTCCCCTTCTCCATGAGGCCTTACTGCCTCTCCAGCTGCTAGCATCCTTCTCTCAGCAAAATCTTTTTATACCCATTTTGAACCAGTGCCAATATATGGACGGGAGTGTCCCTTGAGATATGTAAGCTCTTTGAGGGCCAGGACTGTTTTGCCTGTCTTTGTATCCTCAGTAGCTGGCACACTATAGGTGCTTAACACATGTTTGTTGATAGTGCACAGTCTTTAGTAGCTGAGCTGCTTCTGAGATGTAAAAGCACCACCCCTGCTGACAAAGAACATGGGGATCTCTTCCCTTATGGTAGGCCTACAGGGTTGCAATGTGAGGATGTATGCTTGGACATGAAGAGTAGGGTCATGGGAATCAGGAATTATGAAATTTGAGGGGTGAATTCTAGTGAGGAAATAATCCCCCCAAATGAAATAAGTACCCCAGGTATGGAGTAACTTCATGAAAGCCTACATTTAGAAGTCCGTTAAAGTTGCTTACTTTCACAGCCTTTGAGCTCTCAGAATAAGGCTGAAATAGGACAGAAATGGTTAAACACATGGTATTCACTCATTACCCAGTGAGTTTATAGTCAAAAATTTAACTAAAACCAGATCATCTGGTAGAAAGAGTGGAAAGCCTTCTCAAGAGAGGGGACCATGTTACAGAATTATAGAATCTCTTATTTGGATAGGACCTCAGAGATGGTTGAGCTGCTATGGGATAGTAAAAAGAACACTGGGCTTAGAGTCAAATCCTTACCTTGTCATTTACCACCTGTATAAATGGGTAAATGACTTAATGGTCTGGGCTCTTATAAGCATCACCATTCAAAATCTATTAATCAGTCAATCAATAAACATTTATTTAGCACCCACTATGTGCCAAGTACTCTGATAAGCACTAGAATGCAGCAGCTTAGTCTCTTTGAAATCAGGAAAGCCCGGGATACAAACACTCTGGATTAGCAGAGAAGTGAGACAAAAAAGCACAAAGGGAGAAACTCAATCACAATGTGTCCAGAGCATTTGCTAAAGTGTGAGGAAGCATGATAGGGTGTAGTTATAGTAATTATCTCTCTGTTTGCTGAAACTAAGAAAAAGGAGTAAAACACTCAATTTTCCAAATAGAAGGCTGAGGTCAGTTTTGCACAGGCCCAGGACGGTAGGCTGGCTTTAAGAAAGAGACCAAATCTATCTGATTGGTTCATTTTTGATACCAGTCTGCTTGGAGACAGGACTGGGTGAGGTGGCATAAGAAGGCCTCTTCTACCTCCAGGGCTTATGGGTATGATTTTTTTTAGGGCTTATGGGTACATCAAATTTGGATGTTAGGGGAGGCTGGCTGGCCTTCACTGCCTCTGGAATTCATGTCAATCTCTTTATCTTCTCCAGAGCTTACAAACAGGCCCCAGACTAGAGATGTAGCACCTCTCCTTCCAGATGTGAGGACAAGTTCCAAAGCTGAATAATATAAATCAGAGCTGAAGACAGAGACACAGGAAAATGCCTGGGGATGCCAGGTGGCAGAGAAGGAGTTCCAAATAAAGAAAGGCAATGCCTTTAAGAGAAAGGTCTTATCTGGGATGTCAGCAAAGACCCAGAAAGTACAAAGACCTCAAGGGTGGGGAGGGAGTGAAAAGGAAGAGGACCCAACATAATACAATATGACTTATGCAGTTATGACATAAAAAACAGAAAGATACAAAGAATTCCTCATAAGGGGAATCACAAGGCAAAAGGTATCTTCTTTTAGAAGCCATTCCTTGACTGGTTAGCTCTGAAAGCTTTCCCTTTTTCTGTTTGGGGTTGTTCCACACAACATGTAGTGAGCTTGCATATCTGATTCAGAGCTTCTCCAATGGCTCAGTGTTTGCTTGGCCCATCACAGGTCCGCCCTGGCTTGGGGGTGCTACCTGTTCCCTGAGATGGATCTTATCTTGCAGATGCAAGATCAATATGGGGAAGAGAGCCTTGGAAAACAGTGCAGGGGACCCACAGCAGGCACCTGGGCCAGTCATCATTGTATATGTTAATGATAATAAATGACATGTCAAATGGGGCAATATTTCATGCTTTGAACTGAAGAAAAATAGGTTACTATTTGAGTGACGTCTTAAAGAGACAGTGAAAAAGATGTACTTCCTAGATGCTGGTAGGGTGGGGGCTGCCCAGTATCACTAGTGGCAGGGCTGGATGGGACACAAATCACAGGAGGTCTCTCTCAGTGTGTCCAAATCAGCCTCATTCTCTTTCCCTCTAGAGTCATGAATTATTTGTGTTCAGGGTACCACTCTGCTTCTAGTGTCCCAGGCATGAAATCTTGGGACCCTCAGTTCCTTGATCTTCCTCATGCCATGTATCCAATAGATGCCAAATTTTGTCATTTCTACAAAGTCTCCTGCCCATGTCCCCTTCTCTCCACTCTGTTTCAAGCCTTTATATCCCTTCTTGCCTCCACAACTGTACTAGCCTTCTCACCTGACCATCCTCCACACAACTACCAAAGCCCAGGTCTATGTTCCTCTCCTGTTCAAAAAGCTAGAGTGGCTCCCTTTTACCCCTAGAATTAAATATCAACTCCGTGGTTTGGCTTTTAAAATCCCTTCAAAAGCTGGCCCTAGACTCCCTGCTCAGGTTTACCGTACATCATTGTTCTTGTTCATGCACTCTATGATCCAGCCAAACTGGCTTTCATGCTATTCCTGATCTTTGGTAGTATATACATAGTAGTATATCCCTTTGCATGGGCTCTCCCCAGGCTCCAAATGCATTCCTTTCTCACCTTTGCTTCTCAGAATTGCTATCTTCCTTTAATTCTTGGCTTGAGAACTGATTGTATATTTAACCCTTCTGATCCCCTACTTACTTACTGATGTCTCTTCTACTGACCCAGAATTTACCTTGTTTTCACTTTGCACATCCTTACTTGTTATCTCCCTCTATCAAATGGAAACTTCCTGAGGGGAAGGATTTGTTTCATTTTTTGCTCTGAAACAGCACCCAGCACCAGTGCATAATAAATGCTTGGTGACTGAGTGGTAGATGATATACCTCTGCCACTGAGATGCAAAGGAGGACAGACCTCTACTGATCAGTTTCCTTCACATGATCAAAGGACTCTGCCTACACACATGTGGTTCTGACTTGAGAAAGAAGTGGGTTGGCCTCTGACTATCTGCACATGGGCATACTTTCTTTCAAAGATTAAAAAACAAACATTAGGACTTGGAATTTAACTTTTCTCTACAGATCACAGTCTGTTTTAAGGTCTTTCCAAAAAAGATGCTCTTATGTTCAATAGCTGTGAGTCAATTTACAAAGAATAGTTGATTGATAGATCTTTGTGACATCCTTAGTCAATAAATTCCTATAATACCATCACTAGACATTTAGTACAAAGGTCAAATATAAGGAAAAGGTCCTATAAATGTCAAAATATTTTTAGCTGCACTTTTTGGGCCTTCCAGAAAAACTTGTAATCCATAGGTATTCATACGGTAATGCCTGACCAAACTGGTATATGAACATAATAGAATTTTATTCTGTTGTAAGAAATGACAACTATGAGGAATTCAGAGAAACTTAGGAAGATTTATACAAACTGATACAGAATGAAGAAAGCAGAATCAAGAGGACAGTATCTAATAAAGGTAAACATTCCATGCAGGCTTCAGAACTCTGAACAATGCCATGAACAATCTTAAGACTAATGGGAATGAAACTTACTTCTAATCTGTAGAGAGGTGGTGGACCATAACTATCAAATGTGGTCAATGACTACCACTAAATTTTGTGACACTGTAGTTATAAGACAGGGTTCTACTGGGATGGGAAGGGGACAGGGTGGAGCTGGTTTTGGGTAATGATGATGTTATTTAGAAGACCAAGTCAAATCAGATTGAGATGGGGATTTAACTAATGAGTGGCTTTAAGAATCAAATAGCTCACTCATCTCAACTTTTAAGCTTACCACTCTCCTAAGGCCTCCAGGCAGCGCATCCGGCCCAGCATTAGTTCAGGGTCATCTTTGTTAGTGTCCATCTTTTTATCATAGGCGACTAGGGCATCTTCCCATTCATGGAGTTTCTCATACCAGGTAGCTTGGATCTCCTGTCAAGTGGGAAGACAAAGAGGCTCTTTAGTTGCCACTTAGGTGCTAAGGAGTTTGCAGTAGGTACAACTGGGACACACTGTACACCACACATTCTTCTTATGTGTTGGACTGTAGATTTGATTGGAATAGCATATTGTGGATGACATTTAACTTTCTGGTTTATTCAAGTCTGTGTTTGGGTAAAGAGTTTCAACATACTTGGAGGCATCTGACTTGGTCTAGGCCTGAAATGCTGATGCTCCTGTATAATGTCAGAAATGATGCCAGGATAGTCTGAGAGCACATGCTGGCCTGTCTTTCTTCTCCCACAACTCCCTTACTACTAGGCCCAGGTCACCAGAACAGTAGGATCCCATGGGGCTCTGAGGCCAGGGAGGATGGAAGGGTAGCCATTCTCTAGGGACAGCAGACACTGGGCAATGCTGCCAGGGCCTCACTAGTATAAGGTCAGGTAGTGGGAGTGACAACTCCTGTCTGAGTATTGTGGTCTAACCTCTCAACTCTAGGAAGCCAGGCTGTGGTTTACATGATCCTTGGCCATCAATGAGCACACATGTGTTGGAGCAGAAATCATACTCTTTTTAGCTCCTTAATCCTTGGGTTTCTCCTGAATGGATTCTAACTTTGAGGAAATAAAAGAAGTTTGCTTGGAAATCTTTGTAGATTTTTCCCCTGTCTCTGGATACTCCGCCAATGTTCCCTCTCACTGAGTCCTTGGCAGCTCTGCTTGGGGCAGAGACCAGAAGATGAATTCCAGGATGATCCTGTGGGTCTTGGGCAAAGCTGGTGCCACGATGAAACTCACAGAGTCCTCCACGTGAGCAGCATAGTCAAGTGGAGTCTTAAAGGAACAGAACTTGACTCTCAGGGCCAGCAGGAGCCTGGCTTGCTTTAATGTGCTTTTTCTGCCTATTCCCCACCTCTGCCCCTCCCTTCACATTCCCATCTTAGTGTATCTTTTGGGCTCTAGTACCACCAGCTCAAGAACTTCTGCCAAGAGACACCAGATGCTGCCCAGAGATTTGCTCTTAAATAATATGGTTCTGTGTGGACAATGTAATCCTGGGCCTGGCTTGGAAAACAGAAGCACCGACAGATACTGAAATGTCTCGAAGAGCTGTCAGCTTTCAGAAGTCTTCATAGAATTAAATCCTTAGTTATTTTCAGACTTGTCCCTGAAGAAGGATGATAAAAGCACTCCCCTCTTTCTATGAAGAGGTGGGAGACAACGGGTGCAGAAAAAGATGTATATCATTAGATCCAGCTAAGCTGTGGGTATATTTGGTTGAATTCCATCCCATTCCTTTTCCTTCTTTTTCATTATTTATTAAAAGGATGGTTTTTGAAATAAGGATGCCCATTATCACCTTTATTATTTAACATTGTACTAGAAACACTAGCAGTAGCAATTAGAGAAGAAAAAGAAATTGAAGGTATTAAAATCGGCAATGAAGAGACCAAGCTAACACTCTTTGCAGATGACATGATGGTTTACTTAAAGAATCTCAGAGAATCAACTAAAATTTTAGTGGAAATAATCAACAACTTTAGCAAAATTGCAGGATACAATATAAACCCACATAAGTCATCAGCATTTCTATTTACCTCCAACACATCTCAGCAGCAGGAATTAGAAAGAGAAATCCCATTCAAAATCACCTTAGACAATATAAAATACTTAGGAATCTATCTGCCAAGACAAACACAGGAACCCTATGAACACAACTACAAAACACTCTCCACACAACTAAAACTAGATCTGAGTAATTGGAAAAACATTAACTGCTCATGGGTAGGACAATCTAACATAATAAAAATGACCATCCTACCCAAACTTATCTATTTATTTAGTGCCATACCCATCGAACTTCCAAAAAACTTCTTTCCTGAATTAGAAAAAAACATAACAAAGTTCATTTGGAAGAACAAAAGATCAAGGATATCCAAGAAATCATGAAAAAAATACAAAGGAAGGTGGACTTGCAGTACCAGATCTCAAACTATACTGTAAAGCAGGTCATCAAAACAATTTGGTAATGGCTAAGAGACAGAAAAGGAGGATCAGTGGAATAGACTTGGGGCAAGTGATCTCAGCAAGACAGTATATGATAAACCAAAAGATCCCAGCTTTTGGGACAAAAATCCACTATTTGATAAAAACTACTGGGAAAATTGAAAGACAGTGTGGGTGAGATTAGGCTTGAATCAACACCTCACACCCTACACCAAGATAAACTCAGAATGGATGAATGTCTTGAACCTAAAGAAGGAAACTATAAGTAAACTATGTGAACACCTAATAGAACACATGTCAGACTTTTGGGAAGGGAAAAAATTTAAAACCAAGCAAGACTCAGAAAGAGTCACAAAATATAAAATAAATTAAAAAGGTTTTGTATAAACAAAACCAATGTAACCAAAATCAGAAGGGAAATAACAAACTGGGAAATCATCTTCATAACAAAAACTTCTGACAAAGGTCTAATTACTTAAATTTACAGAGCTAAATCAATTGTACAAAAAAAAATCAAGCCATTCTCCAATTGATAAATGGGCAAGGGACATGAATAGGTAATTTTCAGTCAAAGAAATCAAAACCATTAATAAGCACATGAAAAAGTGCTCAAAATCTCTTATAATCAGAGAGATGCAAATCAAAACAACCCTGAGGCATCACCTCACACCTTGCAGATTGGCTAACATGACCGCAAAGGAAAGTAATGAGTGCTGGAGGGGATGTGGCAAAGTAGGGACATTAATGCATTGCTGGTGGAACTGTGAGTTGATCCAACCATTCTGGAGGGCAATTTGGAACTATGCCCAAGGGGCGCTAAAAGACTGTCTGCCCTTTGACCCAGCCATAGCATTGCTGGGTTTGTACCCCAAAGAGATAATAAGGAAAAATACATGTACAAGAATATTCATAGCTGCACTCTTTGTGGTGGCAAAAAATTGGAAAATGAGAGGATGCCCTTCATTTGGGGAATGGCTGAACAAATTGTGGTACATGTTGGTGATGAAATACTATTGCGCTCAAAGGAATAATAAAGTGGAGGAATTCCATGTGAACTGGAATGACCTCCAGGAACTGATGCAGAGTGAAAGGAGCAGAACCAGGAGAACATTGTACACAGAGACTGAGACACTGTGGTACAATCGAATGTAATGGACTTCTCCATTAGGGGCAATGCAGTGATCCTGAACAACCTGGAGGGATGTATGAGAAAGAAAACTATCCACATTCAGAGGAAAAACTGTGGGAGTAAAAACACCAAAGAAAAAACAACTGCTTGACTGCCTGGGTCGAGGGGCATATGATCGGGGATGTAGACTCTGAATGAACATCCTAGTGCAAATACCAACAATATGGAAATGGATTCTGATCAAAGACACATGTAATACCCAGTGGAATTGTGCATTGGCTACAGGAGGGGAGGGAAGGGAGGAATAGAAAATGATTTTTGTAACCAGGGAATAATGCTCGAAATTGACCAAACCAAAAAATAAATAAATAAATAAGTTGGTTTTCATATAGGATGTCCTGGATTCAAATTTGACCCCAGACGCTTCCTGGCTGTGTGACTCTGGGCAAATAACTTTGCCTTTACCGTTTTTCTGTTTTGGATCCAATACTTGGTGTCAATTCTAAGGCAGAAGGTTAGGGTTTAAACAAAATAAAACAAAGGGAGAGTTTTTTGGGAAAGGAGAGATACAATTTAGAATGAGGGTGGTATAAAAACAAGAGATAACAAAAATTAAAAGACCAATTCAAATACCCCCTTTCTCTATGAAGGTTTTCATGAATCCTCAGCTAGGAACTCTGATCTTCCAGGACAAACATTTAGAATACCTTGCTTAGAAGACCTCTTGTACCTTGTTTGTACCCTTTTCTGTGGAAGGGGGGAGTAGGGGTTTCATGGTTTTCTTATCAGTTCAAGACCCAAATGAAGGGAAGTGGAGGTTACAATCTTCCTTTTTCAAATGTAGTTCTAAGCAGATACAATCTAAGTTTGCACATCAAATGAAAACATTTCTGGGGACACTAATATACTGCCCAGGTACCCAGGGAATGAAATATCATTCTATATATTTCTTAGTATCCATCCTCCATTCCCATAGGAGGCCAAGGCATAGCAAATGCCAGCTGGGGCATTTGGGGCTGTGTTGCTGTAGGGGATCTGGAGAATGGTCAGGGAAAGGTATTTTTCTTTTCCTCTAAGGTACAGCATAGGGTGTGCTGTAAAAACTCAATACCTCTATATTAGAGCTGTAAAAAGAATTAAGATAATAATTGATTGGATACCATAGTTCTCTGTGTGCTGTCCTATCTCTCTACTAGACTGTGAGCTCCTCAAAGAGAAGGACTAGAACTTATCTAATATTTCCTCTGCTCCCACAAGGCACTAAGTTTTAGTTCTGAATATTTGCTGTTAATAGAGGTCATTTTCATGTTAAACTGCCAATGTGCACTCTCATTTGTTGGAGAGCTTGAGGTGAACCAGAGCAGTCTCCCACTGTTCCTGAAGCCGTTTTGTTTTACGAGTGTTTGTTGGAGTTGGGAACTTTTTTCATCCAACTGCCTGCATACCCCACAGCTTAACTCTAGTTGACTTCTCTCCTATGCCAAAGCACAGAAGTGAAAAACTAGAGAGGAGATGGGCTGCAAGGAGATGATGTAAGCATTTAAAACATATAGCAGAATGTTCAGAAGTATATTACTGGCCTTGTGCTCTGCCAATAGCCCTGAATTCCTAGAGTGCTTCTGCATATTCCTGAATTCTACAGGAACAGGTATATAGCAAGGGGAATTGGGTCCCTGGTCAAGTCAGGGAGGAGATGGAGGATGAGGAGATGGAGGGGAGAAGGATTCTGAGATTGCTGAAAACTGCAAAAACGGGAAGTTTCATGTGGGAAAATACACTGAGATCAAATGAGAAGGTGGTTAGATCAGTTGTGCTGAGGGATAGCCAGGTTTGCCAAGAAACACAAACTGTTGCAGGCCTTAATAGGCTTCAGTTTGTGAAACCTAATCCTTAAAAAGCAAACCAGGGGCTACTTCTTAGCAATGCTCCTTGAGGTAACAGTTTTCCACAGAACCTAGAAACTGAGCAAACTTTTACTTGAAGATAGCATTCTGGGGTACTGTGGTTGATCATTTATGGCCCAGCTTTCTGTAGGAGCCTTTTTTTAACCAACACATTGGACTAGCCTTTGAGGATGCCAAAGGAAAGTGCAGCCTATTCTGAGAAAGGACCAAGCATCTTCTTAGTTTCAACTCTTCCTTTCACAAAAGGAATTGTGGTCAAGATAAATGTCACACTGCCCTTCAGAGCATCTCAGCACCTATAGACATGCTTTCTGAGGCTGGTTACAGAAGGAAATGGGCTGAAGACATCAAGAGAGTCTATCTGAATAGCTTTGGTCCAGTCCACAAATGCATGGGTTCAGCATATGGGAATTCAGGTATTCTCAGTGGGTCTCAGATTGGTCAGAGCAAAAAGTCTTCATCCTGGGAAACTTCTCAGATATGGAAAATTGGTTGGTCTCTGCTTTCTTCCAACCACAGAAACTCTCTGACTCTAAAGAACTAACACAAAATTGATGGAGTCCATGTTATAGGAGATCAATCTAAACCCAAAAGATAAGATCAGGATAGTAATAACTACATGATTACATTAGATTGCAAGCCCCCTCAGGGTAGGGAATGACTTTCTTTTAAAAATGTGTATTCCTAGCACTTAGCACAGTGGCTGCCACATAGTAGGTGCTCAGTAAGACTGAATAAAAAATGGCAGTGGTGAAGGAAAGTCAGAGAGCATATAAATAATGGAAAAAATAAAACCAAGAATATTTATAATCTGAATTGTTCTTTATCTGGAGAATTTGACCTATGTATTTAAAAACATAGTGCTTTGTTACTCTAATCAAATAATGTTAGAACTGGGAGACCTTAGATCTCACCTCATCATTTTATGGATGAAGAAATAGGAAATGACTTGTTCAAGGACAGACTGCCAGTAAGTGGGACTTGAAAACAAGCTATATGGCCTATTAGAGAGTGCTAGATTTGGAGCCAGAAAGACATGAGATCTAATCTTGCCTAAATCACTTACTAGTTCTATAATCTTGGATAAATCACCTAAAATCTCATTGCCTCAGTTTCCTATCTGTAAAGTAAGGATAATAAAAGTACCTATTTCATAGAGTTAACTGTGAGGGTCAAATGAGACCATTTAAAAGTGCTTTACAAATGTTAAAGCACTATAGAAATGCTAGCTATACTGGGCTCTTTGCAAAAAATTAGAAAATGAGGGGATGCCCTTCAATTGGGGAATGGCTGAACAAATTGTGGCATATGTTGGTGATGGAATACTATTGTGCTCAAAGGAATAATAAAGTGGAGGAATTCCATAGGAACTGGAAGAACCTCCAGGAATTGATGCAGAGTGAAAGGAGCAGAGCCAGGAAAACATTGTATACAGAGACGGATACACTGTGGTACAATTGAACGTGATGGACTTCTCCATTAGTGGCAGTGTAGTGATCCTGAACAATCTGGAGGGATGTATGAGAAAGAACACTATCCATATTCAGAGGAAAAACTGTGGGAGCAGAAACACTGAAGAAAAACAACTGCTTGATTACATGGGTGGAGGGGGATATGATTGGGGATGTAGACTCTAAATGATCATCCTAGTGCAAACATCAACAACGTGGAAATAGGTTTTGATCAAGGACACATGTAATACTCAGTGGAATTGCGCATTGGCTATGGGAAGGGTCGGTGGAGGGAGGGAAAGAATATGATTCTTGTAACCAAGGAATAATGTTCTAAATTGATGAAATAAAATTAAAATAATAAAAAAAGAAATGCTAGTTATAATTATTATTTTACAATGTCATGCTTATTAAGGTTCTCTTTTAGAAAAGGTACAAAATGTAATACAAGGTGAGGGAATGTGATTGGGTATGAGGCCACTGGGGGAAGAAGCAACTGGGACTAGTTCACAGATACCCCGACTTCCAGGCTAGGGCTCTGTTCACTCACTATCTTCGGTTATTTTTTTCAAGCAGAATGAAGGACTCACCAGCTCTCCAAAGTGCTTCATGGCATACTCCAGCACCCCAGCAGCTGCCTCTGGCTGTTGTAGTTTATTATTGATGCTGGGAAGACAGAAAGAAAAGGTAATTATCTTTACAAAACTGGGCCTGGAGTGGGATGCTATAGACCCCACAGAAACCAATTTGCCCTTTGGGGACTAATTCCAGTAAAAGTAGGGAGAAAACTTCAATTATTTCCTCCTGCCTGGAAAGGCCAGCTTGAATGATCTCATTTGAAGAATGTTTTGATTTTACTCACTAGGGGTGATGCAATCAAGATAGCACTGTGTTCATCAGTACTTGACACTCCCTAGAAACTCCTTTCTTCAACTAACCTCATCAGCCAGGAGCCAGGATGTCACAGGTCAGAGACCACCTAGTCTTAGAAAAACAGATGTCATGGCTTCCTGATCTCTCAGTTCTAAAGCAAGCCTGTATAAACTCCTTCCTCTGAAGCTTCAGAGACCCAAGGGATGCTGCTGGTCCCATTCATCAATTGCTTTCAGTAATCAGAGCTGTAGAAAATAAAATGAAACCAGCCAACTGTGTAAGTGACCTGTAAGTGGGAGTGCACTGGATGGTCCACACCAGTGACACAGAGCCACCTAGAGGCTTTCTCCTCTCAATGTGTCCAGAGTACTGAGCATGCTCTCCTAGCAAAACTGTATCTCCAATGCTGCTAGGGTCTCCTCAGATCTAGGACACTACTTATTTGTTCCCTCTTCCACAAAAATGGCTTCTTCTTCTTCTTTATTAGGCTGCAAGTGGTAGGGCCATTTTGTTTTCCTAAGGCCTGGTATGCAGTAGGTACTTTTTGTTGAATTGAGTTATAGAGCTTACACTTGTAATTGTGCTTAGATGGCAAGATGTGAGGAATAGAGCCTGGGTCTGGAGTCTTGACCCTGAGACAACACTTGAATGACTTTGGATAAGTTCTATCATCTGTAGAACCTTGGTTCTCTCCTATAGAATAAAGGAGTTGGATTGGAGGCTCTAGGGCTGTGCTGGTGATCCTATGGCACACATGCTGTAGGGGGCTGCTCCCTTCCCCCTCTCCACAGTGCCCGAGGGCATTCTTTACTTCATCTGCCCCTCTGCCTAGCAGCCAAAGGGAGTGCCTCCTCCCTCCCCTGTCTGGGCTAAGGGGACAGCTCACATATGGCATGAGGGTGTAGTGTGGGCACTTGGTCTCTAAAAGGTTTGCCATCACTACTTTAGGTTCCTGATCTTTTTGTCTAGTACTTTTCTTCAAAACAAAATAAAAAACCACCTTCTATTTTAGAGTTAATATTTGTATATTGGTTCCAAGGCAGAAGAGTGGCAAGGGCAATTAGGGTCAAGTGACTTGCCCAGGGTCACACAACTAGGAAATGTCTGAGGGCACATTTGAACTCAGGATCTCCCATTTCTAGCCTTGGCTCTCAATCCACTGAGTCATCTAGCTACCTCCCAAGTACTTTTCACTTGCAACAGTTATGCTGCCCTCATTGGCTTACTTTATTTGTAGTAGGTTGCCAATAGAGCCCCTAGTGTCCCCAATGAAGAAATGAGCCAGGGACTTAGGAAAGTTGGTGTCTGAAGCTAATTCCCCGGGGACCTTGCAAGGGAAAGGGGTTGTTGAATCAGGAAAGCTATCCAGAATAGCAAAACTTTTGTTATAATTGCCTGTACTGGAAAGTGAACAGCTTTTAAGCCCAAGCATGCACCAGAAGCCTGCATTATAGGGGGAAGAGGGAGAAGACTCAAGAGTGTTTTGTAATAGGAATATTCTAGGTGGGGAGTAACAGATAAAGCACCAGTATTATGCTAGATTAACTTTATCTTAGCACCTGCATTGGTGCTATGACACTCACTGTGTGACCCTGAGCAAGTCACAAATGAAACCAACCCCCCCCTCCCCAATTATCCAGCATTTATTGTACTTTATGTGGAGAGATGCTATTTCCAGGTAGAATAGAGGCTATGTGCGGGCAGGGACTATTTAATTTTTGCCTCTAGATTCTCAGGCCCTAACACAGTGTCTAGGTATTTACTAAAAGCAGACTGAATGATTGGTGTATACTCCCATCAGATTTCAAGGCCCCCTTTCTAGCTTTACAGATCACAAAATCTGGGCTACTACTTACCCTTCTCTCCTCTCCCATGCCCTCTTATTTGGTACTGAAGACAACTTTTAAAAAACCCCAAACCCAACCACATCTCTCATTAATTGACCTATTCACTGGTGGGAGAACTACTGTGGCCACACAACAGGGTTCACTCCAAGCATCCAGTTCCCTGGCTTCCCATTTTCCTTTGATTGACATCTGATGTGAGGAATGGAAAGAGATTATGGATATCCAATGCATTTTTTGGGAAGGGAGGAGGGAGAGAGAAAGAGAGGGTAAGAGCGAGAGAGAGGGAAAGAAGTAGGGGAGAGAGATAGATAGAGAGAGAGAGAGAGACAGAGAGACAGAGAGACAGAGAGAACATGTGCAAGTGAGAGCACAGACTGAGGTTATTAAGCAACCCAGATGCCACAATTCTCTTTATCATTTTAATTTCCTCTAGAAGGCTTTCTTCTTAAGCTGTATTCTCCCCTTGGCCTTTTGCCTTTGTGAACTGTCCATGTATACAAATCTGTTGGAAAATCCTAGCTGACGCTGTTGAGATTTCAGCAGATTTCACCATGATCAAAATTACCAACCTAGTAATGAACGGAGGCAGACATTTTTGGATATTCCATCCATTTCTCCCTTCTCTCATCTCTTTATTAAGCACCCCAATGAGTTGGGCACTGTATTGATAAAACATAGAATAGCAAAGATGTAATCTTCATATTTAGGAACTTCTACCCTAATAGGCTCTCATATATATGATAGATGCACATGTAGTATATAATATTCATAAAGTTGGCATTTTCTATTTTTGAAGGGTTTAACTGTTGTAACTTAACCGTTGACTGTTGTAAAGTAGAACTGTGTAAATGTATGGGGAGAGGTGGGAAGAAGTCATCTATCTCTTTTGATTTATTTACTCCCAATTCAATAAGGCTATCTCTAGCTGTCTCATTTCCAACCTCACACTTCGGGATTCTTTCAGTTTTTATCTCCAAGAAACAATCAATACATATCCTAAACGCCTTTCTTTGCAATAGCAAACCAGACCACTAAGGCAGGGAATTCTATGGGCAAAGGGTAAGAACAGAGCATCTCACATGAGATTCGCATTGCCTACAAAGTCCAGAGTGTACTCTCTTCTTTGAATTGTGGGGGTAGGGACTTGGGGTAGGTGGGTCAAGAAGCCCTTTTAGAGCCCAGGAATACAAGGCTTCCAACTCACATTGTCTCCTGCCTAGGGGACACATGGCTGTCCTTTGAAAGCTGCCTGTTTCAAACCCAAAAGGAGTTTCATGAGGCTGAGAGGAGGAGCCAAAGGTTCTTGCCGAGAAAGGCCCTTTGCTCAAAGATCCCTTAATGAGGACCTGCAATTTTATGGGGCAGCTGGAATTTTATGAAGCTCATTGCATACAAGTTCTCCTGTGGGCTCCCTTGCTAACACTGGAGGAATTCTAAAGGGGGTGACTGTTCAAAGCAGCAGAGAAGTGTTTCCCAACACAAACCAGACCAACACTAACAGTGGGACCAGCAAAAGACCAGAGAAAAATCAGCCAAGGAAAGAAGAGAGGGAGATATGAAGAGGAGGAGGGGGAAATGGGGGTAAGGAGACAAAGAGAAGAGAGAGAAGGAGGTGGAAAGAGATAGAGATAGCCTGAGAGAAAAGGGGAAGGAGTGAAAGATATTGAGAAAGGTAGAAAAGATAAGAGGAAATACAGAGAGATACTGAAGTGAGGGAAGAGGGGGAGAAAAGATACATAGAGGGAGTGGGAGAGAAACAGAAAGGAGGGATAGAGAGGAGAGAGAAATTTTAACAGGTTCCCCAAAGCTTCAGGGTTTAGAAAAATGACTGGCAGAAAACATTTTTACAAAAACAGCTTCCCTCTCTGGTGTATACCTCCCAGAGTCCAGAAAAGCAAGAGATTCTTCCCAAGGATTTTTTGTGTTAAAAGATGCTGAGGCTAAAGGATTCCAATAGCAAGGTATGATGAGAAGCAGCAGCCTCTTGAGTACCTGATGACTCTCTCTGCTGATTTAGGGCAGGGGTACTGTTTGCCACAGAGTGCTACTGGCTGAGACTCTCCTGGTCTGTCAATCTTCATACAGAGAAAATAACTGTCCAGGGAAGTATGACCTCAGAGTCCAACCTAGAGGAAGGTGGAAAGGGTTGTGCCATTTGACACATAGAGATTGGAGACAAAAGAAAAGAAGAGACTGGAGAACCTTTCACTTGGATAGCAGGAAGTACAGGGAAGGCAGGCATGGACATATGTAAGTACACAGATGGAACCACAAACTGCCCCTAGGGACTTCATTTTCATTAAAGAAGGCTTTATTAAATACAGAGAGCCTGATTGACTTCTCAGAGTTCCAGGGGCTATCCTTCCCACAATTCCACAGAATATGAAGCAGGGAAGGGGCACTCTCTTGGAGCTTTGGATTCTATTTGTCTAAGGAATGGGCCACACTTAAGCTACTTCTCTCCCTATCATCCAACCCAGTCCACCATACACAAGAATGCCCCAAATGACCTTGTTTCTACATACTAAATGACACACTAATTCAATACACCCCAAAAAGTGAAACAATGAATTTAACTCTCTTCAGAAGCAAAAGGTCAATAGGATCTCTTCTTTCCTAGTGATATAAGTTTGACATCATGCTTTTCATAGCAAGGTCTCTTAGCACTTTATTTTGTAAAAGGGGAGGATGAGAGCCAGAATATCTCATGGTCTTAGCAAAGCAGTTAGAGGTAATCCAAACTCACATTCTTTCCTCATCGGAGCTGAGCCTGAAGTGACAGCCTTTAAAAGGCAGTAGTACCAGTCATACCACTTGAAAAACCAAAAAGATCATTAACCACCCTTTTTCTTTAGTGGATTTCCTAAGCCATTTCCTCCAAGGGTTGCTTGAATCATGTTTAATTATCTCTCAGCCATTTGTCCTGGTAATTTCCTTCCTATGGCTCCTCTGGATTTCAACTCTATGTCTTGCAAGAGTCCTTACCCTTCTTGATGACCTTCAATCTATTAAGCACTAAGTGATTCAGTGACCGTTTTACATCAACCCCAACACTGTTGCAAAGTCCACAGTCAGACAGGTTACTGTCACATCTGGGAGAGCTCTTATGCTTTATTGGTGCTCCTATTAGGCTTTTATGAGGATATTATTATTTGCTTCCTTAGTATCTTTGGGCCTGGGCTCTCCCTGCTATTTACAGTGTAGACCACAATCTATATTTCATCCAATCCTCTGTCAAGTGAGAATTCTGTGAATCTCCCTAGTGTTTAGCAGGGAGCACATACCACCCAGGTGTTAGGGGACTGCTGCATGGTCTGGATAAGATTTCAATCCTGCAAAGTTTTAAGATTGGGGGGCAATCCTGATGCAATTTTTGATCCCCAGAATGTTCTGTGCTAGTGGGTGCTGTCAACTATTTGCAACCACTTTTTCCTAAAGACCCCATTCTGTTCTGTATGTTATAAACAACATTTTGTTATCACCACATGAACCATATGAAGAAATTAATGTCTTTATCTACTAACCGATTCACTTCTTTGGGGTTTTGGTAACATCAGAAGAAGGAAGATCCTAAGAAACTGAAAGGGAAGTTTTCTCCTTTTGATTGGGGTGATTTGAAAAGGGAAAGACAACAATTAAGGGAGAAAGTGAAGGGAGTGCTTTTGAAATGTTCAGGGAGGGAAGAATGTGACATGACATGTATTTCACCAATTTAAATGCAGACTGCAGGCAAAAGCAGGGGAGAGATTGAAAATCCTCAGAGCAACCCAATTTAAATTCAGAGGCAGGTGAAAATAGGCCTCATGGGTCTGCTAGGATCATAATTTCATTGATTTGTGTCAAGAACTTTGAAAGAATCACTTTTTCCCCCCTCCAGCATACTGAGGAAAAGAAGGTAGGCTCCTTCTGTAAGGTTTTGAGGCTGGAGAACCCTATGTCCTTGAAGCTCCGAGTGAACCAAATTACCAGGCTGTTGGAAATGAGATAAAATAGATTTGTTGAGAGGTGACCAGCCTTGGACAAATGACAATGGATTCCTTGAGGTTTGGTCTCAGAGTGGCCCAGAAGCAAATGAATCTTGATGTATGTCCTCACCTTCCTATTTAAGTAATTTCAGACATGTCAAAATGTCTGGAAGAGATGTAAAAGTGATAGCAGTAGTGGGGGGTTTGAGAGGAAGAGAGGGCCTAGTCTATTCCAGGTGAATGAGTGAAGTGTTCTCAAGGCCAAACCATCTGGCTGCCCCACTGCTGCTTTAATTTTCAAATTCAGGACTATCCCCAAGTCTTGCAGAAAGAGGTTGCCTAATCTAAAGGGAAGCTCTGCCCAAGATGCAGTTCGACTCCTAGAGATGAACACAGTACCTCAAGGTGAGCCATGCAACCTCTGAGCATCTCCTGACTAAAAGGAAGACTCAGTGGGGCTGAAGCTGGTCCAAGGTGGATGCACCATCTTCTGAGTGTCAAGAAACATGAATCTGGCTGGCTTGGTTTGCAGCCGAGAGCCTTGTCAGAGGCGTGCTGTAAAAATGATGAATGCCTGTCACATCTCCCAGGCTTGGGCTGATTTAGGGAGCTATTGGCAGGCGCGTCACTCCCAGAGTGTCAGCCAGTTAATTACTTCCAACTTTATCTTTCTTGTCAACACTTCCTGACAAATTGGCCATTATCTTTTATTCTACAACAATGAGCACTGCTCCTTTTTCTGGTGCTGCCTCTAGTTTCATTCCCCACCCCCACCCCCACCTCCTTCTCTTTCCTGCTGCTTTTTCACATCCAGAGGAAAATGAAGTGCTCTCTGCTTAGAGGAAATTGTTGGCAAGAATCTGATGTCCAGAAAAAGAAAGGAAAGGAAAAAGGGGTTGACACAATGAGTCCCCAAGAGGATGCAGAAGGCCCATTAACCTGGGTTCTTTGCTTCCATTCTAGAGACAAATGAGGATTCCGGGAAGAAAGCCATTGGTACCCATCCCTGAAGCTTTGTTTCTATCAGGACCTATTATTTCAGATGGGATCACAAGCACTGTTTAATCAGACAAGACCTGGCTGACATCTGTTCTCAAGAAAGATGCTTCCTCACCAGGCAATGACTTGGTTGCTCCCATTACTCTGTTATCCTCAGAGTCAGACACCTCCACATGTTTATTTGAAGGCTCTCCTATCAGTACTTGATCAGAGCTTGAGAGTAGTAGGGCAGGGCAGCCTGTAACTGTGTCAGAACAAGGGTTCTGCAGCTCCATGTATCTACTTCAACCTTCCCCAATAAAGGCCTGGGGGCAAACAGTTAACACCAGAACACCTTCCCTACAGCTGCACCCTGATGGTTTGGAGCAATGTATCGCCAATAATTGATATTATGCCATATAAATAGCAGTTTGCTTTGCAACTTGAAAGATGCTTTATGATGGCACTGTTATATCATGAGCCTACAGGAGCCTACGAGTAGCCAGAAATAAATTTGAGCTCTACTCACTATTGGTAAAAGGTCTTATTTCATGGGTATGGCTGAATAGAGGGCATTTAACTGTTAGAAGCTTCAAGCCATCAAATCACAATCTGTTGCTTATGCCTTAGTTATAAAAAAGTTTCCTTTCCGTTCTCTGCTAGTGAGAACTTTTCAAGAGGGGTGCTGATTATTGAGTGCAGAGGCCTGGAATGTGTTTTTGCAAAGAAATGAGTGTTTTCTGAACAGATCCTCATCTCTCTCTCTGTGCTAGGGAAAAGGGGGAGTAGAGGAGAGTGAGGGAGGAACAGGGCTGGGTACTTTTCCTGGAAGCTAGGGAGCAACTGTTAAATCCAGTCTTACTCTTGCAGGCAGCACAGTGTCAACACCTTTGCAACATATGTTTAGAATTAAGATGCTGTGAGGTAAGTTTTGTTCGTCTCCTGAGAGTCCTGGGTTTAGCTCCAGCTCCCTTCACACAGGCCGCCTAACTTCCCTTGCCATTAATCGGTTGCTCAGGCACAATCGTCTCAAGTTCCATTACATTCTTAAAGAATGACTGGTGTGTTTTCCATTCAGTCCAGCCTCAGACAGGATGGCAAAGCACTAGCTCAGAGGGAAGCATCAACACTCCTGGGGGCAGCCTAGAGCAGGGACTGCCTGTCCTTTGTCCTACCTTCCCATTAAGGTTTTAGCTGGAGATAGTAGACATTTCTGGAGGTTCCAAAGACAGGGGCATCTGGTCCCTCTCTATAGAGGGGCAATATATAAAAATTCTTGTATTGTTGGTGGACACACCTATTCCAGAGATAAAGCTAGCTTTGTGGAGAGCTCTTATTTTCTTTGTCCTGTCCTTATTACAACTAAGGTCTGCACTGTCTTGGACACTATAAAATTAATAGTATAATTTTATAATAGTATGTATCATAAATATAAAATTAACAGAAGGAACCATTATAAGGACCTAGGGAAGCAGGAAGATCAAACTCCAGGATCTACCAGAACTGCTCTTAGTTCTTCCCAATAGTACTGTCCTTGGAATCAGGAGAAGAGAAAGCTAAGTAAAAGGACAACTATCTTTGTGTTCCAAGATATCATGATCAGAAGTATTTGTATATATCCCTCTACATCTTATTGAGGCATAAGCTCCTTGAGGAGAGACTGAATCTTCTTAGAGGCCTAGTGGGTATGCAGAGAATGTCTGTTTGTGAAAGAGTTGGTTATGAGAAGGATGAGGACAAGTTAGTTCTTCATGCCTAAAAAGAACTAAAGAACAAATAAAGCAGAGGAAATTTGGGAGAGATAAACAAGAATTTGGACATTCAGGACAGGTGATTAAACATCTTTCTCTAACTATGTCTCTCCCTCTCCATCTGTCTCTTCTTCTTCCCTTTCCAGGTGTTGAAAACTCCCTGCCCTCTGATGTTCCTCAGAAATAGCTTCTGGTCTTCCACAGCTGGGAAGAAAGACAGTTCTCAGGGTCGTTAGTGACTTAGGCCTCCCTCATAAGGTTGTCAGTCTAAAAAGCCTTGCAATGAAGCAAGCTGTGAATGTGAAAAAAGAGTTCAAATATTAACTCAAAGTACATACTGAAAGCCATTAAAAAAGCAAATTCTTCTAAGATGGCAAGTATTTACCTGAGCCTCAAATTATCTTTATCTCAACTACTTTGAAATCAATATTCTTTAAAGGACTGGGAGACACAGGAATTAATATATCCAATTTCCTCCTCAGAGATGTTCAAGAAAAGGCCACAAGTCTCGCCAAGAGGTAAGATGGACCACCTCAAGGACATTCTCAGCCAGTACAAGCTCCAAGACCCTCTGTGAACAAGTGTCCACACTACCGGGAAATATCTGAATGCTTCTGTACAAGATGAAAGCACAGTTGGTCCACCCCCCCGCTCCCCCGTAAGGTTCATTTCCACAGGTCCTTTAATGGTACTTCATCATCAATAGAGAAAAAGGGGAAGAGCCATAGGATCTTCAGAATAAATTTCCCATTTCCCTTAATTTGCCTGCAGAAATATGCAACATGGGTATCAAAGTACTGTTGAGTTAAGAAGCTGACTGGAAGTCATGGACAGGGATTAAGGAGAAAATGCTCTCCCTTCCTTCCCATTATTCAGGAATACTTGACTGGCTTTTGTTCAGAACTAGGGCTTTAATTTTCAACTGTGGAGCAATGCAGAGAATAGGGGACACTTAGTATGTGTCTGCTTTGGAAAACCTAATTTTCTGGCATGAGATGTTTCCTTTACTGGCTCACTTTTCCAGTCTTCAGATTTATTTACATTCAGGCAAGTTAAACAAGTTGGAAAGAAAATCTTCAGCAACTCAAGGAAAGTCCAACTGTTGAAAGGAACATTATGCAAGCATCAAGAGTTTGTTTCCAGGAAACAGATGTCAGGAAAGAGGCATCATAGCTAAATTTGTGATACTTCAGAGGGTCTAACTACTCATCACCTTTCCTGGAAAGGATTACCACAGGGTTGGCAGGTATAGGTGAGAGTCACTTTCTCCCTTTGCATGGGAAGGCATTAAGAACCCCTTCTTGGTAGAAGGATGACAGAAAAAGATGAGAAAAACTGGACAATAAGTCAACAAACTCCAATCTCTCTTTTAAATTTGCTTGCCAAATGGGAGTTCTGAAAGGCAAGAATTAGGCTATCACTTGAGGATTTAGTGCTTAAATTGTTATTATGGTAGAAAGAAGAATAATTCCTTTGGAGTCTAAAAGATCAATGAAACTACCTTCTTGGGGTTTGGAAGGCCCCATAGTAGGCTGACAATTTGACTGTAGATGGTTTGGGGGTGGGGTGGGTGATGAGCTATGGGCAGGAAGCTAAGACAGGTATCCTTGCTTGGGTGCCAGCTCTAAACAGTGTCTTTTGAGTATGATGGTTACCTGCTATAGGATGATACTGTTCTAACTGCCAAGAATTCCTTCACACTTCAATATACAGTGGCATCCTAGGGACATAGGAAATATACCTGGGTGCACCTTGTTCATTTCTTGTATTTTCTTTTAGATGAAAAAAAAAATCACATTTAGTATCTGTGCTGGGTCTAGTATCCCAAGACCTTATTCCATGGAGGTAAGGCTAGTTTTTTTTTTCCTTAAAAGGTATTAAAATCATCCTCAAGATCTAATTGGCCTGGGTTGCGGGTATAGCTTACTAGTGGTCTGAGTTCACAAAGAACCAGCATGTGAAAAGCTAGAGCTCCTCCTTCAGGTTTTGGACCAAAGACCAGCAGCGTGACCAATACTGGCACAGGAAAGCTGGGTTCAGCTGAATGAAGGTTATAACTTCCACAAACACTCCTTTCCTTGCTCTGAATGTCCTTTCCCTGTTATAGCTAAGTAAATCTCCTTTTGCTAACTGTTAAGTGGACCACAAGAGTCTCATTTCATTCTAACAACAGTCCAACCTGGTCAATCCTGGCCTATTATGGTTTTCTCTAGTGACCTAAAATGAAACTGAACCTCTGAGAGAAGCTCTGGATATGGAAAAGGGTCGAAATGATATCATTCTAGAGGTCTGACTTTGGGAATGTGTGTACAACATATCATGATTTTCAATATTTATACAATCTCTGAATTGGAGAAGACTTTGGAGGACAATCAGTCTGACTAATACCTGATCTTGATCTTTTCTAGGAAAAAGCAGTGGTCATCAACCATTTGAAAATCTCAAGTGAGGAGAACCCTATGCCTTCCGGAGGCAGACCACACATTTCCCTTTTGGGCAATGCCAACCTTCAGGAGGCAGTTTCCTCTTAAACGTAAACTGACCCATTTGCAATGATCAGGTAATCAGTCTTCTTTGTCATGCCTACTGGGGCCAAGCCGACCAAGTCTAATCCTTCTTCCACTTCATACCCTTTCAGACACTTGAAAGATCATTATGTTTCCTGCAAGATTTCTTTTCCCCAAGGGAAATATCCCTCATTTTCTCAACCAGTCCCTTCATAGCAAGCTCTCAAGGCCTCTTGCCATTCTGGCTGCCTTTCCATGGATGCTCTCTAGCATCTCAATATGCTTGCTAGATGTTAACCAAAACTGAACCTAGAATTCTAGTGAAGGTCTGGCCAGTGTGGAGAATACTATTTCTGTAGTCCTAGACACTATGCATCTTCCAATGCTGTCTAAGATTGTTCAGCATCTATGGACTCATACTGAGATCGTTGTGCATGCTGATCTGTTCAGTCATGCCTATCCATCTTGTACTTGTGAAGTCAAATTCTGGGGAACTCCAGCACTCACCACGATGCATGGCAAATAGTAAATGACTGATATATGCTTGCTGAATGAATCCACTAGTGTCTTCCTTCCAAGCTGATATCAAATCATCAATTATTGTTCTTTGGGTCCAATTATTCGACCAATTTCATAACCACCTAATTATACTATCATCCAGCGCACATCCCTCTATCTTTCCCACAAGAAGCCTACGGAAAGCAGTTGAAAGCCTGGATAAAGTCTAGGTAAACTACATCTACAGAACTGTCTGCTCTATCAAATCTAGTAATTTTGTCAAAAAAGGCAATGAGCTTAGTTTGTCATGAGCTATTCTTGATGAAGGCATGCTGGTTTTTTGTAATCCCTGCTTCCTTTACTATATAGTTTGCAATCATCCTTTTAAAAATGCATTCTAGAATTTTGCTAAGAATCAAATATATTCTCAAGGCCATATGGTTTTCAGACCCCATCCTCTTCCCTTTTTTTGAAAATTAAGACATTTACCCTCTCTAGTTCCATGATATCTTTTCTTCTCTCCATGATTTTTCTGAGATTACTGACAGTGTGTCAACACTTGCAAAAAGTACAAGGACATATTTCATTGGAGCCTAGGGACACTGAACTGAAAGGCAACTAAGTGCTTTCTATCTCCCTATGCATTCTGGGTATCAACTTCTGATGACCCACTTTTGTTTTGATCTTTCTAGTCCAAGATACATCCTCCTTAGTAAAGAAAACAAATGCTATTAAAATAAGGTTTTGCAGCACTAACTTGTATCTCTCTCTCTCTGGCTGTTATCTACCTACCCACCCTAAACAGTAGAGTGTTTTCCTATGCCCTCCCCCAAGATAATTTAAAAAAATCCTTTGTGTGGCTCCTATTTTTCCTTATCAATCTCAGCTCATTAAAAGCTTTAGCTCTCCTGATATTCTTGAAACTATTCCATACTTTCACATTTACCTTCTATCATTTGTCACTACTTCTATCACACATACATGTTTTTTAAAGATCTAAGTCAGTGAGTTCCCTGTGCATTCACATTTTTAAAAAAGACAACTTTCTTCTTTCTTCACAACTGTACCTTTTAAAGCTTCAGAATTTCTTTCTTGAAAATTTACTGTACCTCCTAGGTTGACTTCTCTGAGAGAATTTTAGTTTATGGAATTTTAACTCTTTGAAATTAACTATCTCAAAATGCAGCCTGTCCACATCTCAGTCCATTCCAAACATTCCTTTCTTCTTTCAAGAATTCCAAGATGGATGGGATACTTCCTCCTAAGGTTTCCCTGATTTCTATCCCCCAAAAACCTCATTATTGGTGAGAATCAGATCTGAAATAGACATTCTCCTCATTGGTCAATCTACCTTATGAAGAATTAAATTGTTGTTAGAGGGAGTAAAAAAAAAAATTAGCTGCTCTCCTTTGGTTTGGGAGTGGAGGGAAAAAGAGAGGAGAGAGAAAAATAGAAGAGAGACAGATAGAGGAAAAGAGGGGGGTGGCAGAGAGAGAAGGCAAAAGGAGAGGAAAAGAAGGATCAAGAGCTTGATTGAAATCCAGCATAATCTAGATCAGTGATGGCAAACCTATGGCACACATGCCAAAAGGGGCACACAGAGCCCTCTCTGTGGGTATGCCTACAGTCACCTGCCAAAGTTCATTACTAGAGGGACTCTAGCTGTTCCCCTCCCCCTCTCCATATACCTAAGGACATTTCTCACTTCACCTACCCCTCTGCCCAGCAGCCCAATGGAAATGCTTCCTCCCTCCCCTGTCTGGGGTAAAGGGGAGGGCCTGGGGAATGAGGGGTGGGTGGGCATAGCACTCTGTCTGGGGGTGGGGTGGTATGAAGGTGAAGCCCAGCACTCCATCTCTAAAAGGTTCGCCATCACTGTTCTAGATAATTGAAGTCTGATGACAGGGTCCATTCTGGTTCTGCTTCTATTGGCCTTTATCCTAATGCTCATTCCCTTTGTTTCTGGATTGATTCAAATGAATACATATTAATATACAATGTTACTATGTGTAAAAATTAAATCTCTAATATTAAATCTCTTTTCAGTTATACATATGACCCCTTCTTTCTTCCTTCACTTAGCCTGAACCTTTTAAAAAAGGCATCCCAACCAAACATTAAAAGAATTTCTGTTACAGAAGCTTCTTAAAATGCCGATGGAAGCAATTTGGGGGTAAGGTAGTTACTATTTTTAGAGGAAGAGGAAAAAAGAAAATCCTGAAGAATATTTAACAAAATTCCACAAACATTTATTAAGTGCTTACTATATGCAAGGTACTAGGGGTACAAAGTCAAAAACTGAAATGCAGTCTCTGCCCTCAAAGAGTTTTACATTCTACTAGGGAACATAAACTATGTAAACAGATGAGCAAATACAAGGTAAACTGAAAAGGAGGAGAACACTAACAACTAGGGGGATAGAGAGTAGTTTTTTTAGGCTAATGAACTTTTTTGTTGCTGGCCTAGGCTGTTTGTTGGCCATGATGACCTCTAAGAGTGTGCCTGAAATATATCACCTGTTCTGGGGACCCACAACTCTTGATTTCTGATTTCTTGGATTTTTGTTCTGTACTAAGACAAGATCCCTGTCCAGTTTTGTATATGCTTTGCAAAATAATGAGTCTTAGAAAGCTAATCAAACCCTATTTCCCATGGAGATGTTAAGTGTAAAAGGAGAAAAATTAAAAGGGAAGGGCACATAGGACAAATTACAATTTGTCTTTTCAAAAATTGGTCTCTAATCTTAAGCTTTAGAAATTTTTTCCAAGTTTTCCCCCTAAGTTTAATTTTTCCAAGATTTCTAGTTCAAACTTCCAGCAAAGTTACAGGGCAAGGCAGCTGAGAAATGTTTAAGAAGGCATAATTCAGTGTTAAGATCCAGGTAGGGCAGGGATTTTACTGAATGATGAGTGATGATCAAAAAAAGGAATAACCAATCTAGTTAAAAAAGCATTCAGTGCTCTGTCAAAATGTAATGAAAAGAGTAATAATTCTAGTTAACATAGCATGAATTACATTCATAGGACTTCCTAGATGAATAGGGATTCCTCATTCTGCATTGGATCTCCTGTGTCCCCACCTTATATAATTTTTAGAGCTAGATCTAGACCCTCTTCTGACTCCAGCCTGTTCTCTAATACAGAACAGCCAGTCCTGGCAGGGTCACAATCCAAAAGACTAAGCTAACTGGAAACTCACTAATTTCCAGTCCCCTTTCAGCCCAGAGATTGTTCCGGCAAGAGAAATCAGACTCTAGTCTCTTTTTTTCCCTCCTCCCTCCTCCCCCTTCCCCTGGCCCAAGTTTGTATGACTCCACTCATAGGCACCTGATCCTCCCAGAAGAGGTGGGAGGGGCTAGCACCAGGGCCACAGTGAGGGCGGAGGTATGGGAAGCAAATATATTTAAGAAGCTGGGTCTGTAGTGAATGAAAGGCTTTAGAAGGAGGATTAAGGAATACCTAAACTAGGTTTCACCCGTAGGAATTCAAACTTTGGAGGGAAGAGAAAAGAAAGATCATTGGAGGCTAAAGACAGCAGTGAGAAAAAGAGACTGAGCAAATTTAAGGCTCGAATTTGCTATAGTTCTTAGTAATCTTCAATAGTTTGCTCTTGAGAATCCCAAACCCACACAAGAAAGGAATGTCCTCTGACAAAATGCCAACCATAACTCTCTGTTCTCTGGTCTGGCTCCTCATCTTCACCCTTACCTTCACCAGTCACCCTGCATCACCAGAAAAGCCCCCAAAGCGCAAGACACCTGCCCAACTCAAGGCTGCTACGTGCTGCGAGGAATCGAAGGGACTGAAGGCCCAGATTGCCAATCTGACTAGTTTGCTAGAGGTCTTGAGCAAAAAGCAGGAGAGCGACTGGGTCAATGTGGTAATGCAGGTAATGGAGCTAGAAAGCCACACCAAGCAGATGGCCACACGTCTCACGGAAGCTGAGAGCAAGTTCTCACAACTGAATAACCAGATTGACATGATGCAGCTCCAGGCAGCCCAGACAGTCACCCAGACCTCAGCAGGTAAGGAGAAAGCTGCCCCTTCTCTCATCCTCTAATTAGCTGAGGGATTCCTTGCTTCCCTCAAGGAACTCTAGATCCCCTGAATGAGCAGAAGCCAGTGCTCATTGGGGAATAGGCACTTCTATATGGGGGCTTGGATAAGTCTCTTGCTTTTCTACTTTCTTTTAAAAATTCCCAGTACCTGCGTAATTCCCCTCATCCTCACATTACTGCAAGACAGAAAGATGCAAACATGATGGCTTTCTCTATATTGAGAAGTGAGGGGATGGAACCAAAGTCACACAGCAAGTCAGTAAGAGAACATGGGTCCTGGCCACTTTCTTACAAATGGACTTGATCTCCATAAAGAAACCGGCAATACCCAAACTTAGTCATTTGCTGTCCTGGAAGCAAAGTTTCTCTGAAAATTCTTATTTTAGGTCTCTAATACTTATTGTAGTGAGGAAGTAATTATCTGCTGGTGGAGATCCATGGCCTTCTGTTTTCCTGTAGATCCACTTTGACTGGCATGTGGCCAATCAAAGAGAGCCAAAGTTTTTTTAGTTAGTCTCTGAATTCAGAATGTACCAGCACTAAAAAGACTCCCCTCTCTCCTATTCCTGTCTCTTCCCTAAGTTTACCCACAAACAAAATGAGCAAAGGGTTAGGGGAGGATTTGAGTGGGTCTGATTTTGTTGGGGAAGGGGACACCCCTCCATCCTCACCTCCCAATGAAGTCTGCACACTCTAAAACCTATGAGATGGTCTAAAAGAATTGCTGCATCAGAAATAATCCATTAACCACTTGCCAAATCCTTGATAATCAGTCTCCAATTTTAGTTACATTGATCTTTCCAGTTTAGTTCCTGCCAAAACCTGAACTCTTCTGTAAATGTCTTAGAGAAACAAGAATCACTTTCATGCAACAAAGACTAGGGTCTTTAGTTGCATAGCGGGGTTTTAGATAATCAAACAAAAATGACTGACAGTTTCTGTTTGGCTCAGCCTAAGTGAATATCAATTCAAAGGTATTAGTTAGAATTGGCTGTTAGTAGACTGTATTTGCAAGTTGATAAGGGTGCTTTTGAGTGTCCTATCTTTCTTTTTTTAATAAAAGAATTTTGTTCATTATGGACCAAAGAGCAAAGAAACAACTTTGCAACAGGAGGCTAACTCTAAAGGTTCATTGGTTTAAATTTGGCTCAAGAAAGTATTAACATGGAAGAATTTTGCAAACTTTCAAAAACAGGCTAACATGCAAAAAACTATTTCCAAGCATCTATACCCTAAACTCCTCTTTCCAATTGCCTATGTATCTTCAGGTCATTTTATGGGAAAGTAAGTACCAATGCTGCTGGTAAAATGAAGCCAGGTTAGCAGGAGGATTCTGACAATACCACATTCATTAGATCTTCTTCCTTTCTACTCCCTTGAGACTCACTCTGCTAGGGGAAAGCTAGGTGATTTAGTAGATAAAAATTCAGGCTTGGAGATGAAAAGTCCTGGATTCTAATCTGACCTCAGATATTTCCTATCTGTATGTCCCTAGCCAAGTCCCTTAACCCTCACTGCCTAGCCTTTACCACTCTTTTGCTTTGGAACTGATACTTAGTATAGATTCTAAGATGGAAAATAAGGGTTTAAGAAAAACAAAAACAACTCATTCTGCTAGCCATGTCACAGAAAAATAAGCTACCCAGAGAAGGTGCCACACCAATCACCAATTGTACCTTCTCTGGAATCACCAAGAGAAAAATCCCATCAATAGCAGGGGGTCTTTTCCAGACATCACCACCCCTACCCCCAAGTGCCATTTCTTCTGAAATTGCCTTCTGCCTACTCTCTACATCTTGTTTGTGCTTGTACTTGGGTGTTATCTCTCCCATTTTATTTTATTTAAAAACATTTTTTAAAAGCCCTATCTTCCATCTTAGAATCAATACTGTGTATTGGTTCCAAGGCAGAAGAGTAGAAAGGGCTAGGCAATGGGGGTTAAGTGACTTGTCCAGGGTCACACAAATGGGAAGTGTCTGAGGCCATATTTGAATCCAGGACCTCTCATCTTTAGGCCTGACTCTCAATCCCTTGAGCCACACAGCTGCCCTCTATCTTCCCCATTTTAACTGTGAGTGCCTCAAAGGCAAAGACTACATTTTTGCCTTTCTCTGTATCTGCAGTACTTAGTAACTACTGCCCCACCACACAGGAAGTACTTACTGTCAAAGCTGGAAGGGTCTGGGGACTCCTTCTGGGGGCAGTGGAAAAAGTCCCTTTTGGGGAAAGGGGCTGCCAAAGCCTAACAAACCCACAGGACTCCCACTAGGCTAGTTTGGTAATTATAAAAACACTAAGAGGGACATCTTGCCATTTAGGGGAAAGATGTAAAGTGTCAGTTTCCTTGAGAATCCACCTCATTTACTATTCTGCTATATTTCTTGCCCCTATATTTCTTGTTTTATTTCATCATTATCAATTCCTGGGCTAGTGGAAAGAGATTCACTGAGAGAGCCACCTTCTTATACAACATGCCCATATGTTCTGCAAGGAAGCCAAGTAGATTGAGATAATTTATGTAAAAACACTTTGCAAAATATGAAGCACTGTGCACATACTCATCATTATCTGCCCTCTTAACCACCTCCATGCTTTGGGTTCTGTAGAGTCAACAGAATGAGACCCACTGCATCAAAAGGGTCCATGGGGTTCCAGGTTCTTCTCAGGGACCACTGTCCTGCCCATGATGCTCTCAGCTCTGACCAACACAGCAGTGGGGGCAGTGATACAAGAGTAAGTGTATCAAGGTGAGCAGTACTCTCAAGGGCAGTTAAAAATCTTTTTCGTCCAGACCAGAGGAGGTCAATCTAGCCAATGCACTAAGGTTTTCACATTATAAATAATATTGCCAGAATGGATCTCAAAGAGTTAACCTGAAGATGTTTTCATTGTGGCCTAAGAGCCTGGCATTATTAAAGATGCAAGAGAAATTAGGGTATTAAGTGGCTGAGAGATTAGATTTTAAAAGAGCGTGAAATCCATCTCCAGTAATTATGGCCTTGGTTTGCATTAGCTGTTACCCTCTACAGAGAGGGCAGATGATGTAGGACACAGGCCATTCCTGATCACAGAGGATGGTTCATTCCATTGAGACACCTTTTCCTCTTAGCTAGTCAAGGATGCACCCTGTTTTATAAACAAGAGATGCATCTCAGTGCTTCTCCATTTAATTTGATACTGAATTCACTGGGGAGAAATTTTCCACTTGGTGTTTAGAACACTTGAAAATCTAATAGGAGAGGTTTGGCATTTTAAAGTCTGTGTTAGCACTGAAAAGATATACTTCTAATCCAAATACGTTAAATGTGTTGGGGGGAGGGGTGGACAAGGGGATAAAAGAAAAACCTTGTGTAAAATCAAGAAATCTGCCTGCTTTGGCCACAACTAGAAGCAAATCTACAGTGTATGCATAGTTTTGAGGCAGGCACCAGCAGGAGAAAAATAAAGCTTGCTGGCTGCATCCTAAGCTCTGTTTAGTGGGAGAATTTGTTATGTAACAGTTGCCTCTGTGACCTACTCTATTTTGACAGCCAGGAATCTGCTTCTGAAGGTTTCAAATTACTTGTCTGAGGGTCTATTGATAATCTAGCCAAGGCAAAATCTTTTTTATCTCAACCACCAATATAGGGATAGGGGTAGGGGCTGGTCTTATTTCATGAACAACTAGGAAGTTCCATCTAGCAAAGTAACTTAGCATCGTCTGTGCAACTCACAATCTTAACTGTCTAGTACAGATGGGGGATAAAGTGACTTACCCCAGATGTCAGAAGGGAAATGTAAAATCAGGTGTACCTGGGGCTAAGATCAATTCACTCTTCACTTCCCTACAGCTGCCTCTTCACCTGCACAAGATCGTGCTCCAGTCAATTTTAAAACTTTTCACTTAATAATGACAATGTGATTTCCTTTGTTGTAAACTAAGTCACAGAATAAGGAAGCACTTTGTGTTGAGATGCTCACCCCAGTGGTTTCTGCTCCACTTTCAAACAGATGCTGTCTATGATTGTTCCTCACTCTACCAGAAGAATTACCGCATCTCTGGAGTGTATAAGCTCCCTGCTGATGAGTTCCTGGGAAGCCCTGAGCTGGAGGTGAGGTCTCTTGAAGCACATTACCAACATTCTTATTCCTCCTAAGCTCCCACCTCAACAGAGATAGCAGACATTATTCACAGCCTCAGAGAGGGAAATGGAAAAAATCCAATAGGAAGAACAAAACAGAGCTAACATAATATTCTGTAGCTGCTCCCAAAATGTAATTGGGGGGGGGGGCATTCTGAAAGACCTACAGATCTTTACATAGCAGAGCTCCTAACATGAATCACACATTTTTTGTGCATGAATATATGCCAACTAGACAACCAATCTAAGTCTGGCCCACCCTGTCTTCTGCAGGTATTCTGTGACATGACAACTTCAGGTGGTGGCTGGACTGTTATCCAGAGACGGAAGAGTGGTCTTGTCTCTTTCCACCGTGACTGGAAGCAATATAAAGTGGGTTTTGGCAACATTCGCGGGGATTTCTGGCTGGGGAATGAAAACATCTACCGGCTGTCCAGGCGCCCAACTACTCTCCGAGTGGAAATGGAGGTAATTGTTAGAACAGGTTCTATGAGAAAGAAGTAGGGCCAATGGACCCAAAGCAGGGATCCAGGATGAAGGCAGGGCACCTGGTCAGTGGGGCTGGGCTCTATTCATTTTTATGAAAGAGCTTATTTTGGTTAAAGGAATGGCTTTCTTTAAGACTAAATCAGCTATGTATTGCCACAGTACTGACCAGTCCTCCAAGATGGTAGTTTACATTTTTACATTCATCCTTATGATGGCCCTGAGCAAGAGACAGCAACAATGGATTATGAGCTACATTCCACAGACAGGATAATGAAGAACAGAGAACAGAGGATAGCTCAAGGTCAGATGCTAAATCCAGCAATAAAGCTGGTTTAAAACTCAGGTTTCCTGACTTCAGTTAAGGAAGGAGGAGAGATAACCAAGTTTTCATAGATTCTCTGTCAGAAAAAATACATGCCTAAGAAAAAAGAAACGATGCCAAGATTTCACTTAACCTCTTAAAAAATGGCTGCTAATAGGCTTCTTCAATAGGACTCTTTCCTCTCTCTACCAGGACTGGGAAGGTGACGTACGCTTCGCTGAGTATAGTCACTTCACCTTGAGCAATGAACTGAATAGTTACCGTCTCTTTGTGGGGAACTACAGTGGCAATGCAGGACGGGATGCTCTCCTTTATCACAACAACACAGCCTTCAGCACCAAGGACAAGGACAATGACAAGTGCTTAGACAACTGTGTCCAACTCAGAAAAGGTAAAGGGGGAGAAGAGGGCAGCAAACCTTGATGAAAGGGAGGGGGTTCTAGCTGAGTAGACAAAGTGGAATATATCACAGAACAACTGACATTTGGATTTAGTGTTTTTGTTATAGGCTATCCTTATTGCTATTCAAAATTAACATTTCATATTACCAGTATCATATGTCATCTAACCTCAATACACTTAGGCACTTGAAGCATCAAAACTGGAAGGGACCTTAAAAGTTCTTACAATACAAACTCCTTTACAACCTGGGAGGGAGGGAGGGAGAGGGAGAGGGAGAGGGAAAGGGAGAGGGAGACAGACAGACAGAAACAGAGAGAGAGAGAGAGAGAGACAGAAACAGAGAGAGAGACAGAAACAGAGAGGGGGGGAAGGGGAATGGAGAGAGGGAAAGGGAGAGAGAGGGGGGAGAGGGAGAGAAGAGAGAGAGATCATTTGGATGTCCTCTTGAATAAGTGTCATGAATTTATTAGAATTTATCTCCTTTCTTCTAACAGGTGGATACTGGTATAATTGCTGCACAGACTCCAACCTTAATGGGATTTATTATCGCCATGGCGAGCATAATCAGCACCCAGATGGCATCACCTGGTATGGCTGGCATGGCTCTAGCTACTCCCTCAGGAAGGTGGAGATGAAGATCCGCCCTGAAGACTTTGTACCCTAAAAAGTAGCTTGTACTATAAGAGGGATACAGAAGTTCTAAGAGACAAATAAGGCTGGGGTGGGGCATCAATAAGGTAGTAGAGTAGGGGTAGGGATGGGAAATCACCTTGTAATCAAGCACCAATGAAATCACTCATTTCATCTAGAAAAGTACAAGTTTGTTAGGCTCAGCCAGAGACCAGCATAACATTAACAAGATCAGTCCCAGCATTGGGAGGGACAGCAGGTAGGGAGAGGCATTTAAAACTCTTAGGGCATTCTTCTCATTGGGTCAAAACTGGCTTAGTTTAGCCTGGGCCTTCTGAACCAGCAGCCGCTTCAAAGGTATCCTGTGGTTACTCTTGTCCTTCATGATTTATGTTTCAGGAGAAAATCATCAGGAGTTAGTACCTTATGCTTTCTCCAGGGCCATGATTAAGTGAAGACAGAAAACAAATCTCTTGCAAAAATGAACTGTATTATTTCAGATCTCAGGAGAGATACCAAGGTTGGGGATAAGGTGAGGATGGCAAAGAGTTTCTATTTCAAAACCCAATGAAATTGCTTTTGGACTCAGAGATTCTTTAACAGAGTAATAGTTCTGTTGAAAGTGAGCAACCCTATGTCTTAGTTGCTCAGAGAAAACTCCAGGGAATTGGACCTTTCTATCAGAGTGTCTCAGCATCTCACCTTCCTGCCCTCAGTCATAGTAGAGTACAAAAAAGAATGAGGTACATAGAGTGATTCCAAGTAAGAACTGGAGAGAAGATGCATAAGTCATTATTAGAAGCTCTCATAAGACTAAGTGGGAATCAAAGAATTGCACAAAGGTACACAGGATGCTGGCAAGGAATTTCACCATAGTCCAATGGATATCCAAGCAATCTGAGCCCAGACATTTAATACAGAAAGATCTATTCTCATTCTTTAAAACTAAGTAGCAAGAATTATAGTCAGAGAACTTTAAAATTAGAAGGGATCTTAGAAATTATCTAGAAACTTCCAGTTCTGAAATTCTGGTTCTAGTCTGAGGCCCTTTTTCCAGGTAGTTAGGAAACTAAGGCCATGAGAGATTATGTAACTTGTCCAAAGTTCCCAGGCTATCACTTAAGTCTACAAAAATCCCAAGAAAAATTGGAAAGCTGAGCAACTATTTTATCATTTCATATCACAATTATACTAAAGCAAAAAGATAGGAAGAGCTCTGGGGAGAGAAGGAAGTAGACAGATTTTTAAAGTTCTACGAGAACCCCAAACAGTTAAATGTTCCATAATGCCATAATTTTTCTATCTTTACCTCAAAACTGTCATTTTAAAAGTATTTTTAAAAGCATGCACACATGCATGTGCACACAAACTTGGGAGAACATATTGTTTTGATTTAGGACTTCACACTGCAGTGGAGCTGACAAAAAGGACAATATCATTAAAAATAACCACCATGGTTACAAGCCAATGAGAATTATGGAACCTTGATATTGGAGGGAGAAAGAAAGCTTAAGTTAATTCACTGTACTTAAGTCATTTGTAAATAGCAAGTTTGGTTCTTGGATGTGATCTTTGTTTTTAATTTAAATGTTACTGGCTTGGAAACAATGCTAAGCAATTAACAGGTTGAAATCACAGTATATTTTATTTTCTTAGATGGGGGATCCAAAGAGTGAACTCAGATCTCTTCAGAAAACAGACTCATTACCTAAAAATGTTAATAGTTAATATATCTATCTTTGTTCATTTTGTAAGAAAAGGGATCAAATGGGGGCCTGACTCTAATAATAGTAGCTGAAGGATGGAGAAGGATGGCATCATGGCTCATTCTGTATATAGGCACCTGACTTTGTAAAAACTTCATTTTGTGTTTGAAATGTTTAATGTTTCAATATTTTTTCTGTCTCTGCAATAAACTTTTAAATCCACATAACTTTAAATTTCTAATCTTTATCTGTCCAGTGTGTTTTCAGTATAGCATGGCATAAAGTTTTCTGGAAAAATCAGAGGCTTGAACTACAATTAACAACAACAGGTAACACTTGACATCCCTGGGATGTCATCACTATTTTATAGTTTTACAATTGAAAAAAACAGAAGCTGAGAGAGGTTATGTCCCTTCTCTGGGGTCACACAGCCTGTAAAGTCTGGGTCAGGACTGCTGCCACTTAGAAAAAGGGTCAAGATAGTTAAGTACTATCTAGTATTCAAAGAAACCCAAGAAACAGAAAGCACGGAAAGACCAGCGATGATAATAAGAGTACCGTGGGTAGCAGATGACAAAAACTGTTGGTGCCCCTAAATATTGTTTCAATGCCTACTGCTGGCCTATGCTCACAATGCTGTATATCTTTCACCACCTTGTCTTAAAATGCATTGCAAATAAATAAGCACCTTTTTTGAGCACATGAGAAAGTTAAGGTATGGAGGGGAAGAGTTCTTTTTTTTAGTTTATTCTTTTAGTTCAGGGTAGCTAGATGACTATATGGATAGAAAGTCAGGTGCAGAGTTGGGAAGACTTCGGTTCAAATCTGCCCTCTGACAATTCCTACCATTGTGACCCTGGGCAAGTCACTTAACCTCCATTGCCTAGCTCTGTGTTGGTGAACATGTGTGCTAGAGGGGGCTGCTCCCTTCCCCTGCTCCTGAGGGTTATTTCTCATATGACTCATCCCTCTGTGTAGCAGCCCAATGAGAGTGCTTCCTCACTCCTGTCTGGGGTAAGGAGGGGGGCAGGAAGGCATGGTTCACCTGAGGTGTGAGAGCTGCAGTTTGGGTACTCAGGCTCTAAAAGGTTTGCCATCTCTGGCTAGCCCTTACTGCTCTTCTGCCTTAGAAATTATACTCATTATCATACATCATTCCAAAGATGGAAGATAAAGATTATAAAAAATTAAGTGAATAAAATCATGTCAAGAGTGAGAAGGCTGTATCAGCCCCTGCTTCTTTTGGGAAGTCATCCTTCCTTCTTAAACATGGTCAGCCCTGCTTCTAATAAACCGGCCTCAAGGAATCCAATGTTTGCTTAATATTATCTATTTACAGGCCTGCAATGTACTATCCTTTGGAAATCAGAGAGAACCAACTTTGATCCTCTGATAGAAAAGGCATGGAGTCAAACTGAGATATCAGTGGGTTACTGGGAATTGAGGCAAATAAAGAGAGCAAAAAGGAATGGCCTCTTGGGGAAACAGACACTCTAAAAGAAAACTTCTAAACCCAATCATTAGACTCTGGCCAACAGAGAGACTCAATAACCAGACCAACACTATGAGAGAAATAGACAAAAGACAGGGAAGGAAGAAGAGGAGAGAAAGAATGAACTCTATTGCTTAGAATCCTTGGACCTTAATGGGCATGATCTCTCTTCTATCTTTTCTATACCTCACCAGACCCAGAGCAAGGTCAAGATGGCCCATCTGGTTTGCTTATATATTTGGGGGGAAGCTTCTCTTGGAAGGGGAGGGGAAAGCACTTTATTGGAAAATTAGAAAAATGTTTCCAATCCCATAGCCTACAATGGGTCTGGACCTTTAGGAGCAGCTACTTCACAGGCAAGAAGGTCCCTTGGAGCTTGTTCCAAAGGTATTTAAAATATTTTCTTCTGACCAGCTACCTTTAATTGTTACTTTCTAATCTTTTTGAGACTTCTCTATCTCACCCTGGCTAGAAAGGCAGCAGCCCCTCCTGGCATGATCCCAACCTGGAAGTGATTGTTTCTGACCTGTGCTGGCTTCTCCCTCCAAGGGGCCCTGGTGGCTTCCCTGTTCCCAGGGGGCACACCACCACATGATGCCAGACTTAGTACAGGCACCTGATTCATGGTAGTCCCGCTTCAGCTCAGAACCCTTGTGCTTGAGTTATCCATCAGCCTCCACCTCCCTGCTGACAGGGGCAATTGGTATGTACCACCATATCTGGCCAACCAATTCTCTTCTTAGAAATGTGTGAGAGGGGATTGGTTGCCACCACACACACACATATGTCTAGACTAGGCAGGATAGTAAAGGTGATTCCTCCATAAAAGAGAAGCAATTTCCCCCAGTGCACTCTTTTCGAGCCTTCAGTTGCTGACTTTGGCCTGGCTTCCTGTCTGGGTGTTTGTCTTGACTGACATCTGATGCTGAATTGTCAAGTACACCATGTGGGAGGGCACAATATTGTTCCCCAGTGTAGAAAGAGGCAGGAGCTCCAGACCCCATTTGAAATAAACAAATGATTCCATTCTTAAGAGCTATCCTTTTTCATTTGCCCAATGGTCAATTCAATTCCAACATATATGAAATACCTACTACATGCCAAGTATTGTACAAAATGCTGTAGATCCAAAGCCAAGGCACGACAGCAGCCTGCTCTCTAAAAGTTCATGCTCAATGCAGCTGCTTTTCTCTACTTTGCACATAAGAGGTGATTAATAAATATTTACCAAATGGAAAATTAACTAAATTTTCTCTGGAGTGCAATTCCTCTGGTCAAAATGACTTTAACTGGTTTATATTTCTTTATTTTAAGCCTCACAGGTCTCAGCGTTAACTCCAGCCTAGGGGTTGCATTTCAAATTTTGCTTGTCCTGTTGGGTCATGCTGCTAACTCTAATGGAAAGGAATTCTGCCAAGCCAGTGTGACTTATACAAAACAAGCAACACTAAGAACTGTCATAGGCTGAAGAGGGGAAAAGCCGAAAGACTAGACTATGCAGGAGACTAGTTTAAGGCAAGTCAAACTGAAGGTAAGTGGCCATCTCCAGACAAGAACAAGAGGCTTAAACAATCATAGCAAGAACAGGTCAAGACTCCTCTGCAAGGAATTTTGTCCCCAAACATGAGAATTTCCATTCTATTATATTTGGCCTGAGAAACAGGAGGATTGCCTTAATGACCTCTTAAAGCTCTTTCCATTCAGCACTCAGACCACCCTTTCCTGCTAGAAGCCTGTATCTATATCAATAATATGTTACTGATTTCCTGGAAGGAAGATAGAAAGGCTCTAAGGATGCCAGGCAGATGAGGAGGTAGACCTGCCTTGTGAGGTAAGGGGATAATGCCAGTGGCAATGATGTGGAAGTTGGATGTAACCTAGCCTAGGAACCAATACTAAGATTTGTACATGTGGCCACTAAGATTGCCTAGCTTCAAATACACTGTGTGGGGAAGAATAAGCCTCTTGGCTGCTTGGGCAGAAGAATGAGAAAGAAGAGTCATGTTTTATATTCCTTTCACATATTACTTTGAAACAAGGATGTATCATCTCATACGTGATGACTCTTGGAAAATCTGTTCCTCATGAAGTACTGGGAGACTCCACAAAACAACTTCTTTGGGGCAGAAACCAGCTTTAATTCCCATTTTCTCTAACCTCTCTCCATCCTGACCCCTCTTAAAAGTCCATTCTCTAAACCCAAAAGCATAGCCAATAGCAGAATAATCAACTATCTAAGTGAATGACACATCACATCATAACCCACCCTAGCACACCAGGTGCTCCTAGTTGTGATGGAGGAAGTTATTATTAGCTGGGTATTGTTTTCTCTCAACTAAAATTATCTGTAAGGAAATGAGAGTTGGCATTTAAATAAAGAGAATTTGGTCTCTGAAGACTAACACCCTCTGAGAACGCTCAGGAGTAGAGAACCTTTCTTTTGCCACTGTCCGCTTGTTACAGGGCAGTCTCACCACACTAAGGGATTTATGATGCCACCTTGGCTTTTCAAAGACAGAAGGCCTAGGGGCATCTTATAAGAGGAGGTGGAAGCCACATCAGAGACATGATTAAACATTCTCAGAATTCAAACTCAAATGTCACAGGATTCAGGAACCCATATGAGCGAACCTAAAAAATGCAAACAGAACCCAATCATTCAAGGAGTATCCCTGACAGTGGTACTACAATGGTGCATATTGTCACAGCCGCTCTTTCTGCACTGAGCTGAAACACCCTATCTTGGCTCTACCTCTGGGGCCAGGAACAATTTTTATGCCCTAGATTCTCACACAATCAGCAACACATGGAGTCCCCCTTGCCCATCCTTTCTGTGATGGGCTTGTAATTGCTTCCAGATACATTTCAACAGTCTGCAAGCACAGGATTGAAAACAATGGGAGCACAGGTGTGGAGTAGACCCAAAATGACAAGTTTGTGGGAATACTGGTTAGTGCCATCTGCAATTTTCCTGGGCACAAATATATTGGCTAGATCCTGTAGTGTGTCAAAAACCCTAAAATTACTTGAATGAACTGGCATCAGGGCAGTGAGGGAAGACAAAAGAGAAATCCAAAAGGGCAGGCTAATGGCCTACCTGATGAGAGACTCGAGAATGGCAGGGCTGGGGCCCTTCTGGAACTCTAGCTCCTTGTAGTGTAATGCCTTGGCATATGCACGGCACTTAGCAGCTCTCTCCCCCAGAAGGACGATGCCATTGTCATCTCTGAGTGGCAGAGGGCCCTAGAAGAAAGATGAGACCACAGAGCATCAGAAAGATGGTGGGTAAGGTTAAGGACTAACTGGGTGGCCCTCTCCACCAGCTGGGTCCTTGTCACTCTGTGTGTACAATGAGAAAAGATGGCTTCACCTTGTCACTGTGTTCCATGAATTCTGCCAAATTGAGGAGGGTTTGTGTGACTTCAGCAATGTCCTGGGATGTAAGGGCCAGCTCAATGCTTCTGATTAGCTCATCTTGCTGGTCTTCATTCAGCTCAGACCAGCAAGATACAAATGCTGCATTAAAAAGGTCCCTGTAGACAGAGAAAAAGGCATCAAAAAAATCAGTCACATTTTATTTATTTATTTATTTTTATTATTTTAAACCCTTACCTTCCATCTTGGAGTCAATACTGTGTATTGGCTCCAAGGCAGAAGAATAGTAAGGGCTAAGCAATGGGGGTCAAGTATCTTGCCCAGGGTCACACAACTGGGATATACTCTTGGTATCCCTGATAGAAGGTAGCACAGGCAATGTGACTGCCTGGAAACAAGGATGATGCATGTGCATGGTGAACGGGTGATGAGGATTTCTCTTCAGAGATATTTCTTTCTTTCTTTTTTTTAAACCCATACCTTCCATCTTAGAATCAGTACTGTGTATTGATTCCAAGGCAGAAGAGTGGTAAGGGCTAGGCAATGGGGGTTAAGTGACTTGCCCAGGGTCTTGAGAGATATTTCTTGATTATTATCATATTGAACCAATGAAGAGAGGGGAGAAAAGAGTTTCTGGCATATAGGTTGTAGTCTTCAGAGGAAATTCACAGAATCCTCAAAGGGCCTAGAAGGACCTCAATGTTAGCCCATCAATTCTCAAATTCTAGGGATCAGGAAATGAGACACAGCAGCTGCTGTTGATTTTAAAAACAAAGGCAGAACTTTTGGATAGTTCCAAGCAAAATTGCAGCCAGAACCCAAGAACCATGAGATATTAGAATCAAATCCAAACCCACAGGATTCAAGAGGATTACCAAGACTCTCTCCAATGACTGGCAGCTCCTTAGGAGGCCTTAACAATTACAGAACTTCATTTCAAAGACCGATCTATTTAAAACTAATACCACATCTATCCCCTGGATGGCTCTTGAGTTCCTGCTTCCTCCATTCATCCTTTAATCCCAACAGATTGGGGGGGGGGGGGGGGGAAGTGATTTCCAAAGTAGGAAGTGTTTCCAAAATGCTTTTTCTGTAGCCACTGTGATTACCTATATCCCTTTTCCAATGATCAGTAAGCGATCAAAGAGGGACAGTTTGAGTAATTCTGAAAGACTTGGTAACTCAAAATAATTTTGAATTCTACAAAGAAGGATGGGGAGGGCAAGAAGGGGTAGTAGGGAAATCCAATGAAAACATTCATGTGAAAATGAAATCAGATGATGGAGAATCAATTAAGGGAAATAAGCTTTTCTGAATCAAAAGTCTGTAATGGGAGCTAGGCCAGAGGTACTTAGAAGATACTGGGAGCTGCAAGGCAGTATGGTACATGAGCTAGTACATGAAAAGCTTACATAACAGACCCAAAGAAAGCTCAGCAATTATTTTTTAAGCCTCAGAAACACATAGAGAAAAAACAAAGTCAACATTCAGTAGCAAGAAACCAATTTCAAACTCCTTGGGGATCTGATTAGCTAGGGTTCCTAACAAGATAGAAGGCACAGAAGCCCTTGATAAGCAGGCAATTCTGGCCCAGTTGAGTATGGGATGCAACATTATTGCTCCATGCTTCTGGCTAATAGGAGGATTTTAATTGCTGCCCAGTGGTAAGACTAAAACCTCTGATTTTCCTATTCTCAGGTGAGTCTATTTGTCTTCTATGTACTTGCTCCACTGGTATAAAAAAATCTTGAATATTCCTTTTCTTGCCACTGACTTATTTTCATGGTGAAGAAAGCTGACCATGAAAATAAGCTCTCTGGAATTTTGTATATAAATTCGGAGTCCAGAGAGAGCCTGCTTCCTGATCTCAAAGGCTTCAAAAGTTCTTTCCACATTCTCCTTAACTTTATCAAGGCTGAGGAGTCTACCTTACATGCCTGTCTTACCTTGCCATAGGGTTGTAGGCCTGAGCCAGGGCCCAGCAGGAGCGAAGTGATGGAGAGGAGGAGTCCTTTAGTAATTCCAAGCTCAGTCGCCTTAGCCATTCCAGCCAGTCATCCTTGGAAACCCTCCTGGCTGCTCCCCAGGCCTAAAATGCCACAGTTGGTGGCATTAAGTTATTATAACATCAAATATGTCCTAATTTATGACAATTCTACCCAATATATAATACCATCCCAATTAAGTTACCAAAAAATTATTTTATTTCAAAAAAGTAATAAAATTCATTTGGAAGAACAAAAGATCAAGAATATCAAGTGTTGTTTCTCTGGGTATATATTTTGGGGTTTTAGTTTTATAAGATTATTAATTTGCCAAAATGAAAAACATGGAAATCTGTTGCATGATAATATATATATAACCCAGATCGAATTGCTTATCAGTTCAGAGAGGGTGGAAGAAGGGAGGGAAACAATTTGGATCATATAACTTCAGAAAACCGAATCAGAAATTTGTTATTACATGTAATTGTCAAAATAAATAAATAAATAAGTGAACCTTTAAAAAAAAAAAGAATCTCAAGTGAATTAATGAAAAAAAAGTAAAGGAAGGCGGTCTAACAGTATCAGATTTTAAACTGTATTATAAAGAATAATCATTAAAAACTCTTCGGTACAGGCTAAGAAACAGAAAGGTAGATCAGTAGAACAGAAGAGACATCACAAACAGTAGTAAAAGATTATAATAGTTTGGCATTTGACAAAAATGTAGTTCTAGGCTATTGGGATAAAAACTCACTATTCGGTAAAATCTACTGGGACAATTAGAAAGTGGTTTAGTGGAAACTAGGTACAGACCAATAACTTATACCACTTACTAAGATAGGATCAAAAATGGGTACATAACCTAGACATAAAAGGCGATAGAAGGGTATCAGAAAAATAGGGAACATATTATCTATCAGATTTAGGGATAGGATAGGAATTTATGACTTAACGAGGGAGAATATTGTGAGATGTAAAATGGATAATTATAATCATATTAAAAGTTTCTATACAAATAAAAACTAGTGTAGTCAAGAGTAGAAGGAAGTAAAAGTGGGAAATTTTTTAAAAAGTTTTTTAGATAGAGGTCTCAAATCTATAATATATAGAGAACTTTGTCAAATTTATAAGAATAAAAGAGAGTTAGTTTATATGCTTCTAAAACCCCCATCAGTGAAGGTGCCAGTGACAAATGCAAACTGCTGAAATGAACAACTTGGTACTTAACTTAACATAGGGGAGCAGCTGGATGGCTCAGTGGAATGAGAGCCAGGCCTAGAGATGCAAGGTCCTGGGTTCAAATCTAGCCACAGAATTCCTAGTTGTGTGGCCCTAGGCAAGTCACTTAAACCCCATTTCCTAGCCTTTACTGCTATTCTGCCTTGGAACCAATATACATTTTTTTCTTTTTTTTAGTTAGGCCAATAAACATGGGTTTATATTCAGATTCCACAATGACTCCTTTGAAGTTGCCTTGTCTTAAGTGGAAAAGACACTTAGAGGTAATATAAGGTGTTAAAAAAGAAAGAACAATAGTCTGAGAGTTAGCTGAGTTGAGGTTGGGCTCAAGTTCTACAATTATGGAGCTAGGACATCTAGGCAAATCCTCAGCACTTTCCTGGCCTCAGTTTTCCCAACTATAAATCTAGGCTCAATCACTTCTGAAGTTCTTTCAGGCAAGGCTCCAAATTCTCTATCTACAAGGATCTAAAGAGCACTTTACCAGCCCTGGCCCTAATTTTAGGGCCAAGTCAACTTCTTATTCTATTCATTTGAAGAACAAGGATGATATTTGCCACAAAGTGCTCCTCTGTCCCAGCTCTGATGGTGGGGATGTTATTTGAACCAAGATCTTTCCACATTTCTCAATTTCCCCCTTTAGATGAAAAGACTTATAGTCCCAAATTGGGAACAGAGACAGATGGGTCCTCTGACTACAAACTTTTAATTCCCTAGATGTGCCCTGAGGCAGTTTCCAGCAGTTCTAATTCCAGGCACTAGGCCTCCTTAGTTCAGCTCTCTGCTCCTTGGACTCACCTTCTGCAGATTGATGGTGCTCACATGCAGCTTCTTCATGGGTCCTGTTTCCACTGGCCCGCTGGCTAAGGCATCCCCCTGGCTGCTCCTCATCATCCGATGTTGATAAATTAAAGGGTCTTCCTCTTCGTCAGCTAATGTATAGCCCTATAAAGCAGAGATGCAGACAGATGGCTGGTAACATTGCTAGACTTTCCTAAAACATCAATTATCCTTTAACTCAGATGGGCCACTTTCCATTTCCTTCCCCCTCTGGAAAATCCCATTCGATATTTGCAATAGGCTAATGGACATTCAAAGCCAGAATTCTATACAAACAGAGTCATTCATTAGTAGTATTCATTTATTTGACAAGGGATTATTAGATATCTATTATGTTTCAGGCACAGGAATAGAAAAACAAAAGAAAAATGTGTCTGCTCTTGAAAGGCTTATATTCCTTGGAGTGGAGAGGTGCATGGAACAATACGCATGCAAACAAATAAATATGAAATATATACAAAATTATTTCCAGGAGAGAGGGCACCAGCAACAGGGATGCCCTTTGTAAGAGATAGCACTTGAGCTGGGTCTTGAAGGAAGCCCAGGATTCTATCAGGTGATGGTGAAGAGGAAATGAATTCTAGCATTAAACCATGTAGACTGGTCCAGTCAGCCACCCAAGCCAATCAAGACAATGAAGATAAAGTAAAACTGGAAAATGATGGAAGAGGTAAAAAAGACAGAGCTAACTAAGTTACATTTAGTACTTGTAGCCAAGACCCTAAAAAAAAATGACTAAGAGAGAAAAATTTTGAGGATTTAGAAACGAAGATGAAGAATAAATCTCACCTTGACAATCCTACAAATGAGCATGTCATAACGTTGATGGTTAATTCGGTGTCTCACCAGGACTTTATTCACCATTGGTATAAAAATCTGGTACTAAAAGAGAAGAAAGAAAAGTTCAGAAAACACAACTAAATCATGACCATAGTTGGTTCTAATAGTTGTATCTGTAGAATTCAGGGCAGGGGGGAGAGAAATCCCTAAATACTAACAAAAGAACTGAAAGAAAAAAAAACAACAAAACCTCAATAGTTTTTATTGGCTCATGCTTGAAGGCTGACTGATAAAAATGGGGAAATATCATAGGACCGTATGATTTTTGGAAAGGATCTTAAAGATTGTCTTTCTTTTTAAAAAAAATCTTTACTTTCTTAGAATAGATATTAAGTATTGGTTTCAAGGGAGAAGAGCCACCTAGCTGTCCCCCTTCACCCTCTCTTGATGACCTTATCCTATTAAAGATAAAAGTCTTCTCAAACTGAGGTCAAAATGGATATATGATTTAAATGTAAAGAGTGATATTATAAGTAAATTAGGGGAACAAAGAAGAGTTTACCTGCAGATTTATGGAAAAGGAAAGAATTTATGACTAAATGAGATTGAGAATATTACAAAATATAATATGAACAATTTTTATTATATTAAATCAAATTGAGAGAGACTCAGCCTAGAACTCAACAATCTGGCCTTCCCCAAAATTCTTCACTACCTTCTTCCCCAGCTGGAAGACAAGTGAAGACAAAGTGTCCATGGCTGTGGAACGCAGCTCTGGGCTCAGGTCCAGTGTCCGTACAATAGGGTGGATGATTCGGGATGCATAGTCAGTGAAATCCAGAGACTCAGTCAAGCGATCAACAGTCTCCAAGGCTGCCCTGAAATCAAATCAAAGGGAGAAGTGTCTGAGAGCCTGGGCTTCCTCCTCAGATCAGGGCATTCTGGATGAAATAGACTTAACATTGATTCCAGGGGGAAAGGGAGAGTTCGGATTTAATGACCTGGAGCATTTCAGTCTACAGAATGGAAGCTAAAATAACACCACAAAATATTCTCAGTAGCTTGAGAACTTAGAAGAAAATGTAAAGCTTTATCTGTTGACTGTTAGAGCCAAAGGGCAGCTGCTTACTTGCGAGCTGCTAAGGGAGCATCAGGGGCATCAAAGAGCTTCACAATCGGAGGCAAGAGCAGATGCAGGTAGTCATCCAGGTTGGCCCCAAATAGCTGGATTGCGTTCAACAGCTGGGAGAGGGAAACAAAAGGATGGTCACTAACCAAGCCTCAATGATCGGAAGAGGGAGTGGTACTAGGAGATAATCTTGTAAATGAGTCCTATTAGGTGCCTTTGAAACAGATGAACAAGTTTTTCTAATTCTTTACATTTCCTTAAATTAATGTACACATTGCATTCCCTGAGCATATGCCAGCCAGGCAGAAGGAAGGGACTGTTAGATAGGTGTGTGCCAGTCAGAGACAAAAAGGCACTTGCCATGGATGACCCTGTGCCCCAAGGTTAATTAATAGCATTGGCAACTCTCTCCCTGGCTGTGGAGTCCCATATGGAATGCTGTTTGTTCCACAGCACCTTCCTCTTAACTCCAACTCTAGACATTCACTTTACACTTATATGTAGGCCTCTATTCACTCAATCTTTATTATTTGGATAAAGTCTTGTGATTTCATTAGTTCCGAGAATTCCTAATATGGAAGTTCCCTCCACTGAAACAAATCTATGCACCAAATGTCACCAAAGGGATCCCTGAGCCTTTGGGAGGTGGAAAGCCTCACTGGGGTCACCTGGCTGGGACCTTTGATCCTGGGCCCTCCTGACTCTGAGGCCAACTTTCTTTGCCCATCATGCAGCCTCTTATTCCCTATATCCATTTCTGCCCATGGCAGTGGCTTTCTCTTGAGGCTTTAAAGGGAACTTTGGGCCTTTGTACAGTGTAAAGTCCTCCTCTAAAACCCCTGGGTACCCACCTTGATGGAGACAGTGCGTCCAGGGCTGCTGTCATGCATAAAGAGCCGAAGCATGTGAGGAATCAGCTGGGGCAGGTAGAGTTTGAATTCACCCCCAAGAGCCACCACAATCTGCTCGATAAGAAGGATGATTGTGCTCTGGATTGAGCTGTTCATAACCCAGAATTCCTATGGGGATATAGAAAGGAGGGATGTTCAAGTGAGGAATACCCAGCACAAAGTCTTCCCAGTTTCACTTGTGGGTAGGCCAAGCAAAAGGGACTTTTCTGTTCCCCACAATGGATGTGAGCCTGGACATGTCTGAGAGAAGTTCCCTCCCAATCACAGAAAGGTTGTAGGGGTATCATTAAGAGCTTTAGCTAGCTGATTGTAAAGTCAATGGAATGACTGCCAGGCATCAATGCAGGAAGGATCAACAGAATTAACAGAGCAAAGAGGGACTGGAAGGGGGAGAGGATGGTAACACTTTTCACTCAACCCAAGGCTGACATCTTCTGTGTGGCCAAATAAAAAACTCGTATTTTAAGCTCATCCCTTTCCACCAAACCTCCCAATGACAATATATGATGATAGAAGTAATGTTACTGTCTACTAATCATGACAAAGCAGATGGCAAGTTCTCTTGGGCCCTGAATAATTGAGGTTGGCTGTAAACAAAGGCATTTTTAGCAGCTTATATTAAAGGCACTATGGAAATTAAGTTCTTGTTACGAAGAGATCAAAAATTAATAAGGCAAAAACCAAGTCAGAAGGCCCTAGTAACATTTTCTTCTCTTCATTAAAAAAAAAAAGTGCCGTGGGGAAAAAAGCTCAGTCCTAGAAGGTGAGTGCAGCCCACAGAAGGCATCATTCTTCAGTCACTGGGAATTACAACAATGATTCACAGCCACCATGACTTATGGGATAACATTTTACTTCTGTCTGCCATCAAGAAAGTCCATCAACTCCCAGCTCTGCCTGAGGCGCCAGGTTGGCCACTGCTGCCGCCGCCAGACGCTAGCTGGATTATTACACACAAAGAGGACTTCTTTTCTCCATCCAGGGGGAGCTCATTAAATGCTCTGGATGCAGAACCCAAAGAATGGGGTCCCTGTTGTATGTGCACTACCCTGAGTGACAGTTTGCAGGTGTGGCCCCCCCCTCACACACAGTCCTGGCTTCAAAGCTGTGGATGAATAAATAAGTGAAAGATAACCTCAGCCACAGACCCCTGAGAATGCTTCTGCTTTTTTGATATAGCCCACCAGGCTCCTCAGAGTTCTAGAGGTACTCCTTGTGAGAGAGCTGCCCTGGGGCAGAGGGAGCCACACCATTCTTGATTACTTAAAGAGTTAATGGTGCTAAGCCTGGTAGTTAAAACCAGCAACTTTCCTTTTAGCTCTGAAGCTCCTCCTAAGCCAACTATAAAGCTGTGGTCTCAGAGGCCAGAAGACAATCTCCTGGTGTTTTCAGGGCTGAACAACTCTCAAGGTAACCTTCCCCAAAGACATTTAAATTACATGGTAGAAAAGAAGGGAAGGAAGCCTCTGCACCACTATACGCACAAAGAATGGCACTGAAGTCAATGGGAAGTCACTCTGGCAATAGTTTCCTCCATGCTATGAACCAGGTTAACAATAACCAAGTTGGCAAATGACCCCTTTCTCTCCCTCCAGCATTTCCATTCTTGAAAGGAGCTGGCTGAAATGTCCATTGCCTCCTCTTCCTCCTCAGTTCCTAACAATCTACCACTTTGGTGTGACTGAGATGGTTCATCCTACTGGCCTATGTTCAAGCCCCCAGCCTGACACTGCCTCAGTGTTAGAGCTGCCAGCTCTGTTAGGTATTAGATAAGCCATTAAGTCCTTTTCCTGCTGGTGGCTATTTTACCCACAGATTCAATCCTGGACACTGGTTTCAGGGACAACATTACCATTCTAAACCCAGCTGAATGTGTTTTGGATCAACTGTCCCCTGGGGCTTTTGGGGAAGCTTTTCGATGATAACAGTTCAGGAACAAATTCTGAGTCCCCTCTGGATTCGCCACCTGTGGCCAAGTTGAAAGGATATACAGTCAGCTTTACTCACCCTCATGAGGGTGACAATCTCATCCATGTAAGGTCTGATGTGGCTCCTCACAAAGGACACCAGCATCCCTAACTGCTGGAAGAGGAACTGAAAAGGAGAAGTTAGTGTTCAGCCCAAAGATGGCTCATTAATGACTTAAACCTGGGGAGGGGAAGGGAAGGGAAAGGTTTTTCATAGAACACAGATACCTGTTCTTTTCATTCAACCCTAATTTACCATCTTTCCAATTTGGTAAATAGACAGCTCTATATGATATGGAGGTTGTTTATTTGGGGCAAACTTTGCTTTTATTATCTCAGTAAAAACATCTTCTCTGCTTAGACAATTTTTATTGTGAATGTCATCAATATGTTTGTGGGGAAGTTTGGGATTCCCTAAAAAAAAAAGAAAGAAAAGAAAAAATACAACTAATTTATGTCTTCCAGAGATAGTATAAGTGTTATGACAAGTAAAGTGTTGGGAGAAAGGAAAAAAAAAGTGGCTCTACCTAGGCTGGTAATGCTCCCTATCATCAGCATCAAGTCAATAGTAGGGCTGAGGAGGGCGATGGAATGAGAAATGCCCTAGCCTGGTGGATCTGGGCTCCAGGCTAGGCTACTCCACTCTCTGGATCTGTGATCTCGGGCAAGCTTCTATATTTTCCAGATACTGAGCTCATTTGCATTTATAAAATGGGAAGGGCAAATGCTCTCCCAAGTCCCAGGGAATGCTCTAAGCATAAAAGAGATCCTATAATCCTGTATATAGCAGTGCTGTGAGAACCATAAACTGATTCCAATCTGAGACAGTGTTGTGGAGGGGTCACCTTCCCAAGCCCTTGGGAACTATCTTCATAGTAGCTTCACTAGTTTATTGTCATGAGCCGTTCTCAGATCACAAGCCTATCTAGCTAGTTTCACTTTTGAAAATGGAATGAGAGATATCTAAGGAACACTGATTTCTTATAAGGCTAATTAACCTGATGGAAGGTGGAAGCCTCGAGAAAGGGCACTGGCAGGAAACAGAAATGAATTCCAAGAGAGTTTGGGCAAACTGAATGCCTGAATGATGCATGTCTGCTTCCTGAAGCCAAAATGTAACAAATGCCTCAGGACAGCTCCTGACAGCTCAAGCTTGGGTTGGAGGTTCCAGGATTCTGATTCAATGGTCTAATTCCAATCTTCCAGGAATCTTCTTCCTCAAGAGCTTCAGACAGATAACATGCCATGACCAATGAGGAGGGAGAAACCAAGACTTCTAATCTAAGTATTCTCCAATTAAGTTTCCTCCACATAGTGAGGATGATAGACTTTAGGTAAAGGAACACCAAAGCATCAGTTTGGGTAAGGAAGTCAGAGAAAACCAAGTGATCACTGGAAGGAAAAGAGCTGCCCAACTCCTCTCAGAGGGCATAGCTAGGTTCTGATGAAGGAAATCTCCAAGTTGCCTGATTTGTGGAGGAGTGGCAACATTAACATTACTACCAGGCAATTGCATCACACTTGAATGGCCTGGATAGTCCCCTTATTCTCTTCTCTCTTAGCTTTACTAGTTTCTGTCATCTGAAAAATTAATATTTGGGAGAGAAAAAAAGTACTCTGGAAGGAGGGATAGTTTGGACCTTATAATTTTGGAAAACATGTTGAAAATTATTATTACATGTAAATGAGAAAATAAAATCTCTTAGAATTAAAAAACAAAGTACTCTGGGGCTTGGAGCAGGACAAGCATGCTGAGGGAACTATCCACAAGAAAGAAATTTTCCCTCTTGCCTCAAGGGAGAGCTGAGCAGTGGGAAAGTTTGATGAGTGGCCAACTCCTATGTGAAAAATTCGACCTTTTCTTTCCAAGTCATTTCCTCAGCTGGAATAAAACCCTCCATCTGACACATGCCTGATACTTTCAACTCTTTAAAAATAGAGTTTAGGGATATTATGCATTTGACTCCATCTGGAGAGAATGTGATGGATTTACCTGGACTAGTAGCTAGAATGCTCTCCTTCCCAGAGCCCTGACCACTGGCACCTGGAGCGGTGCCGAAGCAGGGAGGTATTCTGAGGTTAAAATAAAGCTGGAAGAGAGCAGTCATATCACTTGGAAGCAAGTAGGCTTTCTAGCTGCATAAACCAACAGTAGGGTAAAACAACAATCCTGGATCATTGTCCTAATGGATTCAATTTGACAAAAGGATGAGCCATTGGATCTCATCCAGCAAACTAAGATGACAAACAGCAATGGTTTCAAAATTTGAACCAAAGCCCCTATGGCAGTGATGGCAAACCTTTCAGAGACCTTAGAGTCTGAGTGCTCAAATGACAATCCTTATGCCCACCCCACCCCCCAACCTTACCCCAGAGTCAGGGGAGGGAGGAAGCTCTCCCATTGGGCTGCTGAACAGAGAGGCAGGTGATGGGAGAAATGTCCTTAGGTGCATGTGGAGATGGGGAAGGGAGCAGCTCCTTCTGGTACATTCAGGCACATGCACCATAGGTTTACCAACGTAGCCCTATAGGCAGTGGGGCAAACCCAGGAACAGAACTGGGTAAAGTTGGAATGTGGAAGGTATTCTTTCATGGAATGAATTGAGGCAAAATTACAGAAGGCATGGGGAAACCAAAAGAAACATTCCAAAGGAGCTGGAGGGAATGACAACTGAGATGAAGAGAGGTGCCAGGGAGACATTCCCTTGTCTACTTACTTCCCGAATGGCACCATCGCAGACTCGTATCACATTGAGGAATGTGGGCATCACCTGGGGGAGGAACTGAACGCACTTGAGTCCCAGGGATTTGAAGATGAAGGTGATGGCCTGAACCACCATGGTGTGATGGTGGGAGAGGGACTGGTCTCGGAAGATCCTCATTAAAGCCACCATCGACACAGCTGGGTAGAACTCATCGAGAGGCAAGTTGCCCATGTTCACCAGCATTTCACTGGTACTATAGTCAGCTGGAACAAAGCCAAAGAGATAGGCATTTAAATACTCATGGCTGACTTTGGGGAGGTGGGCAGCCCCCTCCCCCCCAAGCTGCTCTTTCTCACACTGCTATGTTTTTCATGATGTTAGAAGGGAAGAGAAATGTTCCAAGACCACCATCTTCATGGAAAGAAACAAATTGAGGGCCTTTCTCCATTGCCCAATAACAAGACCCTAAAAGGCTTCTTTGTGGGTTATGGGCCTTACAATGGTATGTGTCTGACTTAATATCTTATGGTTATTGTTCACTTCCTAGCAGCTAAAGCTACCAATAAAAATAACTACTCTACCAAATGAAAGTAATTGAAATTTAGTGGATTCATTTAAGCAAACATCTGTTCAACAGCTGCTTGGCCCTCAAACCCTTGGGGAATTCAGCTGAGTTAATAGAAAATTATACCTGAACAAAAAAATCAGGATCTTAAGGAGAAGGCCTGCAATTTAACAGGGGCCCAAGAGGAATAAGGACTTGAGCTGGCAAGAAGATGAGGGATTAAGGGCAGACGTGGGCAAGAAAGCAGGCCCTGAGCTTTCTCTTCCCAGTAACTTGGATCTGCTACGAAGGGAACAACGTGATATCACTTACTTAAGCTTCTTTCTGGGCCAGGGATGGGAGTGGGAGATTTCATCTCTTCAATGTAAGTTAAAAAATAAAGCTATAAATAAAGGCCTGTTTCACTGGTGAGGAATGGGTCCCTGAAGCTGCTGTCAAAGCTAAGGACAAATTTCTCCCTTTGAGAGGACAAAAATACTCTTACGAAAGGCAGTGAAGGCTAATGGATCTAGTATTTAGTGGAAATAAAAGAGCCCTGGGTATGAGTGTGTTACTGGTTTTCTGGGGAAATCTATCTTTCAAAAGGGAGAACAAATTCTGAACTTTATTTCCCAGGAGTGCTGTGGAAATGAATTATATCAAAGATACATTAGGGAAGTATAAGATGCCCACATCTTTCTCCTTCCTATACATGCTCTGAGAATTAAAAATAAAAACAGCTTAGGCATCTTAGAACTCTAGAAAAGACAAAGAATCTAAATAAGGAGAGTCCTCTTTTCCCCTCCAACCTTCTTCTCCCAACTCCCACCAGACTAGAAACTTTTGTCTCCCCTAGGGATTTTGCAGAGAATAAGCCCTTAATAGCTAGCTGTTCAACAAAACTGACTTTTCACTCATTCATGCCCTAATACCTTTGGGGACTACAGGGTACCCTGCCCAAGCTTCAATGTTCAGGGGCCTGGAAGGTGACTCAATTCTCCCCTTTACTTACAAGAATCCTGGCTGGATTTGGACTCGGATAAGCTGACAGCAGAAGCATCCCGAGACTGGTCAATCATGCCAATGTTCACTTTGTGCTTATAGGGATCCAAAGCACCCAAAAGACCCAACACACGGATAGCCTGTGTGTGAGGAAGAGAAGTAAACCAACCCCCTGTACACTGCAGCCAAAGATATAACATTGCCCTACCTGCCCTGATATTCTTTCTATGAGCCATGCAAATGAAACCCTTTCTTAGGCAGTGAAGTGATATGGTGGACACAGCTTTGGACCTGAAGGCAGAAGAACTGGATTCAAGCCCCATCTCAGATGCTTACTAGCTAGATGACCCTGAGCCAGTCACGTAAACAAAGCCTCAATTTCTTAATCTGGAAAAAGGGGATCATAGTTGTAGCATATAACTTGCAATTGTGAGGATCTATGCCAAGTGCTATCTAAATGCTGGCTATTATTGTCATCATTATTTTGACAAGCAGCTAATTGCATGCAATTGTAGCATAATCCTGTGTAAAACATACTGGGGGGCATCGAGGTGACACAGTAGATAAGACGACCAAGCCTGGAGTCAGAAGGACTTGGATTCACTCTTATTCTGGGAAAGTCACTTAATCTGATTTGCCTAGCTCTTGTCCTTCCGAGTTGTTACTAAGACAGAAAAGGTTTAAAAAAAAAAAGAAAACATAAAGGATGTGGAATGAGAGACTCAGGTACAATCTGGGCAGCCTTGGGCAAGTAAGTTACAACTTCTCTGGGCTTTGGTTTCCTTATCTAGTAAATGACAGACTTAGCCAAGATGACCTTTAAGCCCCAGGGTCTGTCTAAATCTAGAATCCTAAAATCATAGAAAGAAGGTGCATCTCAGGAAAATAAAAACATTCCAGATTTTCTCCTCTCTTCTGTTTCCACATATAGCTAAACTACTTTTAATTTTTCCTACCTCCCTTCGAGTGCCTTGATTCTGTTCGGTCTTCAGAAAGTTCAACAGCACCTCAAGCAAGGTTGGATATTTCCTGTAGGGCTCCACCACGTAGCCAGTGCTGGCCACCAGCTGCCCCAGGGTCCACAATGCTACCTGGAACCCAAGCAAAAATCGACAAGACATGTCTTTTTTGGAAAACAAGCATATGATCTCTTTGGGCACAACAAAAAGTTAGAAGCTCTGCCTAGAGTGGTTTCTCTGTAACCTGGAATGTCTTCTTGTAAAGCAGGGAGAGAGTTCTCTAAATCTGGGCAGGTTAAACAGCTGGCTAACCACAACCTCTACAGACAAGGGGAGCTACATAATGGCCTTTATCTCCCAACGGAGATCAAAAAACTTTTCTACAAGGACCTACAAGGAAAGGTTCTGGGGGTGATTCAAACATCAGATAGCCAGGAATAAACCAGGGCTGAAAAAAGGTACATTGAAAATCTGTCTTCCCTCTCAATATGTAGTTATTAAGTACCTACTATGTGACAAACACAGGGCTAAGTGGGGGCAGTTTCGGGTTTGGGGGGAGGGGAAGGGGTGCCAGGAATAGACAAAAAGTACAACAGCCCCTTTTCTCAGTTTTTCCAATATGTCAACATCTAATGGGTCCTAGCACATGGTGGGTATGGAATCTTGGAGCTGTAATCATTTAGACCCACTCAACATTGGAAGAATCCTGTTCAAACATAGCTATCCCTGGAAAATCTGAGGTGATGGGCAGCCCATTATCTCCCATGATACCCAAACTACTTTTTGGCCTGTTTTAATTGTTAGAAAAACTTTTTCTCTATCAGGGCTCAACCTATCCTCTCTATAACTTCTACCAATTGTGTCCCAGGGGGAGGGGGAGCATGGAACACCCAGAAGAAACCCAATCCCTCCATGCCAAGAAAGACCTTCAACTATTTAAAAACTCGTGTGTCCCTCTCCACATACACACTCCTCTGAGCTAAATATTCCACAGTCCAGCCCCAGAACTCCAGTGTGCCAAGAGGAGAAAAATGGGATGTTGGGACTGGAGAGCTGTCTTTCCAGATCCTTTCTGGAGTGCTCTGATATAATGACCTGGGGAATCTTGTTCTGGCAGCCTTGGCTAAGGAAGGGTCAGGCCACCAAACCTTGAATCTGTGAGGATTAGAGCCTGGGAACGGACAATGACCTTTCTAGAGAGTTGTCTCTGTACAGACCAAATGGACTGACACTCCTTCCTTCCATCCATCCAGTTGCCCTCATCAAACAATCTGAGAAGTTTCTTATCCATCATCATCTCCTGGAAAGGAAGAGCTGGCAAGGGCCACAAACAAGTCTTTGTCCCCAGCCTCAACATCTCAAGGCTAGCTGGGCCTTATTTCCTGTCCAAGCTCTTTATGAAGCCATATCCCTGGCCCAGCTAGCCAAGTGTTCATTGTAGAGAGGACCATCTCCTAATGGTTTCCTTTTGTCCTCACAGAGTGAAAGAATGTTGTAGATAGCATGACTTGGGCTAAACTCAAGGTTTCTGATACTCATTTAAACATGGAGAAAGTCATACCAGGAAGGCTATCCTGAACTAATTCGATGCAATCAATTCAACAAGCATTTGTTAAATGCTAACATATGCAAGCCCCTGGGAATAAAAAATAGAAAAAAAGAGTTCCTACCCTCAACACCTTATGAATTAATAGGAAAACTTAAGCCGGAAAGGTTAAGTATGTAAATACTTACACGAGGAGAGGAAGAACAAGCACTAAAAGCTAGGGGAGTCAGGAGAGGTGGCCCACAGGACACTGCACCAGGACTAAGCTTTCACAGAGTAAGGATTCCAAGAGCTCCCTCTCCTCAGGTAAGAAAGGAGGGAGTGTATTCTAGGCATAGAGTGTATGAGGACAAAGGTAGGGAGGGGGGATGGAGCGCTGGGTTCAGGGGTCCAGAAGATAGACTACCTGTAGGGTAGTAAGCAGTTAGCTTGGAAAGATGGGCTGAGGTCAGACTGGGTAGGGCTTTAGGAAGGCAGGCAGGATCTATCTAGCACCATCTATGTGCCAGGCACTGCATGCTAAGGCCCTTACAAACATGATCTCATTGGATTCTCGAACACTCCTGGTGGAAGGGGCTATCATTATCATCCCATTTTACAGGTGAGGAAAGTGGAAGTGAAGGAGGTGAAATGACAGGGCAGCAGGCCCAGCACTCTGGGCACCATGGCACCCCCTAGAGACTAAATCCAAGAGTGACAAAGACAGGACAGCTTTAGGAACATTTAACTACTTTGTATACATCTGAACCTATTCACTTTATGCCATCTACTCGATTAGAATGCAAGCCCTTGGGAGCAGAGAATGTCTCAATCTTTGTTCTTTTAATCTCCACATCCAGCCCAGGTCAAAGGAAATCCTGAACTGATCACAGGAGATGATGAGGTTGCAAAGAAAAAAGTCTAAAAGGTACTGTTCTCAGGATAACCACCAACCCTGGATCCAGGCTATTCTTCCCTGTGGGTCATCCCCACCAGGCCCTCCATCTCCCTATTGGTTCCATTTTTTCCCCACACCCTCTCTCCTATCCCTCATCTCCACCCTCCATCAACCCTTCCCCCCAGCCTGTCCCTAGAGAATAGAAGCACTCACCTGCCTCTTGGCCAGTAGAGAAGAGTCCTGCAGCATGTCCATGATGATGATAAAGAGTTCATCCACCCATTTCCGCATTTCCAAGCCACTTACCTGTGGGAAGAGAGGGAGGGAGCTTCCATTAAACTTCTCTACACACTGATAACAGGAGCAGGTTGGAAAGCCTGATCCTGGAAGTACTCCCATGCCCTCAGAGGACAAACAGCGTTCTTCTGTCAAGAAGCAGGGGGATCCTTACCTGGGCCAGCTCTCCTATCGTAGCCAAGACATTATTGATCACCCCTGGGTTTGGGTCAGGGTCTGGGTCTTTCAGCTTCAGAATTAAAGCCTCAGGAAGACACAAGAAAAGGCAGCAGATGAATATCCACAGAAGAGATCACTTCCTTATATCAATTTGTCCTCAAAGGCCACCTCCTAAAGGCCCAATTCAACTTGATTCACTATGCTTTTTTCAGGGTGAAGGTCTATCTGAAGCATGGATGCTTACCCTTTTCCCTACCAAGACCATAAGATTAACCTAAGTGAGAGTTGAGAGTAATACAACTGAAAATATTGCACCTCATTCCTATAAATTACGTTTGGATGATAATTTATAGATGTAAACATTAGGAAATGGCTCATGCTATTTAAAATCACACCTTCACCTGTTAAATTTTTTAGTAGCTATTCCCTCCCAGCCCCTCCCCAAGCTCCTCCCCAATCCTGTCTCACATCTTGGAATTTCGTGTACTTGAATATCATTCTATTTTTGGACTAGACCTGTGAATTCATTGTTCTAAGGAATTCCTGTTGGGGAAAATCCATGTACCAAAGCATGTCCATACAAGGCTATGCAACCTATAGTCTGAGTCTAGGGCATTTGCCTCAGGGGAGTTATCCAGCTGGTTTGTGTGAGAGGAGAGGTTGTGCTGGCCTTAGAGCCAGCTCTCCACCATCCATGGCTGCTTCTTGTAATTACAAGTTTCCTGAAGGGGCTGCATTTTGTAGGGTGTTCAAGACCTTCCTGGGGTTGAGTATTTCCTATCTAGAGTTTGCCTCCATGACAACAGCAGAGATTAGCTGGTTAGCTGTCTATATTACTTGAAATCACTTCCCCAACAGTGCACATTATGCTAGCAAAGAGAAAGCAAGTTGCCATGGTAAGACAAAAAGGTGATCACTGCCCAAGTCTTCTCTACCTTCAAAATGGGCTCCATGTAAGGACGAATGAGCCGGGGAGCATTGGAAACCAAGTGCCCCAGCATTCTAGCACTCTGTTCTTTGATTCTTCCTACTCCACTGTGTTCCAGTTCAGTCAAAATCTGAAGGAAAGGACAACATTTTGTCATGACAAGGGAAATTCTAGAAGAAAGGCATTCCTTAGAGAAACAGCAAAAGCAACCAGGACTCAGGAAGGGTCACCACATGTCATCCCAGAATTTTGGAGGGGCCTCTTAACAAACTGGGACTGGGAGAGAAACCTGCCCGACACCATCCTCTTCCATATCCACTGGAAAGTTTCTCAGTGCTCCCTGCAAGACAGCCTAACAACCTTTGGACAGCTGGCCACAGTGGAGGGGGGCAATGCTCTCCAACAATGAGGAATGAAGGCTATAAAGACCACCATTTTAAAAGGGAGAGTCATAACCAGGGATGGGCACCATGGTGTAACAGCTACTATGTTAAAATCCACTATGTCAATGATGTGAAAGATTTAAAATATAATTGCAAAAATCTGTTGGGTTTTCTTAGCCTGGGAAGCACTGTGGGGGAAGGGAGATGGAAACCAGAACTCATTCATAAGTGAGTGTGTCCAGGGTGATATCCATTAAATGTCAACAAGTTAAGGCTCTGATGATTGTGTTCTCAACTCAACAGAGCAACATTCCCATAAACCTTTGGGTGTTGCAGGTGCTGAGCAACAAGAAAAATAGCATCCATGGCTTCCAGTTATTTTACTCTAAAGAAGAGCATTGGTATTGGTGGTCAGTGCCTAATGGTTTAGTATTTGTGTAAATTAAGGATACTGACTTACAAACCAAGCTTCTCTTTTCCCCTGGCAACACTGAATTGTTCTTAGATTACTGGCAAACAGCAGCAAAAGGGAGAGGGGGTTGCTGGTGGCAGATCCATTGAGAGTAGGGAAAGGTGGTATGGAAGAAGAAGATTAATTAACCTGGAAGTATTCTCACCAGGCTGCAGCTTATTTTACAGAGGTGGAGAGGGAAGAATGAAGCCCCAGCAGTTAAGTGACTTGATCAAAGTCATACAGGTAGCAAGTAATAAAGCCAGGATGTGAACTCATCTTCTGATGGCCAATCCCAAGTTCTTCCCACAGCATCATTCTACACTCACAAAGTTTTGAGGATCTAACTAGTCCCATGATCCCCAGCCTCATCACTGTACCATTCTATAAATGACCCTCTGAGCAATTACTCTGAGGTATCAAGAAAAATTAAAACCATACCTCTTCTTTGTGTACCAAAACAAGACAATGAGATTGTTGAACATTTTTTTCCTTTAAATGTTCCTTCGAGTTCAGCAACCTGAAAAACTCATCCACCTCTATTTTCTAGCAGAAGTTATGCAAAGCATCACTCTTAATATATTTAGTGCCACCATGAAGCCTGCCTGCCTTCATCTACTCAGCTAGAAATGCACCTTCCTTCCCAGGCTCTCATCCTTCTAGGACTTCTGGACCTTTATCTTCCATTGGGATTTACAATTACTGGTGAGACCATCCAGCCTCCAAGAAGTATGAGCTCCTAGAGGGCAAGGATTGCATTGTTGTTCATTTCATACCTCTAGCACTCAGAACAGAGTTTCATGGAAAACCTTTAAATTGAAATCAGTTGTTCTCAATGGAGTTTGTTAGAACAAAATGTGCTTATTAAACTAGCTCATTTTAAACTGAGCCTCTCCTTACACTTCTGTTCTTAAGATAATACAGATGTACGAGTTACTGGGCATGGGTTTAGTCAGGAAGATCAAATCCAGCCCGCAACACTTACAAGCTGTAGAACCCAAGAGAAGTTCTAGGCTTTAGATTCATTATATATGCCAAATGGGGATGTGTAGTCCCTCTTTTGCAGGGTTGCTGTGAGTTTCAAATGAAATGACATATGTAGTTGTAATTTTTTTTTTAATCCGTACCTTTTTAGTATCAATTTTAAGACAGAAGAGTGGCAAGGGCTGGGCAATTGGGGTTAAGTGACTTGTCCAGGGACACACAGCAAGGATGTGTCTGAGGCCAAATGTGAACTCAGGGCCTCATGACCCCAGGTTTGAGTGCTCTATCCACTGTGCTACCTACCTGCCCCTATATATGTAGTTTGGTAAACCTTAAAGCAAGGCTTTTAAAGTCCTTCACAAACTACTTCCCTTATTCCCCCCACATTTTCCAGTCTTCTTATTCCTTACTGCCCTACAAATACTCTGTGACTCAGTAACACTGATTTTTTTATTGTTCATCACACAAGACAGTTCCAAGCATTTTCTCTAGCCATCCTATGTCTGGAATGCCCTCTCTCATCTCTGCATCCTGCCTTCCTACTTCAAGACCCAGCTCAAAATTCACTATCTTCAAGAAGTCTTTTCTGATCCCTCTAAATGCCAGTGCCTTTCCTATGGTGACTATCTCCAATTTACCATATATATATATATGTATATGTATATATGTATACATATATACCTACATCTATATCTATCTATCTATCTATCTATCTATCTATCTATCTATCTATCTATCTATCTATCTATCTATCTATCTATCTATCTTTATCTTGTAAAAACACTTGCTTGCATATCTCCTTTCAGACTGTGAGTTCCTTGAGAGCAGGGATTATCCATCTTTTTTTTGCCTTTCTCTGTTAGCATGGTGCTTGGAACTTGTTTTTTAAAATGTATTAAAAAAAAAAAAACCCTTACTTTCTGTCTTCATAACAACTCTAAAGTCAGAAGGGCAAAGGCTAGGCAAATGGGGTTAAGTGACTTGCCCAAGGTCACACAGCTAAGAAGTATGTGAGGTCAGATTTGAGCCCAGGTTCTCCTGACTCCAGGCCTGGCACTCTCTACACTGTGCCATCTAGCTGCCCCTAAAACATATATATTGATAACGGTATTTCAACATAATTGGTTTCCTTTGTAGTTCTCTGTACTTTATTTGAAAACATTTTTTAGAAAGGGTCCAGGGTCTTCACCAGAGAGCTAACTTCTGCCTCAAAGCCAGGTCTAAATGTCAACAATTAGAACCCTTAATAAGGTCAGGCAATCAATTAAACCACTACTGAAACACATCATTGGGCTGCAGGGCAAGTTTATGAAGTGACCCCTCCCTGACTGGGGAATTCCCTCTAAGGAAATAGGTTCACCGTTGCTTGTTCTAATCAACTAGATGCCAAGAAGGTGAAACCATTTTAGGTATCCCAGGGCCCAGTATCTTTTTCATATGTTCATCCCTCTTCCTTCCCCTACCCACCATGGTCAGCCCTTGGGCTGTCCATCCCATTTGGGAGCTGCAATTTCCCCATTATCCTTTTCAAGAGTCAGGCCTTTACCTGAATGAGCATCTTCCTCAGGAAAGGCATGACAAAGGCAGGGTTCATGCTGCTGAGGCGGCCCACAGTGCAGATGGCCAGTTCCCGGATCTCAAACACCTGGTCATTAAGGGCCACAAACAAGGCCTGCAGATTCTCTGCCTGGGCTAAGTGAGCATCAAAGCGTTCATCCAGGGAGGCCAAGACACAGTAACGGATGTCAGGGTCTGGAACAGCAAGGAACAGCTTGACTACATGTTTACCTGCTCAGTCTTGCTTCTTTCAAGTTAGTCAATTCAATAGATAATGTACTAAGTGCTTACTATGTGTTAGGTACTGAGGATATGAAGACAGAAACAGTTCCTGCCATCAAAGAGCTCACATTCTACTGGGGTAGGAAGAGTAGTACTTATAGAGATGTTTGTACAAAGCCATTTCTGGAAGAAGGAAGCATTAAGAAATGTGGGGATCAGCAATGGTTTTGCATAAAATGGAATAACTGAGCCATGCCTTGACAGTCCTTAAGGATTCTGAAAGGGGAAGGTGAGGAGAAAACTCCAGGCATGGGAGAGTGAGAGAGATTGAGAGAGCAAGCACCAGAGATGAAAGATGACACCTGAGTCCAGGGAACACTGAGTAGGGCAGTTTGGCTGGAGTCTAAGGGCATGAGGGGAAAAATATGATAAAGTCTGGAAAGGGAGCCAGAGTTTGGACTCTGATCTGTAGGCAGTAGGGGAGTGACCTGATCAGACCTGTCTTAGCAATTTTCAACCCAGTGGAGGATGTATGGGAGAAAGAGTAGAAACAAGAAAGACAACCAAGAGGCTAGGCAATAAGTGATGAGGGCCTGAACAAAGGTTCTGAAGAGGTGAGCGAAGGGAACAGAGAGGAGTCATGTAGAATTGACAAAATATACCAACATGAGTGATGAGGGAGAGAGGAGAGTTGAAGTGATTCCAAGGCTACAAACCTGAAGGACTAGAAGGGTGGTGGTCACCTCAATCTTCCAACTATCCAGGTTTGAAACCCTCTAAGACCCTTCAGCAAATTTCTAAATCTTATACCTATTACCACCATCCCAGCTAGGAAAGTTCCTGACAGCCTTCTCTCATTTGGCCCTCTGAACTTTTTCTGCCAGTAGAAATAAAAGGGAATGGAATGAAATAAAAGACAGATTGATTTCAAGCATAAGGGCCAGGATTGTCTGCAACTGCCAAATTCAAAACTTCTGGAAAGAATTATTTCACCTTCAAGGTTGGATGAAGGCAAGTCTCTCTTTAACAGAGAAGACTCTGGCCCACTTAAATCTATAACTGTTTTTTAAAAGGAAACTCAGGCTAAGGCCAATATCCATGAAGTTAGAGAGAAGACGGATGGCAGCCACAGAAAGCTGAAATGATGCTGGTTAGACAATGACAGGAGCTATAAAAATAGGCCTTGGCAACCATCTAGTTCAACCTTCTCACTATTACTGAGGCAGCATCCCATCCCATCCCATCCCATCCTCCTGAGGTTAAGTGATGTGCCCATAAGCAGAAAGCAGTGGAATTGGGATTCAAATTGAGATCTTGACTCAAAATTCAGTTCATTTTGCCATTCTGAATTACTGAGTAGTCAAAGAATTTGAATTTACTTTATTTGAAAATTTCTCTATTTGTAAGGAGAGTAACACATGTATCATAAAGACAGAGACCCAAAAGAGATAGATGGTAAACTTTTTTGAAGGTAGAGACCACATCTGTAAGACTCACTGAATAGAACCCAGCCCAGAATGAAGGGCAAACAGGTTCTCAAAGTATTAGATATGACAATTTCAATGCTCCTAGGTTCTTAAAGCCATAGCTTCTTCCCCCCCCCCCCCCCCCCCCATAAACCCATTCTGCAAATATGCTTTACCTGGGTCTGTTATTCCAACCACGAGTAATTTGCTGAGTACATCTGCTACCACCTGCACTGCTGTCTGGCTGACCACATGCGCATGGCCACTGATGAGGTGGATGGAGGGTGTGAGCAGGCGCGAGCAGGTACGGGCTGCCTCCATGCGGATCTCCTTGTGCTCACTGTTCAGAAAATGATCAGCACAATGGCGGACAAACTGGGTCAGAGAATGACCTGGGTGCACAAAGGGAGAGAAAACAAGGTGGATGTTGTTTGGTATTTCAAATACAACTGCTATTGGCTAGCTGGACCTCTCACTTCATAGTCAGTAGTCCAGTTTTCAAGAAGATACAGGTCATGCTCTCCCTTAGTCTCCACTTCCTGGTTTCCATCATGTCCCAGCAAAATCTTCACCTTCTATCGAAAGCCTTTCCCCGTCCCCCTTAAGCCTAGTGCTTTCTTTCTCTTAATATTTCCTATTTATCTGGTATATCTGCTTGTTTGTACAGAGTGGTTCAGTTGTCTTCCTAACAGGCTGTGAAGGAGGTCAGGGAATGTCTGTGGCCTTTTTTGACCCCTCCCCCCCAGCAGACTGCCTGGCACAGAGCAAACACTTCAAGATATGAACTGACCGATCATTCTCTTTCTAGGAGGAGAAAATAAACCCTGAAAGGGCAGGGTGGCAGGCAGAGAGAAGGGAATCTCCGTTGCAATAAAGCAAGTGAGTTTTAGCTCTCCTTGCTCTGTATTTTCCCAGATAGGATGATTCAATGATTTCTGATTCTTTGAGAAGGGACCTTAAATACTGAGAAGGTAATCTGCTGTAGATACTTCCTCTTCATTAGAAGGCAAGCCTTGGGTGCTATTTAAGGCAGGCAGGGTACTGATAGGAAGGGGGTCAGGGGAAGATGGCTTCGAGCAGAGTGCTTTCCTGAAGTGGTAAGCAGCACTTAGCTGCCCAGACCCCACATTTCACAAGTTTGCTTTCCTGTACTGAAATATCTCCTAAGCCATTGAGAGGGCTCATTAGAGTCCTGCAATGTCATTCTCTAATGACAGCAGGCACAAGAAAACTTAAAGGGCCACAGCAGCCTCCAGAAGAGGAAGAAGCCTGGGTGTGCCTGCTGACAGTGGCTCCCAAAGTCACTGGGCAGGCTGCCACGGGGCATCATCAGGTGTTGCTCCAGAGCAATGCCCAACCCCTGAATGAATACGGGGCAAGGGAAAACAAAAACCTTGGGGAGACATGACTGTGGCCCAGGAGACAACTGTCCTCACTTCAAAGACCTTCAGTTATATCTCTGGCAATCCCCTCCCCACCCATTTCAGGCTCTTAAAGCTCAACTCTTTAAGTTCCACTTTGGTGTAGCCCATTCTCTGGCCTGGGGCTCCCAGGCTCAACACCTTTGTCTCTCACCTTCAAATTCAAAGCTTCCCAGGGTTCGGAGGGCCAGAGTGATGCTCCCCACATCACTGGCCTCAGGGAGGCTGGTAAGGCTAGGGGAGGCCAGCTGGTGGGCCAGGCCCTTGGGCATCCCGGGGTGCCGGAGGGGCTTGTGCATGAGGACGAGGGAGAGCATCTTGAGCAGACCATCCTGGATGTCTTTCTTCAGCTGTGGAATCTGCCGGCTCAGGTCATAGAGTACAGCGGTCAGGGCAGGGCTGGGGAGAGGAGAGGTAGGGACTGGGCTGAGCCAGTGCTGGGGATGCAACTCCACAGCCTGCTTTGTCCAAGGTCTGGCAATTGCTACCTGACTGATCAGTCTGGGCTCAGGAAGCAATAAGTTCCAACAAGAAAGGCCAATCTGCAAACCCCCTTGTATATTCACGGGTAGTTCCTTTTTGAGTCCGAACTCATAAGTAGCCAGAGATGGAGTCATATCATTAGGTTTCATGGGCAGAGAAGCAAAATGGGATTTGGAAAGCTAAAGCTGCTAGGCCAAGGTAGACCAGCTCATGACCTTGCCAGATTTGGGTCAGACAACAAGGAAGTAGACCCCTTCAAGGGAAGGTCTTACCTGCTCTGAGCCCCACAGAGGCTACATTCAGACACATACCTCAGTCCCACGGCCAGCATGGGCTCTAGAAGCTCCTTGATATCCTGCTGGATGCCTGGCCCCATTGCTCGGGCCAACATGCTGATGCAGGTGAAGACAGTGGCATCCACCTGAATTGCCTTCTGTCTCCTGTGGGGAAACAAGGTCATGGCCAACTCGAACAGAGAAGTTACCTGCCTTACTCCCAGCCTCAGAATCACTCTTGGGGTTGATAAGTGGAAGATATTTAGGTACTGATCCATGGGGTCAGGATCACTGCTCAGAGAAGCAGGACCAACCCTAAATGCCACCTTTGAGACCTCCCGACTTTTTAAGAGTACTAAGGATTACATTCCCCAGTTCTCAGAGAGGTATGTAAAATTTGGGGAAATTGAACGATTTGAAGGTGGTAATTCCAAAACAAGAGAGCAGGGAATGGGGCATCAGTGCTGTTGCTCCCAGAGCAGAGCACCCTTCCCTAGATCTTGACTCACTCTCCAACTCAACTCTGAGAATTGGAATGGAAGAGAAGAGTCTTGGTAATATCTTGGACTAACAAGTCATTCATCCAGCTTCTGCAGGGGATTGCGTTCCTCTGAATTGGGGTTCCTAAGGCTGCCTATTTCACCCAGGGGCAGATTTAACATTAGAGGGTTTTTCTCTTCCACCCACTGCTCCTGGCTCTATCTAAGGCCAAGCAGAACAAGTCTCAGCTTTCTTCTTTGTGTCTGCCCTTCCAATATCTGAAGAACCCCAAGATGAGAGAAGACATGACATGAATGGTGCCTTGCCACGATGGTACACAGTACTGTCTGTTAACACTTTTCCTATAATGCAGAGCTCAGAAGGGAGCCCACCAGGTATGGCCAGAGCAGAACAGTAGACAAGGGAACTTTCTTTTTTATGCATATAGCATTTTAGACACTATTATATCAGTCATGTCAATGACAACTGCCACCTTCTTTTTTTCTTTTTTTGGCCTGTGCCTGTGATTTTCTCTCGTATGAGGGATACCTGACTTGGAAATTCTCTTCACTGATATAGGTTAGCATATGTAATTCATAGTTTTAGAGAGCCCTGAGAAGTTCAGTGATTTGTGGATCTTGATTCGCCACAAAATTCTGCCTCCCACTACTCCCTTACATTTATATCCTGTTTTTAACTTTTCTAAACTTCTGATATATATGACCTTATTATAGGCAAGGTCTAATCCCTGCCCTAGCTCACTTGAGGGCCTAAAAATGAAGGGGTACTTTCCCCATAACCATTAGCCTTTACATCCAGAGATTAATATCAAAGAAGAGCTTAGATTGACATGGAAATTGCCACAGGAAATCCCCTCAAGCCAGACAAGGCCAATGATTATAAGCAAGATACTTACTTAGGGGCAAAGTCCTTGGGTGGGAGAGCTGCACGAATGATCTCCAGCACACGGGGCAAATAGACCTTAAATTCAGATCTCACAGCCACAGAGAGTAAGCCAAGGGCCTGGAAAGCAGCTGTGCGTTCTTTCTCCTTCTTGACACAGCTGAGAACATGGTTCATGGTGTCATGGAGATACTGAGTATCTGAAGATAAAACAGAAAAGAATCTGGGTCTAGGCTTGAGCTGTTTTATATCATTTACCTTTTGAGGGGGGCATGGGACAAACTGGGAAAGGTCAACAGATGGATTCAAGAAGCTCCCACAATTCTACTGAGAAACACCAGCCTTATGCTAAAGACCTACAAAGCACTTTTGGAAAGTGCCAAAGCAATGTTAAAAAGAAGACAATTTTAGTGTCTTCAGAGCAATGCGGAATGATTACCTTGCTATTAAGCCTTTCTGCAGGCTTATTTAGCTATCTGGGTCAAAATCATCTAGCTGGAATTTATCTTTATGAGATACAGGTCAAATCTCTTGACAGTGCATTCTAAGGGACTGTACAAATTATTTTGTATTGAAAATTACTTCCAATAAATGGATGATTGGCTTGGAAATCACTCAGATTTTCATCATAATGATATTTAATATAAGGGGATTAGATCTATAATTTAGAAAGCCTCAAGTGTTTATCTGTCTGATTTGCATAAGCTAACATCCATATGCCAGCAATTCAAATTGAAGTGTTAGTGCTGACACTGTCTCAATGTTGACATTTCTTGGTTCTTTTCTATCTCCTAGTAGGCTCCCCTACCCCCAACCACAATGGTGTCTCAGAACCCCATGCCAGAAGTAGATGGTAGACATGGGGACCCCAAGAATGACAGAAGAAATGAGTAGGATATGGAGGGGTATTGATGTGACAACTGGGGCAACAGTAAGTAAATCATTTGGTTTTTTACTATAAAAGATAGGGAAGAATACAAATGCCTTTTGCCTCAAGTTCTTCTCAAACCACTGATGGGTATGCTGGGGTTTAGGATGGAAAAAGGATACTTATACTCTGAAAAAAAGAGAATATGAAGCTATCACAAAGTCAGAGAGATGGATTTCAACAACTCTTAGAATTCTAGTAAACAACTGGGTTTGGATAAAGGTAACCAAAGAAGGCCATTCATTTTCCATTTCTAGATTTGATATGCAAGACAAAACGGGAACTGCACACCTCTAGTGTCAACAGGAACACAACTCTGGCAAATATAACTAAGATTCCTGGAGCCTGTATTTATGTGAACTTGAGAATGACCCAAAGTTTAGCTTTCACCTAGAAAGCTTCAGGCAAGTGGCCTGTGTTCATATGGTAGGAATCCACAAGTTCCTGTCAGGCTAGATTTTAATGCATTATATAGAAAACAACAGGAAAAGCCCACATCAAAAGAAGAAATCTAGAGGCTTCTGAGGACTTTCTGCTCTGCTAAGCCACCCCTTGAGCTTACAAGGGTAACTGGTCCCCCTGAGCCTCTGACTTTCATCAAACAAAGCTGAGCTATTAGCCCCCTTTGAAGCTTTAACGCCTTACCGAGTTTATTTAGAGCTCATTTAGAGCTCTACTGAACAGGGGCCCATCTGGTCATTAGAGGTCTGTGTGCCAGGAAGCAAGAAGGGGGGAAGGGGGGAATTTAAAAAAGATGGTTGATTTTCTTGAAATTATCTCTCTCTGGCTCGATGGTTTTATGTTACTAATTGTCTCATCCTCACACATTCTAATTCTCACCCACCTTCCACGTAATACCTCACTGGCTATATTTGTCCTGCTATTCTGTCTTGGCTGTGTGGCCTGATATGAATCAGTGTCTAGATGGCCATTTGCTCTATTTGAGATCTTTGTCCATATGTGTGGGGTCTCAGCTGAAGAGTAGCAGTTGCTTCCTAGAGTCATGGGATGCACATTAGATGTGCTGGAAAAGTGAGCTGCTCAGCCCAATACTTGGCAGAGGCCTGCCTTATGCTCACCAGTGAAAGCAGATGGCTGGAACGCAGCCAGGCGGGGCAACAAATTGAGGATGGTCATCTGGATGAGGGAGTTCTTGCTGTTCCGGCACTTTAGTACCCACTGGCACACCTAGCACAGGAAAGGCAATAGATCAGGACAGGAAGCAACAGAAAAAAGAAGCAACAGCCAAAATATGGCTCCTCCTGGCTCACCTGATCAAATTTCTCTTCCATCAGGTCCCTGCAGCATCGGCTCTCCACCAAGGTGGATTTGGCTGGAAGGGGAGAGGTCCCAAATCCCATAATGCCTTGGTGGGCACTATAGCCCAGCAGGCCCACCAAGGCATTGGACTGCTGGGGTTGCACCGCCTGGAAGCTGGTGAAGGGGGTGATGTGGCGAGGTTTTGTTCCAAAGCCCATGAGGTCTTTGCAATACTTGTCATGGACCAGCTGTTGTTGTGTTATTTCTTCCATTTCTTCTCGGAGACGCTGTTAAAGGGAGAAAAAAAAATCATCTTCATGTAGAAGCAATGCCTAGCCCCAGCCTTTGTAGACTAACCCTTACCTTCCATCTTAGAATCAATACTAAGTATCGGTTCCAAGGCAGAAGAATGGTAAAGGCTAAGAAACTGCGGCTATGTGACTTGCCCAGGGTCTCACAGCTAGGAAGTGTCTGAGGTCGGATTTGAACCGAGGACCTTCCATCTCCAGGTCTGATTCTATTCACTAAGTCACCTAGCTGCCCCTGTTGTTTCATTGGATAGAGACTACCTAATCAAAGCTCTGATTTAGACAGGTTTTGGGCCAGTTATCTAGGGGACTGTCTACATAGAGCTAACAGGATAGATCAAAGCCTTTCCTAACTGATATTCTGGGGTCTAAGACCTCTCCCAGCTCTGACATTCTGGGGTCTAAGGGCACCCATCTAAAGGTAGTCTAACTGGGTGGTAGCCTCTCCTTAACAGCTTTGAGGGCTTCTAGGTCTAACTGCAAGGAAGAGCACCATCTACTGAAACACTAAAGAAATATAAATAACTAGGAAGTAGGGTCTACCCCTCCCCTCCATTCACAAGTCAAATCTCTACTTTGTCAAGAGAGTACAGCAAGGCACTAAAGCCATAGGATACACACCACCCTAAGCTTGAAATGAAATCTTCACTGCTATAGACTTTAGATTCCTGTTTTGATCTCCCCAGAGATCCGTAGTGGACCAGAACAAGCCACAAATTTTTCTCAGAATCCCAAGGTTCATCAGCTTGGGAAAACTTGAAAAAGTGAGGATATACAGTCATTCTGTTTGCTGAGAACTATTCAACACTTAGTCATCAACACATCTAAATCCAACACAATAAGCTAATACTTGATGTGATCTGACAATTTTCTAATTCTTGGTCCACCCTCCCTACAAAGCCTTGGTCCCTTCATTTTTAATTCCTGGGAAATTTTGAACTAAATAGTTATATTTAGCACAGGTGGGTCATGCAGAGATAGAGCCATTACTCTAGGTTTTGTCTGGCAAACCTGTAGAGTAGACTTTGTCCCAGGAAGGGAGCACTCACCTCTCCCTCCATGCTGCTAATCCTCACAAGTTCATTGAGAATTAGCAAGGCCCCATGGATCCGGTCATCCCGATTCATGCCTTTCTCCTTGGCCAATGTCTCATCAAATCCCTTCTCAGCTTCTTCATAGGTATGCTACAGTGGAGATGGGAGAAAGTCTTCAACAACCAGCATCTAAGAAATAACATACCATCTGGCCAATGCTACACAAAAACTTCCAAATGGGCATGTTAATTCTCCTGTCATGGAAATCTATAAGTATTTGCCCTTTCCTTGAGAGATGACTAATGCCTTCACCAAACTGTTTTAGAGGAAGAAATCAACATGCCAAGTTCTTTTCTCTAGGGGTGAAAGGAGACATCATCCATAGGGTAGTTCTATAGGCCTGGATGTCTGTAAAATTCCCTGTGCAAGCAGGGTTCACCAGAAAGGGAGAGGCTGCCTTAACTCATCCTAGCCCAGATGTAAGATTTTCATTTGTCAGATTAAGTGAAAACGATTCTTTAGTCAATGCTTTGTTACTTCAAGGGGTACTTCAAGGGTCCTTTTCCTTTTTTTTTGGTAGAAATCTAAACATGAGCCAAATTCTAGTGTTCTCAGGGAAACCTGGGTGTGGGGACATGGGCTTAAGAGTGTCTGGTGAGGAGCCCTGCCAACTGAATCCAGTATGTTTCAACCTAGAGCTCTGGTTTGGGACTCCTGATAAGCCTGGCCAAAAGCCAGCTGGCAGAATGTTGTCCTACTTTCTGGGGCAAGGGTGAACACTGGGAAGGTATCATGGAAAAATGAGAGGAGCACAGAGCCTAGCTTGTGAATTATGGCTCTGCTATGTGTTCTTGGGCAAGTAATCGCACCTTCTTTGGGCCTCTATAAAGTGAAGAGGGAATTAGATAACCTCAAAGACTCGAAATCTTGGCTCTTGCTCTATTTCCTGGGATATCAGTGCCATATATATATATATATATATATATATATATATATATATACACACACACATACATATGACTATATGTATATCACACACACACACACTTCCAGCCCTAGTGAACAAAGGAGGCTGTTCTGCTTAGAATGTGTCCGTTGATGGCCACCAGAGAGATTCTGTTAAATAAACACACAAAGCATTGTGCTACACAACAGAGTCTGCCCTTGGGGAGCCTGCATTCTACTGAATTAACCAAACCCTGCTCACCCTGTACCACTGGGGCTTTTGCATCTCCTTTGGTTCTCGCTGGGTGGTGAGGATCAGGCAGGCTCGAAGAGCAGAGACGGCTCCTTCCCGGATGGCTTGTTTGGGGTCCCAGACTGCCACAAAGATAGTATCAAAGAAAGGTTGTACTTGCTGGAAGAAGAAGGTAGGGACACTGATGGCTAGCTCACGGAGGACAAGAACCTGGGGGAAGAAAAAACCAAGTTGGCATCTTAGCATCCTAGAGGACTGGTCAGAGGACTGTAAGACATGTTTTTTTTTTTACAATGGGTTAAGACCTAGATCTGTATTAGCTCTGACAAATGTGATCTGTGTTACTCTACCTATATTCCTATTATTTCCCAGACATTTCCATTAATTTCTTTTTAAAAATTATTTATTTCATTAAATATTCCCCATTTGTTTCTAAGTAGTATTTCTCTCTAGACAGAACCCATCTATCCCTCTTATTCCTCAGTTCTCCCCCACGCCCCAAGGCCTAGCAATACTCACAGCTGCGTGACGCCGGCCCTCATTGCGGTCAGCACCCAGCCATTCGAGGGCCCGTTTCACCTCAAACTCCACATACTCAGCTGTGCAGGTATCTCCTGCCATAGCTAGGCGTCCGATGGCCTTAGATGCCATCTCCATGACAACTGGGTCATTGGAGGGAAGAAGGTTCCGAAGATAGTTAGCAAATCTGCCTATGCGGGTGGCATAGGCTTCTACTCCTATAAGGCTGGCTGCAAGGGAGAAGACAGAGGGTAAGAGATGAAGCTGGCATGCATCATCCAGGTATGTAAATTTCCCCAAGAAGAAAGGAAATCATCTACCTCTGTATATATAACTTAACAATTGCAATTATTTGGTAGAGCAAGTGGCAGAGAGAAGCAGATAATTGAAGCCTACACGTAACCTTAATTTTGTATTTTTAAAAACAGGTTTCAAGTTTTCCCATTTCAAACCTATCACCAAAACCCTTAATATGAAGCGCAATTATTTCCCTTCTGATATGATTATTATCTAGTCTGCTCTCTGGGAGAGATGCAAATGAGCAGTGAAGGTCCCCTAGCAAGAGGTTCAGACAAGTCATTGAAATCTGGCTACACTGGATGAGTCAGGGCCCTGCTCCAAGAGGACCAGGAGAGTTTAATTCTTCACCATTGTTAGCCCAGGGCTTCTGATCAAGAATGTGCAGAAACCAGAGTCCAAGATACTTCCTGGCTGGTTCTTTCTTACCTATGGCCAGGATGCCCCCTTTCCTCTCATTGGCATCTGAGCTGGACACCAGTTCAAATATGTGATGATTCAACTGATCATAGAAGCGAGTGGACTCCTCCTGACTCATCTGCAAAATGAGGAGGGTATGGAGTAACTTCTTTGTCCCCTGAGGGAAGGCTCCTTCTTCCGGATACCAGTAACTCCCACAAACAGCCCTGACTATGTACAAGACTCTGTGCTAAGTGCCAAGAACCCAAAGACAGAAATAAAAGTGCCTTCCTCCTGGAGCTTACAACCTACTGAGAAAATGTAGCATGCTCACACCTAAATCAACATAAAACACATATAACATAAAGGCAATTTCAAGGGGGAGAAAATACTAACAACAGAGTGATTCAAGAAAGGCCTCATAGAGGAAGTAGTTCTTGGGCTTTGCTTTTAGGGAAGAGAGATTTTGTGAAGTGGAGGTGAGGAGAGAGCATTTATGCAACAGGAAACCATCTTCTCAAAGGCACAGAGTCAAGAATGGGAAGGCATGTCATGTTTCGGGAGTATCCTATAGGCCAAAGAAGAGGGACAACATGAGATGAGCCTGAAGAGCTTGGTGGGAGCCTGATGGAGAAGGGCTTGAAATGATACACTGAAGAGTTTGTCTTTTTATCTTTGAGGCAAATGGGAGGCACCAGAGATTTTCCAATAGAGGAACAACATTGCCAGATCTATTTTAGGAATACCAATTTGGCAGATGTGTGAAAGGATGCCTCAGAAAGGAAAGAGACTAGAAGCAAGGGGCCAGTGTGGGCTAATGAAATGGTTTAGGTGAGAAGTGGTGAATAGATGATCTCTGGTATAAGGCGCTCTAGTGGGCTAAAAGGGGAGGATTCAAGATATGCCATACATAGAAACAGCAATATGGCAAATGACTGGCTCTGGGAAGCTGAAGGAGAGGGAAGAGTCAAAAACTACCCCAAGGTTTCAAACCTTAGTGACTGGATAAATGGGGGTGCCCCTAACGCATACAGAGAAGTTTGGGAAAGGAAGACATTACCCACTTCCTAGTCTCAGGTTCAGATGGTCAGACTCCTGCCTGAACCCATGTTTCCATTTGGAAATCCTCTATCAATAAAGGCATTTTAAAAGAAAACATGACTGATAATATAGGGAATTTTCACCCCTGTGAAAAAGAACACATCCAGTAGAACCCCAGAAACATGTAGTGGTGTAGCGATCCTTTGCCTTGCTGTCAGGCTCCTCACCCCACCAGGCCATGTGGCTTGGGTGCCATGCTGCATCTTCCCCCATGCCATACCACCCCATGCCAACACTACACTGACCTCTCGGAGCTCCAGGGTGACATAATGCTGCAGCTCTTTGGCAGCCTTGGCCCTTGTCTCCTCGCTGCGGCTCTTTAGGCCACTGGCAAACTGCTGAAGGATAGTCACGGTGCCCGACATGGTGGTATTGGGTCCGAGGCCTGAGGATGCTGCAAAAGGAAGCATCACTCTTAATTAATTCAAGATTCACAAACAGAGCTAGAGATGCCCTCCAAGGCACTCTGGTTCAAGTCCCTTGTTGTATGAAAAGAGGACCAAGGTCGTGAAGAAGGCTACCTGCTAAGATCAAGCGGCAGACCTGCGACTGGAACTGGAGCACCTGACTCCAGGCCTGGTGATCTCTCTGTAACATCACATAACCAACAGCTGGCTGTCACTTTGCCCAGCCTCCAGCCTGCACAGAGCTCCTCACCAGAGGTCCCCAGGCTGCCAGCAGCTCTCCCTACTCCACCCCCTTCCATGAGCCAAATTCAGTGATGAGATCATAAACTTCATGCCCTCAATATAGACCAGTGCAGACCCTGGAAGCTCAGGGAAGGGATTCTAGCAAAATTCATCCCCAAATGGCAGCACTCAGTCCCCTAGGAACCCTGTAGAATAAAGGTCCAAACAACTTTCTTAGTTCTGTAGAGAACCCTGAAACTAAGAGATTTGTCCAAATGGCCATTTCTGAATGTTTCTGAGGTACAAAGGTTTAACCAGGAAGTATTCCCAAAAGGTTAAGCATCAGTATAAGAGATAAATTTTAATTACCAAATTTAAGTGTGAACACATTTTAGTTTCAGACTAAAGTTACAGGGTCAAGCTCAATATCATTACTCTGCACAAAGAAATCTTGACAAAGTAAAAATTTCAATGCGAACCACGAATACTATGGACTCCTATGCCCAGGAATAGTGAATAAACTACCATGGTCCTATCCTGGACACATTTTCAATAACACAGGCCCCTTGATCTGATGAGAATCATTTTCTTTTCTCCCAAATGAATGGCCTGGTGCATGCAGTGAAGTGAGATGGATAGCAGGAGTACTTGGATTTTAATCCCTCCTGAGACACCAACTAGCTGTGTGACCCTGGGCAAGTCATTAACCTCCTCTCTCTGCCTCAGTTTCTTCACCTGTAAAATGAAAGGGTAAATCTTGATGGTAAGACTCTAAGGCCCCTTCCAGCTGCAGATTTATGGCCCATTCACAAGACAAGAATCTTTGTGAGACCATTTTCTGGGGGAATTGACATTGAGTGTGCTACATCATGGCCCAGAAGAGAAAGGGTCTGGGGAGGAGCCAGATGAACTTGCAGAGTGGGTAGACAGAGGCAGAGCTTTGGAAGTGTCTCTGTGAAGAGCGGAGACAGAGTTACATCTGTGAAGTTCCCTCTAAATATGGTATTTTCACAGCAGACTCTCAAGATCTCAAAGGGATTTCAGAGGTCATCCAGCTATTGCCTTGGAAATGGGTTCCCTCTCATAAGAGGATTATCAATTCAACTTGAACAAACACTTGTTAAGTGCTTACTGTTAAGTCACTTGGGATATGACGGCAAAAAAGGAAACAATTCCCATCCAGGGGGGACCTTCCATTCTAGTGGGGGGGGAGGCACAGAGAAAAAGTAATGGGGTAGGGGGCAGGGGTCACACGAGGAAGGTAGTGCCCAATCCCTAGCCAGTTACTGATCAGTTCTCCCTGATGCTGAGCCAGCAATTCTGACTCACTGTCCCTGCTTCTCCAATCTGAAGTCACACAAAACACATAATATAATCTTTCTGCTCTGTGACGAACAGCATTTGGTCTATTCCAAGGTATCTTTTCTTTGCTCATGTTCTCCAGTATAACGGATCAACTGAGGAAAACCCTAGAGAAGTTGGAATCCACCCTAGATCTCTTTTTAATCATCTGTAGTGGACAGGTATGCCCAGAGTCAGTTCTATAAAGTGTTATATAAGTATGAATTAGGATGTTCATAGACTCTCAGGGCTGGGGCTTAGAGCTCTCCTAATCAAAACTGAGACCAGCCTCCTTTAAGACCTCCAGGGATAGAGGTCCTTCCATTTTGGCAAGGCTTTAAGTCCATGATGGTGAACCTATGGCACAGGTGCCAAAGATGGCACACAGAGACCTCTCTGTGGGAACCTACACTGTCACCCACTAGGGTTAGTTACTAGAAAGGCAGATGGGCTCAGAGGAACTGCCTTTCCCCCTCTCTACCATGCCTCCCCACCCTTCTGCCCAGCAGACCAATGGAAGTGTTTACTCCCTCCTCTGAGTGGAGCATCTGGGCCATGCCTTCCCTTTCTCCCACCCATCTGGATACCAGTGGTGGGTGCAGAACAGCACTCAGTTGGGGAGTGGGGGGAATGGCTCATTGTATCTAAAAGGTTCTAAAAACTTCACCATCACTGCTCTAAGTATTACCAAGTTTGCCCACACATTTAGCTGAAAGGTACCCTCTCTCATACCCTTGGGCCAAGCACAAGACAGCCTTTCAAACACTTGAGGGCAATTATTAAATCCTACTCTCCACACTCAAGTCTCTTCTCTAGCTGAACCCTACCCAGAAATGAGGTCTAGGCCTGGGACATAAACTGCTCAAACCAGAAGGAATCTTGGAACTTATTATTTGACAGTCAAGAAAGGCCTGGGCAGAGGTGGACTCCAGGAGGGAGGACAGGAAGGATACCTGGGGCTCTCTAGGGGAGTGGGAAACTATGTCTAGAAAGGTTTCTAAAAATTTTCTAGGAAGCCAGGGACAGGTAATGGGTTGAAACCACTTCATTTCCCACCTGGCTGCACTATTCTGAGACTTCTAGCAATCTCCTCTCTATCCTGCCCCAGGAGCTCAACTTCTTGCTCTCAGTACCCCAGTACCTCACTGCCGTAGCCTCTTGAATAGGAGGGTGGGACCAAGATTTCCAATAAGGCAGGGGGCTCAGCTCAGGGACTTCCTCATTCCTCCCTTGGCTGCACTATTCTGGAACTTCTCCAAATCCCTTCATTGGGTATCTGGCACCCCTACTTTCAGCTTCCTTTCTTGTGCTATCTTCCCCCATTATATTGTATGCTCTCATCTTTCATTTTTCTATTTGTCTCTTCAGGGCTCACCCTTGTGCTTGGCACATAGTAGGTATTCAATAAATGTTTAATATTGATTATTAAGGGAATTAGTTATTTAATAAACAATAATTTAATCAATAACATTGATTATTAAGAGAGTTAGTCATAGGAGTCTCTGAGAATTCTAAGACTGAGGAAAAGTACTGGGTGCTAATAGGTCTGAGGGTATTTAGAGGGTTTCTAAGGCAGGTGACACAAGGGAGTGGGTTTCAAGGGGGTATATGATGATCATGGAGGATCTCTGGATTTCTTTCTTTCTTATTTTTAAACCCTTGCCTCCAAGGCACAAGAGTGGTAAGGGCTAGGCAATGGGGGATACATGACTTGCCCAGGGTCACATAGCTAGGAAGTATCTGAGGTCAGATTTGAGCCTAGGACCTCCCATTTCTAGGACTTAATCTACTGAGCCACCCAGCTGCCCCAATCTCTGAGTTTCTGAGGTGGCTGTCATAGGTAATAGGTGGTCACTGGAGAAAATTTCTGAGAATAGATGGGAGATTTATGGGAGCTTCTTATAATGAATTTCAGAGAGCTTCTGGAGTGAATATGAGGGTCCTGGTAGATCTCTGATGAAGTGGGCAAGTTTTTATTTTATTTTTTAAAACTCTTACCTTCCTTCTTAGAAGCAAGTGACATACCCAGGGTCACACAGCTAAGAAGTGGTTTGAGGCCAAATGTGAACCAGAACCTCCTGTCTCCAGGCCTGGCTCTCCAACTGCTAAACCACTAAGCTCCCCCAAGGTGGGTGAGATTTTATTGGCATATTAGGCTGAGGGTCTTTAATGAAACGGGTGGTTCTTGAAGGAATATTGGAGGAGGGGGCAGGTTGGGTAGGGGAGGTTCTGGAGAAAACCATGGGGGTGGTCAATGAGTTTCTGATAACATGAGAGTTGGGGGGCACCCCTGGGGTCTCCGATGAATCTGATAAACTTCGGGGAGAAAGAGAGTTGTGGGGACCACTGGGACACTCTGGACAGGGAGGGAAGTTTCTGATGCATGTAAAGGATTCTGTCGAGACATCGACCCAGACAGGGGACTTCTGGGGGTCATTGAGGAGTTAGGGAACTTTAAGAGGTTAGCGAAGGTTGGGGGAACATCCTGACGAGACAGGAGTTCCTGGGGAATCTCGGGGGCCACCAATGGGCTAGGGTTTCAAGGTGGCCCCAGGGCCAGGAGGATGCCAGTGCGGAAGCTGGAGATCGGCCCGGCCCTGGGGGCGGCTGCAGGGCCCAGGGCGCCACGGTCTGCCTCCAGTCTGAGGCCGGGACCCTGGCCCAGGAAGAGAAGGCGAATGGCGGGCTCCAGACTCACCGTGACTTGCGTGACTTGCGTGGCTTGCGGCCTTTCCCTCAGCCGGTGCAATTGCCAAAGGCGCCACCACCGCCGCCGCCGCCGCCGCTCCGGAACCCCCCACCCCCAACACCGCCCGCTTTCCCTCCCCGCCGCCCTCTGAGCCAGGTGGGGAAGGGAGGGCCACAGGACCGCTAGGACCAACCGGCGCGCCGTAGAAGGAGATGGGCGAGTACAGCGACCAATGGAAGGGAGGAAGGCGGGACCCTTCGGAAGCCGGCCCCTCAGAGGGGCGGGATAAGTTCAAATGGACAAACCACACATCCAGTGATAGGCGAGCTTCGTGCAAGAGCAACACCTGGATAGACCAATCAGCGGCGAGTTGACTGTCAGCCACTTCCGACCCGGCTTCCAGTGAGTGCTGCGTTGAAATGAGCCCCCCTCAACAGCTGGGCAGCTCTCCCTAGTACCACCCCTACTGGGGGTAGTTGGAGAGGCTAGTCCGAGCCCCGCCTCCCATGCGTGTTAGTGCACCGGTGGATTTACTCTTGAACTTGAGCTACAGTCACGGATTCTTGGCCTGGCCCCTCTTCAGGCGTCCCTCATGTCGCATCTATGGGTTTTACATGTGAAATGACTTCTGGGGATTAAGGCATTTTCCTAACAAACCCCAGCAGGGATCATCAAGATCCCAATGGTCACCTCAATGGACAGCAAGGACTCAGGTGTGCTGCTTTCCAGGACAAATCTTGACCCTGTCTGGCAGCTTGCCTTACACATTCCCCATTCATTCTCCTTCTTAGCTCTCTGCCTAGAGTGGCATCGTTGAAACTGTGTGGAGGGTATGGGTGTGTGCAAGCTGGGCTTGGGTTTTAATCCTGACTCTGACATTTAAGAGATTGTAGGATTCCGTGGTGCCAAGTTACTTAAACTCAATCTCTGCTTCTGTAAAATGGACAAAAAGCCCCAAACCACTTGCATTGACATTGCTGTAAAATTAATATAGAAATGAGTTATTAAATTATGCCAATGTATTATTTATTGTTTGTTTTTTTTAAACCCTTACTTTTCATCCTAGAATCAATATTATGTATTGGTTCCAAGGCAGAAGTGTGATAAAGTTAGGCAATTTGGGGGGTTAAGTGATTTGCTCAGGGTTGCACAGCTAGGAAGTGTCTGAGGTCATATTTGAACTCAGGTGCTCCCAACTCCAGGCCTGGCTCTCAATCCACTGAGCCATCTAGCTGCCTCTAGTATTTATTCATTATTCAAAAGGTTTGTTCAGGCCCAATTCAGTATCATGATCATTCCTTTGGATTCCATCCCTACACACTGGATCTTCCTTCATCTTCAACTTCTTTGATCTTATCAATGTGGCAGTCCCTCCACTTTTCCCCCTCTCTCTCCAAGGTCATCTAGAAGTCTACAGTTTTCTGTTCCCTTGTTTCTCTGCTGCAGCTCCTCCCATTTGTAATGTGCAAATTTAACACAGGGCCAGGAACATAGTAATCAGGGATTTCCCAACACATTTGGTCAAAGAATATTAAGGTAGAAGGAGTTCAGAGATTCTCTACCAAGCCTCTTATCTTGAATGAATACAGACATAAATAAAGAAGGGAACTGAGACTTGGTGATTCACATGAGTCAGGGATAGAATTGTTTCTCTTCCATCAACCAGGGAGGCAGTGACCCAGCTGGAGACAAGGGCCATAGACTCTCTATACTACTCTCTCTTTTCCAACTCTCACATTGCTCTGAGATTCAGGGAAGAAATGGGAAAAGGACTGGATTCTGAGGTGAGTACTCTTAAATTCGGCTCTCTGAGATCCTGAGCAGGTAGCTTCCCCTGTGAGGGAGACTTTCTTTACTTAATTTAAGGATATTTATTTAACAGATGTGCAAGGGCCTGGAAGTGCAACTATCAGATATTGGCATGCATGAATGAAGCTTGCAAAAAACCCCTTTGGGGCCCTGGGGTTACCAAGGTCACAGGCACAGGTTACAAGTCTCAGAAATATTAACATATTTCTGACTGCAGTGTTCTTTGCACTGCATCGCAGCTTTCCCTTTTTGTAGCTCCAGTGCTTTGCATACAGTACCGGACTGGGACAGAATGACGGCTCTTAAGAAGAGGGGAAGGGAGAGAGCCCCTAGTGAGGAGTAATTGGGCGGCACTTTCTTTCTCCGGCCCAAAGCGCCCTGGGGGCCGGTTTCCGCACGGCAGACAAAGACCAGCGCACAACATGGCGGCCCCAGAGTCTGGCGGAAAGGTCTGGGGCCGGCGCTGGCTTTGCCTCTGACCGACAGCCAGAGTGACGGGGAGACCCGACGGCCGAAAGGGTCAGAGGAGGTTAGGCCTCCAGCGGACCAGCTGTCCGGCCCCCATAATTCCCTTTCCTGGGCCGTTTCATCTTTCTCTACCTAGCGGCGAGCCTCTCCGAAAGCCCCCGCCCCGCTTCCTGGGAGCCTCACTTTCCCGGCGCCGCGGGACTCCCCTAGGCTTGCACCCTTCCCCCATACCCCGATCTACCTAAGCAGCCGTCCCCACTTTCCCCTCGTGCCCCCTTCCCGGCTCCACCCACCTCTGGCCGGCTAACCTGTTGGCCCCGCCCCCGTGCCCCTCTCTCACCCGCTGACTCCACCCTCACCTCGTGCTCTCCCCAGCCCATCCACGTGCTCACTAGCCCCGCCCCGGACCCCCACCCTCACCTCCTCCATGGCGGCTGAGGCCCCGAGCCCAGGGGAGAGGATCAACATCCAGGCGAGCGAGGGCCCCCCGGCCTCGGGAGCCAAGGTCGGGAACGGCTGCCCGTGCAGTGACACAGCGGCGGCTCCTGGGCCGCGAGGGCGGTCGTGGCGCCACAAGTGCGCCTCGTATGTGCTGGCGCTGAGGCCGTGGAGCTTCAGCGCATCGCTGAGCCCTGTGGCGCTAGGGAGTGCGCTGGCCTATCGCTCCCAGGGTGCGCTGCAGCCGGGCCTGCTGCTGGGCAGCGCCGTGGCCGTGCTGGCCGTGCACGGGGCCGGGAACCTGGTCAACACCTACTACGACTTCTCCAAGGGCATCGACCACAAGAAGAGCGATGACCGCACACTCGTGGACCGCATCCTGGAACCCCAGGATGTGGTTCGCTTCGGTGTCTTCCTCTACACCCTGGGCTGCGTGTGTGCTGCCTGCCTCTACTGCCTGTCCACCCTCAAACTGGAGCATCTGGCGCTCATCTTCTTTGGGGGTCTCTCCAGCTCTTTCCTCTACACCGGAGGTGAGACCCAACTCCTGAGAGACCAACTGGGCCCTGGCAGTGCTCCCTAGGAAGCTCCAGGTGGGCCTGGCCTAGCTCCCTTGGGAGCCCAGGACAGCCTACCTCCACTCTTTAGGGAGGACACTGGGTCCCACCCCTCAAGCTGGGCTGAACTCTGCTGCCAATGAACAGGAGGACCTTCTCTTTCCTGGTCCCGAGGTTGTTCCTCTTGTGTAAAGTGAGGGGGTTGGATCAGAGCATCTGTAAAGCTCCTGATAGCTGTTAGTGAATTAGAGAGGAAAGTGCCACCTTCCAAACCAATGGGATTACATTTTTTACTGTCCTGTGGACCTCCTTTTTGAAACCTGAAAACACTGTGGCAGTCCTGAAATGTGCTTAATGTGTTTCCTAACCTTCAGATTACAGTTTTCTCTTCAGGAACCAAATTTGGGGGGGCCTACTTTTGAAAGTCATCAAACAGGAGCAGCCAGGTGGCTCAGTGAATAGTGTCAGGGCTGGACAATCTACCTCAGACAATCTGCTCAAGCTGGGAGACCCTGGGCAAGTCACATAACTCCAACTGGTTATACCTTACCCTTGGAACTTATACTGATTTTAAGACAAGGCAAGAGGTTTTTTTTTTAAAGTCAACAAATAGCCCCTTTAGGAATCTGGCTGTGGCCCTAGAAGCCACTCTCCCTTTGGTCATCATTTCCAGAGGTTGTTACTTTAAAGAGGAGAGCAGGCTTTGATTTTTTTTTAGTTCAGTTCACCAAATATTTAAGTGCCAGGTACTGGGGAGAGAGAGACAAAAATGAAAGACTCCTTTCAGCAAGCAAGTTTGAGCAGTAGTCAGAGGGTCAGTTTGGCCAGAATGGAGGGTATGTATTGGGGAGAATGGAGCAGCCAGGGTATGCCAGGTGGAATCGCTCTGGAAAGATAAGTCGAGGTCAGTTTGTATTTAGGGGACCTTATATCCCAAGGAGTTACTAAAGCCTTAAGGTAGAGACGTGAGCCTTAGGAAGATGGTTTGGGCAGCTCTGGAGGGTGGATTAGATAAACTCTGGAAGCAGAGAGACCAAATAAGTGACTTATGATAGTCCAGGTGCTGGGGGAAGGCCCTAAACTAGGGTGGTGTCCAGAGAGAGAAAACATGGTAGTTGGTTGAGAAGGAAGGAATTGGAGAATCTCCATATGAGAGTGTACGGTCTGGTCTTACCTTTCTGTAGATTAGGAATTGGGTCTGTTTTAGTCTAGAGGAGAAAAGGCTTGGGAGAACAATAGGATAACAATCTTTAAGAGAGGGGGGGAAGGATGCAGAAACCCCTAGAATCTGCTTTGGAGTAGCAGGGTGAGGAGTTAGGGGGCTTCCACAGGGGGAGCATTGAGGAGCCACAGAGGGGTCCTGCACACCTAAGACAAGAGTCAGGCAAGAGAGAGATGGCAAGAGTTTTGAGAGACTCACCATGTCCAGGGTTTGGCACGTATTTGCCTCTAGGAATCCTGCCAAGCCTTCTAATTCTATTACACTGCATGTAGCTTTGGTCATGAGACTGTTTCCCATTTCAGGAACACTTTTATTAACTTGTCAATGACTTTTTAGAAATGTAATATGAGCACAGGTCTTAAAAGCACAAAAAGGAGAAAATGAAAGGGCCTAGTTTTGTCCTTGTCTAATACTGGAAGGACAAAAGGCTTTTTTTTTTCTCTGATTCTCCAGGCTAACCTCAGCATGCATGCTGAGGCCTATCATTATGACTTTGACTTGTGCTTCTCAGGAATAATGCTTCTTCCTCCTCTTCTTCAGACTGGGGCTCCTGCTCTGTCTCAGAGGTTAGAAGTAACACATGACTCTGTTCACCAGACTGTGATAGATATCTTGAGTCATATTGAGTTATGGAGGAGAACCCAAAGCTCTTGGAACTTGGCCTAGTAGGGCAAGGAAGCATGATTGGCTGCCTCTTATAGACTCCAGGGAGTCTATAAGGGAGAGAATTCTCCAAATAGCGGAGCCCCGATGGTGAATGTGGCCCTCTCATGGGATTCCAGCTTCCTTGTTGGAAACACCTCCAGGTGAAGCCCTGGAGCTTCATTTGGTTCAAAGCCATTGTACCCCCCTGAGCTTTGTCCCTCCTTTAAGTGGGTCCTGAGGACTCTTGTCTAGTCACCTGGGGGTTGGGGGTAGGGAGAGAGTTGAGGAACAATATATATGATGAAGACTGGCTAAAGGCATGAATAGAACCAGAGAGGAAAACTCCTTTGGTTACAAAGAAGATGGGAGAAATGATGGTGGAGTAGGGAAGCACATACTTAGTGTGCTTAGGAGGAAGGGCTTCTCTCAGGAATGAATGGATTTTAGGGGAAATAAAAAGGAAGCTTTGTTCCTTGCCCCCATGGCCTCATTTGGCACTTCATTTTGTAAACTGACGTTTTCATTATGTAACAATAGGATCACAGTTTTAAATTCAATATTCTCTACTCCAACCTTCTTATTTTATAGATGCTGAAAATAATAATAGCTAACATTTTTATGGGGTTTATTATGTGTCAGGCACTATGCTAAGTGCTTTACGAATATTATCTTATTTATTCCTCACTACAATGCAGGGAAGTAGGTGCTATTATCTCCATGTTACAGTTGAGGAAATTGAGGTAGTCAGAGGTGAAGCAACTTGCTCAGAGTCACAGTGCTGGCAAAGGTCTGAGGCGAGATTTGAACTCAGGTCAGCTCCTGCCTCCAGACCTGGTCTGTGCATGGTGCGACCCCCAGATGCTCCAAATGAAGCAGTTAGTATCTACTGTGTCAGTGTCTTGCCCTCTTGTAAGACCCTTGAAATCAGGAGACTGCTTATTTAAACTTCATATCTCATCTAGTACCTAGTAGGGTGTCCTAAACAGAGTGGGCACTTAAATGTATGCTAGGTTATATTAAGAGCACTGATAGACCAAAGGGGGGCTTGCTTGGAAATATCATTCTACTTCTTTGGTGTATTTGAGAACAAATCTGGTTTTGCCCTTGGTATACCACTGTTTTGAGAAGGAGAGAGCTGATTGAAAGACTTGCTGCCCTGCTTCGTGTTCTCTCTCCTTTTGCCCTTTGCTTACAAAGGAAGAGTGGGGAGAACCATTCTGGTTTTCTAAAAAGTCCCCTTCCCGAGTGTCTTTGATTTCATGCCGTCTCTGTGTTTTGTGGCCATAGGAATTGGATTCAAGTATGTGGCTTTGGGAGACCTGGTCATCCTCATCACCTTTGGTCCACTGGCTGTTATGTTCGCCTATGCTGTGCAGGTGGGGTCCCTGGCCATCTTCCCGCTGGTCTACGCCATCCCCTTGGCTCTCAGCACCGAGGCCATCCTCCATTCCAACAACACCCGGGACATGGAGTCAGACAGAGAGGCCGGCATTGTCACTCTGGCCATTCTTATTGGTCCCACCTTCTCCTACATCCTCTACAACACGCTGCTCTTCCTGCCCTACCTAATCTTCAGCATCCTGGCCACTCGCTACACCATCAGCATGGCGCTGCCTCTGCTCACCATTCCCATGGCCTTTTCACTGGAGAGACAGTTCAGGAGTCAGACCTTCAACAAATTGCCACAGAGGACTGCCAAGCTCAACCTCCTGCTGGGGCTTTTCTATGTCTTTGGCATCATCTTGGCACCAGCAGGCACTCTGCCCAAACTCTAAAGGGACCCAAGGTTCTGCCGCCGACCCCCCTCCCCAACCCTTGTGCCCCCTTCAGTGGAATGTGACTCCCTGGTGTCTGAGAACAGACTGGGATTTTGTGACCTTTCGCCCTTTCTGAGTAACAGACTTTAATGTGCAAAATCTTGTGTGAATGATGGTGGTCAGGGCGCTCGCTCTGTTCAGTCTCCACTAGAGGGCAGTGTCACATCACTTTGCTTGCACATGGGAGTACTCAGAGGACTCTGGAGCTTAGCCTCTCACCTCACCATCTCCCTTCAATTAGGACCCTAATTCTGGGCCCTTATTACAATTCTTATTTCAGCTTTATTTTCTTACTGGTCTGGTTTTTCATGAAATATGATGATTAGTACCAAGCTCAATGAACATAGGCAGTGCCTGTCTCTTACCTTTTGACCTCTGGTCCAGAAAGTGCTGTCAGAGGGAGAAAAGTCCTTCATTAACAGCCTAGTATGGCTCAGAAAAATTCGCCCCTTGATGCATCTACTCTCTTGTCAGTTGCCACAATTGACTAAAAATATTAGGTCACCTTTTAGCAAAGAATCAAGCTGGAGACAAGGAGAAAAAAGAGGCCCTCCAAAGGCACCCTGGTTTGTGTGAAGGTGGGCAGGGTGGCTGTTTCCTTCTCAATATGAATATGCCTAGAAAGACAAATGGATTAGGAATTTCAGTAACCATTGACCTGAAAGCTCTAGGAGCAATGACAGCAATCGGTAAGCTGTTTGAGATTTAAGATAATATTTTCCATTCAGCAATGCCCAGTCCCTCCCCTTTAACATTTCTTTTGGATACTCTTGTCCAGTTTTCACAGGGAGAAAACAAATTCACATTTAGTAACTAGATTTTATGGTAAGAGTTTAAGAACTACTGCAGGGTTGAGATGGGGCCTACTGCCTCAGGGTAACCAAATAAGATACAGGCCAATCAATGGGCCATGTTCCCTCCAGAGCCAGAATAGGCAAAGTGTAGCTAATTTCATTTGTATCTTTAAAGATAGATGCAATTTTGACATGTATTTTTCGCTATGGGATCCTTGAGATGAAGCATGGGGGAACACCTTGCTAAAGACACATTAAAAATGGATTGAGGTTTGCACATGACTAGGATTACCTTTGCATTTCTTTGTAGAGAGATTGTGGCTCTGAGACAGCCTTTGCATTAGGAAGGGCTAGGACTGAGATCCCATGGGGTGCTAGATTCATTCACATTCTCTTTTGGGATATAATGCTTCATCTAATAAACCCCAAATATTTATATCCCTTTTCCCAACAGCAATATTAAGGCCTTTGTGTCTAGAATAGTGGCATAAATCTCAGTTGGTAGACCAGGCTCACTACCCAGATCACGAAACTTAGCCCCTATACCAAAGTTGGTCAAATCACAAAGACTATAGAGTGTGGAAATCACAAAGGTTCTTCTTTAAAAGGTGTTTAGCAAAGGTTTGTGGTCCCAGGAGAGACACCAGCAGCAAAGAGAAAGGGTAAAGTCTTCCTTGGGCACCCTTCTTCTAGTACCTTTATAAGAAATGCCAGTTGTGGATTTCTAGATGTTCTTCTCTATCCATGGATCAGTCCCCTTTCAGAATTCACCCCTTGAGGGTGGAGGTTGGAGTCATCAGCTGAACCCCAAGTTAGCCACCAATGTCCAGCTCACTGGCCCCATCTGTGTCATCAGCCTGTGTCAGAGTTTAGTGCCGATTTTAATACATTTTTGATACATACTCTTGAGAAGGCCAAACTTGTTTTTGAATTTTGTACACAGCCCACCATGTATTTATATGGCTGTCCTTGATTCAGTGAAGTTTTCTTAATCCTATTGATTAAAAAAAAAATTCACTTATCACTTTTCAGTCTCTAACTTCTCTTTGCCTTCTACCAACTTCCTTTTTTAGTGGGTCTACTGGGGTCCCTAAGATATATGATTGATTGGTGTTAGTCTAATGTTCTGTTATGTTTAATGTACATATCAAAATTGTTTGTGTAGTTTAGTTAAGCGATGCACAATTAGAGATTATACTCAAGCTTTGTCCTCTAGAAGGCTGTTCCATGTCACTAATGTTTTCTATGGAATTATAAAGGCCAAAAATTCAGAGCTGGAGAGGACCTCACACATACCAAACTAATAACATTACCCTGACAATTGTATAACAATGCATGTGTTTGAGGCAATTTAAGCATGTCTTCGAAATTCTTGATTTCAGAAACAAACTCAAAGGTCTGGGTTCATCAGGGCAGGGAGACAAGAACCAGATTCAATTTGGTCCAATAGGCTGTGATGAAGCACTTCTTTGTAACAGGCCTAGGAACTCAAAGACACACATGGTTCTGGTCTTCAAGAGATCTTACATTTGTCCCCATGGCCCCCTTCTACACATCCTTCCTATCAGTCACAGGAGGTAGCTGACCTTGAGAACTAGAACTAGAGACATCTCCCTCCAAGGAGCCCAACTCCTATAGTAATTAATAGCTTTTATAAAACCCCAAAGTTTGCAGTTTACAAATATCCTTTACAAATATCTTCACAAAACCCCCTGAGATATAGATGTTATTATTGTCTCCATTTTATTGATGGGGAAACAGATTAAATGACTTGCCCAGGGTCACAGAATTGGTAAGCATCTGAGGTTGGATTTGAACTCAGGTCTCCCTCATTCCAGGTCCAATGTTCTCTCCAGTGTACCCCCCAGATACTTAGATTGGTCAGCTTTTGTAGCAGTGAAAGTGATGGGAAGGATAGCCTCAAAGCTTTGTGGTCTCCTCTGGGAGCTTGCTTCCAAAGTACCTTCCTTCACCTGTTTCAGAGTTGGGTTTGTGTGTGTATTTTTTTTTTTTATTTTAAACCCTTACCTTCCATCTTGGAGTCAATACTATGTATTGGCTCCAAGGCAGAAGAGTGGTAAGGGTAGGCAATGGGGGTCAAGTGACTTGCCCAGGGTCACACAGCTAGGAAGTGGCGGAGGCCGGATTTGAACCTAGGACCTCCCGTCTCTAGGCCTGGCTCTCAATCCACTGAGCTACCTAGCTGCCCCTGTGTGTGTATTTTTAAGAAAGAAAAGCAGTGATTTATGATTTCCTCATTATAGCACCTTTTAGCTTGAGGGAGCACCTAGGATCCTCTGCTGAGGTGGGATTGCAAACAATTGCTACTTCAATTTTTTTTTTTGGTCAGGGTCTCAGATGCTTAGATAAACATCTGGACTGAGGTTGCTAAGCCAGAGGAAGCTTCTCCAATTTGGTCTCCTATTAGGGGCAGCTGAGGGAAAAGAATGGAATGAGATGAGTCCTGGGCCCTACCTACCAAAAGCCGACCTAATTCCAACTGCTCCCAAGAGGAACCATCCTGGTCAAAAGAGAGATGCCCTCTCCTAAAATGACATGATTGGAGGCGGAGCCAAGATAGTGGCTTAGAGAGAACAAAAGTTCAAACTTCTGCAAACCCTCACCGAATGAAACACAATACTTCTGGGGGACTGAAAACCAAATCTAACAACAGGACAGAGCTAGGGAACCCTCCTGCTGGACTCAACTTAAGAGTCACCCCCCACCCCAAGCCTGAACTCTAGAACAAGCAGATTTAAGGGGAAGGAAAAAGGAAGGTCCCAGGACCCTCCCCTACCTACAGTGCTGAGCCTTCAGCAGTGGCTGGAATTTCTGGGCAGGTAAGGGTGCTAGTCTGGAGGATGTGCCTTGCTGGAGCTGCTGTGCCAGGCTCAGGGCACTGAACACAGTCAATGTAGAGGTGCAGAGCAGGCAGCCTAGGCACAGCCAACATGCTCCATCTTGTCTCCCCCACCTCAAGGTTTTGGCCTCAGGGCACAGCCAGTTTTGCAGATCAACTTTGCCCTGGTTCAATTTTATCCATAGGGCAGATAAGCCTTCAGAGGGCAGGGAAGCTCAAGCTCCAACACGCCTCCCCCACAGATTAACCTGAGAGCCTTGCTGACTAAGCTCCAAGGGCAAAGGCTGCAACAAACTACAGGCAAGTGAGAAGCCCAGTTCCTTTTCAGCTTCTGCAGCTAGCTGGGGAAGATCTGACCTCAGGGCTCATTAATACCATCAGCTTAACCTGGTCAATCAGCAGAGCAGAGAAGCCCTTTCAGGAGAGAATAGCCTAAACCCACAAATTCAGCAAATAATGAAAGGAGCAAGACTACAGGAAATTACAGGGGAGAAAGAAGGGGGAAAAATATGAGTAAACAACAAAAAAAAGAAGAAATTAAAATCAACAATTTCTATCCAGGCAATGAACAAAGAGCAAATGGAACAGAGGAAGATCAAGGAACACCAAGCAAAAACACAAATTCCAGCAAATTGGATAGAGGCTTTGGAAGGACTCAAAGTACTATTCAAAAAACTAAAGTGCCTTGATTGTTGGGAATGAGCTCAGCAGGTTGTCCTAGGGACTGCTCTCTTCACTTGGAATGGCCTCCTTTACCTCTTGGATCTCTCTCGCTGTCACTTGTTTTCAAGATTCTAACTCCACTGCCATCTCTTCCCTGAAGTCTTTCCTGCCTTTATGCCTCCTTTACCAAGTAGAATTGCTATTTCCCTCCTCCAGTGTCTCAGAGAACTTTGCCTGAATTTCTCCTTTGTCCTTATGACCCTCCCCTATGTGTTGCATTAGTCATAGAGTCACCGATTTGAGTTGGGATCTCACAGGTGGTCTGGCCCTCTCATTTCACAGGAAAGGGAAGTGAATAGTCTAGTCACATAACCAGTGTGTGATGAGGCAGGCTTCTCAGTTCGAAGGCCAACCTTCTATCTCCTAACCCAACTCTACCTTTTGCCTAGCACACAGTAAGAGAGAGAGGCATGGGGAACCCCTAGGTGGAGAAACTCTCCTTGCCAGGATAGCATCTTCTCAGTAAATTCTCTCTTAGGGAGTTGAGGTCATTGAAGTTAAGTAACTTATTCAGGGGTTACCCAACTGAGAGGCATCAGAGGCACCCAGGAAGGCCTGTTTGTTGAATTAAACGTTGGCCATTAATCTCTGCCAGTTGTAATGAGCTCAGCAGCTATTGATAGTTTGTGTGTCTGTATGTGTGTGGGTGTATTTGGGAGACACACATACATAGAATTGATTTCACCCTCCAAAGTCCTTGTAATGAGATTGGCTGACAGCTCAGGTCCACAGAACAGGAGAAGGCCATACTGTTAATCGTCTGTCATCCTTTACTTACCTACAAATGCCATGACTCTTCAAGGTAGTTGTAGAACCAACTGGCTATATTGACCAACCAGCTAAAAATAACTGGCTATAATGACCAGTTAATAAGACTTAGAAATTAAGCAGCCACAATGTGCCAGGCAACAGACTAAGCATTGGGGGTTCAAAGAAAGCCAAAAAAAAAAGAGTCCCTGCCCTCAAGGGGCTCATATTCAAACGGGGGAGACAAAAGCCCAAGATCCTGAATGTAATCATGAATCTAGTTGGTGTCTCCTAGAAGGAACTTTGAGGTGTCTCTGCTCATACCTCAAATTCTAAGCCTCAATCAAAATTCTCTGAGGCCCCAAGACCAGTGACGAGATGGTCTGCTGTCATCCTAGGCTAGCTTCCCCCCAATTTTGGAAAGTGCCTAGGAGAGGAATTGTTTCTAAGTTCCACCAGTAAAGTTAATGGACTCAAGGAGGCAGGGCCAACCCTGAATGGAGTGGAAAGGGCAGTCATCCACAGGAGTGATTTGAAGGATTCCACAGCTGCTTGCCATCTGATTGCTATTACCACTGCCTCTCCCCTGCATTAATCAGACTTGAACTTTTCACCATTAGAGTCCCTAATGTGGTAAACAGCTAGAGGGGAAGGGGCAGCTAAGTGGTTTAGTGGATAAAGAGGTAGACTTAGAGATGGGAGGTCCTGGGTTCAAATCATATACTGCCTAGCTGGTTGATTCTAGGTAAGTCACTTAATCCCAATTGCCTACCCCTTCCCACTGTTCTGCCTTGGAACCAATACTCACTATCAATTCTAAGATGAAAGATAAGAATTTCTTTTAAAAGGGAAAGATAGAAGGTTGTGGTTGTTGTTGAGTTGTGTCCAACTCTGATCTCCTTTAAGGTTTTCTTGGCAAAATCCTGGAGCAGTCTGCCATTTCCTTCTCCAGCTCATTTAACAGATAGGAAAACTGAGGCAGAGTGAAAGGACTTGTCCAGGGTTACACATCTAAGATACTGGAGTGGTTTTCTATTTCCTTCTTCAGCTCATTTGACAGAAGAAACCGAGACAGAGTGAAGTGACTTGCCCACAGTCACACAGCCAGTAAGTATCTGAGATCAAATTTGAATTCAGGTCTTTCTGAATCCAGGCCTGGTGCTCTTTCTACTGTGCCATCTAGCGGCCAAGGCAGAATGGGGGAAGGGTCAAGAGGAAAGAAGAAAGTGGGGAGGGGGGAGAAGGAAGCAGGAAGATCTAGATTTTGAATCTCACCATTGTTACAGAACACAACTCTTCACAAATATAACATTTTCACAAAAGTTATTTCATTTGGTCATCATAACAATAATTGCTATTTTTAGAGTTACTTTAAGATTTGCAAAGTGCTCTATAGTGTCTCATTTGATTCAGGCATTGTTGCTTCCAAATATTATCTCCATTTTATAGAATGGAAACTGAGGCTGAGGGAGCTTAAATGACTGGTTATACAGCAGGTAATGGTCTGAGATTTTCCTGACTCCAAGGCCAAAGCTCTAGGCCAGCGGTTCTCAACCTCTCAATTTGTAGCAATGAGAATACCTAATGCATATCAGGTATTTACATTCCGAATCATAACTGTAGCAAAATGACAGTTTTGAAGTAGCCACCAAAATAATTTTTTGGCTTGGGGTCACTGCAACATGAGGAACTGTATTGCGGGGTCACAGCATTAGAAAGGTTGAGAACCACTGCTCTAGGCAGTAAGTTGTTCAGGTGGATAGAGTTGGTCTTGAAGTAAGAAAGATCTGCCTATGTGGGCAACTCACTAAACTGATATTTGCCTCAGTTTCTTCATTTGTAAAATGAGGATAATGATGCCACCTGCCTCCCAGAGTTGTTTTGAGGCTCAAATAAGATCATTGTTAAGTGTTTAGCACATAGTAAGAGATACATAGATGTTAGCTAGTATTATCATTCCCTGGATTACATTGTCTCTTCAGCCACTTGAAACAGGTATTGCTTTCACAGTTTTACAGATGAAGAAGCCTGAGGTTCCGAGTGATGAAGGACAAGGCCTGAAAGCCTGGTCTTCTATGGAGAACTCATGGTGCAATGTTGATTATGCCACACCTGGATGCCTCTCTAAGTTAACCATGATGACAATTTGGCGGGTGCCATGGAGGCTAAAAGTGAATTTAGAGCTTATGATCTGAGTGGTAGGAGAGTGGATGGAATCAGTTAAGAATAAATCCCAGGAGGAGGTGGGCCTTTTTGCAGGAAGCAGGTCAGCCATCAAGAAATAATGGAGAGCTTGTTGACCATCATGTCCCCATCAAATGGAGTAGTTTCCTTGGAAACAGACATCTCTGGACAGCTGTCCCCAACTGCCTGGCTGGAGAAAGCCTCCATAATCTGTCCCAGAGGAACGGAATCAACCAACTTTTCTTTGATTGGACTCTGTTGGCCACGTAGGCAGGCAATTGGAACACAGACACAGGCACGCTGAGGGGTATTCCAAGAGATGCCAAGGTCAAAGCTGTCTGAGAAATTAAAAATCCATGATGCTCCCTAGCTGGGAAACAAACAGGAGGGTTTGGCAGGGCATTTAATCAGCCACAGCTGCCAATACCTAATTAAGACAAATGGCCCCAGGGAGATGAGGCCCAGGGAAGGCATTTCTTCAGGCAGCCAAGGCTGGGCTGAATTCCTCATGGGCTTGAGAGAATCTCTGGACTCTGGACCTAAGACTTCTACACTGGAGCTGGAGGAGTTCTACACCTTTGGGCAGATGAATCATAAAGGAATGTATATTTTATTTGTATTCATTTGTCTGTGTATGTGAGGTTTCCACCCAAGAGAATGTCAGCTCTTTGAAGGCAAAGGACAACTTCATAAGATCCATAGACCTAGGGCCTCAGAGACCATCTGCGAAAAAGATGCAAACATCTCATTTTACAGACAAAGAAACTGAGGCGCAGGGTAGTTAGATGATTTGCCTGTGTCATTTTACAGATCTCAAGAGAGGGTAGGACCATGCAACCATGGGATAGTCTAAATCAAGTCTTCATCAAGGTGAAATTTGTTTCATTACAACTCTCCCCCCTTCTCACTTTGTTTTGCCCTGCAGGGAATGGCAGCCAGGTACTAAGTTAATAATAATAATTATAACAACAATACTCATATAATAATAACAATGAGTAATGTCTTAGGGGTGGGATTTGAATCTAAGATCCTCTGACAAATGTACTGTGCTGACTGTTCTGTCTTAGTGCTTGGGACAAAATAGAAACATAATCAACACTTATTGCATTAAACCCATGATGCTAGGAGTGGCAGCCATGACCAGACTTGTCCATTCTTCTCTGTCCCCTTTTCCAGACAATGTTCATTTCATGATGAGGTCATTAAACCCTGTTTCTTGTTGGCCTCCTGTCTTCCCAGTCTATGGAGCCAAAGTAATTTTCCAAGCCTTCTGTTTTGTCCATAACTCCTCCCTGACCAGCTTTTCAGTAGCTTCCCATCACCTCCTCTGCCTCCTAAGCCAGAAAACCCAACAAAGCATGAAAATAAGCCTCCTTTCCCTAGTTCCCCACCCCAATTTGATGGCTGTCTTTTGTACAAAAGTAGCTCCTCCCACCAGGGCTGGACAATCTTGACCAGTCTAATGAAGCTTGTGCTCTCGGAGACAGGGGACTAGATGTTATTTCTAGGGGCAAAAGACCAACCTTCACATCTCACTCTTCCATGATGTTATAGCAACCCAGCAAAGTCATTAGATGAATGCCCACTTGCTCTTGTCGAGAAGGCAAGCCTGCTCACAGAACAGATCTGGACATTGGACCCCAAGACATTCTGCTATGTTGATCAATAACATCTCAGAGTTTTCTCTTGGTTCTGATCAAGACTAGTGTGAATACATAGGTCTTAACTCAATAAATGTTTATTATGAGCCTACTAAGTGCAAGGGATGTTGTAAAAGGATGGGGACCCAGAGTCAAAAGTGAAACATTTCTTGCCTTTAGGGAATTTATATTCTTGGGGAGGTAGGGGGAGACCACAGCCACACGTCTGAGGAAGGAGCGAACAGTTGGGGTCAGGGGAAGTTTTACATGTGATATAACATCATAGATAGTCATAGAGGATAAAAAGGATTCAAAGAAATGGAAGTGAGGAGGGAATTATAGACTATCAGAGTTAAAAGGATCTTCAGAGGTATAGGATTGGGAATTTAGAATTGAAAGGGACCTTTCAGATCCACTAGTCTAACCATTCATTTTAGAGTTGAGGAAATTGAGGCCTTGCCCTAGGTCACATATGAAGTTGTGGCAGGACCAGGATTAGAATCCAGATCCTGAAACCCCAACTCTAGTACCTTTCCATTGCACCAGACAAGTCTATAACCTGTACAAAAAAAATCACTCTCTAACACATTTGCTAGTTTAAGCCTTGACTTAAAGCTCTCTATTTTTAGACATTCTTTTTCATTATGTACTTAGGAGATATGAATATTTCAATATACAGAGAAAAAGAGAAAAGGGGAATGAATAGAAAACTATAGGTTTCTTTTCCTTATAATTTTACAGGTTTTAAGATAGGCTACTTTTGAGAGTTGAGCTTCCTGCCATCTCTCAAAGAGGAGGGTCTTTCTGACTAGGTGGAGCTGTCAGGTGAATAATGAGATGAGAGACGACTGAGTGTGCTTAGGCATACTTAGTGTTCTGACATTGCACGGGTTTGTTTATTTTATAGCTTCAGTGAATACATGCTTTTCTGGCACACAATCATTTTTCAACATGCATGTTTCCATAGAACCTAACAACAGACGTGAAGCCTAAGGAGATGGTCAACATAAACACTGTTGCTAAGTGCAGGGTCAGAGGGTAGAATCAACATGACCCTGATATAGGTTGGGGAATTCAGAGCACAGATTTGCCAGAAGTTTTTATGCATAAAAAGGAGGGTCCTATCTAAGTGGGTATATAAGAATCCTTAGGTTTAATTTTGTAAGTGGGATTTCCTGGTAGGTAATATTCTGGGGAGACAGAGTGGGGCATCTGCATTAACCCTGCAAGCATGTTACTCTCAGCGATTTTTCCTGGGGTTAAGTAAGAATAATAATCATAGCAATTCCAATAATAAGGGGATGTTAATAAGGAAAGTCACTTAGGGGGTTTCTGTGGATGTTTCCATCCTCCCTGGGGGCTGCTTTGTAGTCCCTGATTTCCATGTGTGACCATGTCAAACAGTGTGGTCTTTGATGGCTCCCAGCAGGCTACTACCCATGTAACCATGGGAAAGTCTACATCAAGTCTTCATTGAGCTGAAATGTATTTCTTTGCAATTCCCCCACCCCCCTTCATCATTCTGCCCTGCAGGGCTTAGAGGGCAGTCAGGAGGATAGAGTATCAGGCCTGGAGTCAGGAAGACCTGAGTTCAAATTTGGCCTCACAACCTAGCTGTATGACCCTGTTAGGTCATTTAACCCTATTTATCTGAGTTTCTTCCTAAGTAAAATGAGATGGAGAAGGAAACGCCAAACCACTCTAGTCTTTCTATCAAAAACAAACAAACAAATGGGGTCATGAAGAGTCAGATAGGACTAAAACTGAGCAATAACAACAAAGCAGGAATGAGAGAAATGAAATAATGAGATCAGGGAAAGTGATTATTGAGTTCAGAGGACCATTAGTGAGTTGGTCTTGCTGTAATGTAGAGTGCCATCCAAAAGCTGGCAATTTATGTATTTTAAATTTTCTGTCCTAGTATCAATTCTAAAGCAGAAGAGCAGTAAGGAAGGGCTAGGCAATCCGGGTTAAGTAACTTGCCCAAAGTCACAGAACTATGAAGTGTCTGAGGCTGTATTCAAACCCAAGTCCTCCTATCTCTGAGCCTGGCACTCTATCCACTGCTTCTGGACAGGTACATTGTTGGTCCTGGATGTACTAGGGAGTCGCTGGAGTTTATTGAGCAATGGAGTGACATGGTTAGGCCTATTCTTTAGGAAAATCACTGGTAATTGAGTAGTGGATGATTTGGATTGGGGAAGTCTCAAGAGATCAAATAGGAGGATATTTCAGTAATCTACCAGAGAGGTGACTGGACCTGACAAACACTGTCCTGAGAGGTATCAGAGAGATTCTTCATTCCTACTCTACAGCCTAGCATTTTCCTCCCTCTGGCCCTTCTCTCTGAGTGTTTTCTATTTGCCTTAGTTTTCCCAGATGCATTATGGGGAGAAAGAGCTACACATTTCCCCCCATTGATAGGGGATAGTGAAGCTCTAATGGCTAGACATCTGGAAAGCTTCCTGTACCCCTGCCTTGAAGACATCACCAGCATTAAAAAATGAATAAATAAAGCCTTGATGTGATTATTCTGGGTTTCAATGGAAGCTGAAAATTAATGGAACCCAAAGCAATGAGCAACACGTTGTAAAACAATCTCAATTACTAGATAACCGATCTATGTTCAATTCCTGGGAGGATAAAAGAGAAAGCAAGAGAGCTGCTAGAAAATGATGGCCCAGAGCAGCTCCAGGCTGAGATGAAGAGATGGAACTGTTTGTTATTCTGCCTTTTCTGAGCTGGGCTTGGGCAAGAGTGGAGATGGCCTGGATGAGAAAAGCCATTTGTTTTTCTGGAAATCTGAGTGAAGACAGAAGGAAAACAGCTCTATAATCTGTTCTTGGGGCAATTTGAGCAGGATGAAGAACTAATCTCCACTCAGCATTTACTGAGCAAGAGATGTAGGAAAAAAGTCTTAAAAGAGAAGCATTGGAGAAGAAGACTGGATTTGGAGACAGAGAACCTAGGTTTAAAATTCAGTTCTGCTATTTTCTGTGATTTTGGGAAAGTCACTTTTCCTCTTTTAGACCTCAGTTTCTCCCTCTGTAAATGTTGTTCAGTCATTTCAGTCATGTCCAACTCTTTGTGACCCTATTAGGGGTGTGCTTGGCAGAGATACTAACATAGTTTGCTATTTCCTTCTCCAACTCATTTTACAGGTGAGGAAACTGAAGCAAATAGGGTAAAGTTAATTGTTCAGGATCACAAGAGCTGTAAAATATCTGAGGCAGATTTCAACTCTGGTCTTCTTGGCCCTCTATTCACTGTACTACCTAGCTGCCCTGCCTCATACATAGCTTAATAAATCTGTGTTGGTTGCTGGAGGCAGGGAAGGAAAGGAAGGAAGGAGAAGAGGAAAGAAGGAAGGAGGGAGGAAAGGAGAAAGGAATAATGGAAGGAAGGATGGAGGGAAAGAGGGAGGAAGAAAGGAAGGAAAAAAAGATGAGTTCTCTCATATCTTCCTTTCCTATGTTTTGTATCCTCTTTTCTAGACCCCCCACTCTCCTTAGTTCCTTCCATTACTCTTATCTTCCTATCCATTTGTATTGCAATGGAGCAACTTCTGGGGTGGACTGTTACTGCTATATAGGATGATGTGGAGTGAGAAAGCTATGTTAGGGTCAGTGAAAGGAACTGGGCATTTTTAAACCCAGAAAAGAGAAGACTTGGGGGGATATGATGGCTGCCCTCAAGTGTTTGGAAAATTGGGTTAGGAAATGAAGAAATTGTCTTATTCTGCTTGGCCCTTGTGAGCAGAGCTAAGAACAATGGGTAGAACCAGGTTTGTGCTTGAGACTGGGAAAAACCAGGAGAGCTGCCCTGGAATGGACTAGACTCTTTGGGGTGAGGAGGGACTCATTCTTCATGATCTTTGAGTTAGGGATGCTACAAAAAGGGTTCCTTCTTTGGGATTGGTTGGCCAAGTAATGTTCTGAAGCCCTTTCATTTAATGTTTTCATTTAATGTTCATGAAGCTCCTTGATTCCATGGCACAAGAAAGGAAGAACATTGGTTATGAAAGCTTTTGTAGAATCCAAAGTCAAAAAGTCATTCCATTCATTCTTCTGCTTATAGCCTTCCTGGTAGATTGTGTGCCCCTTGAAGGCAGGGGCTGTGCATTTTTTTCACCTTTACATCCCCAACAATTAACAGTTTTAACTCTTTTGATCCTCACAACAATCAGGGGAAGTAAATAGTATTATGATCCCCTTTTTAAAATGACAAAATTGAGGTTGTCATAGGTGAAGTGACTTCCTCAAGGTGACACAACTAGTAAGTATCTGAGGAAAGATTCAAACTCAGATGTCTCTGGTGTACCACCTAAATAGTTATTGAGCCAAATTGTCCTCAGCATGACTGCTTCTCAACAGCTCAGCACTCCAAGACAGTCCTTAAACATCGTTGGATAAACTCTCTTCAAAGCATAATGCGATGGATGTTCTGTCCTTAGAGCCAAATCTTGCAAATGCCTGGCCCACACTGTTTTGAACTGGCAGCTCCTTTCCCTCTTCCTCTTCCTCTTCCTCTTCCTCCTCCTTCTCCTCTTCCTCTCCTCAGTACATTCAGCATGCCTTTCCCTTGTTTTTAACCAAGAGAGGAGGGGGAAAGGCCCAAGTTAAGAGTAACAGGGAGGGCAAGAGAAGAATCCCCCAGGAATCAAGGGGAGCATGGCTACTGGACTCTTAGAAGCCAGCTCCTGGGACCCATGAAGAAGATAAGAAAAGAGAAAGCAGGGAGGATGAGCTAATTCTAGAAACTGTAGGTAATGGCTCCCTGGGTGAAAATAAATGCAAACAAGCGAGGAGACAATGATTGTAAGATAATCTACCAGAGAAATGAGAGTGTGCCAGTGGCTTTCCCAGCTGCAAGATCACATCTGGTCAGTCCAAGGATGATAGATGCCTCCCCAACTTACCTTGCCACTTGTCTTATGTGGAAGACATGTCATTGGCCTCAGTTCTCTCCCCTATCATACCTAAAAAGTCCAGTTCTTCATTCTCTGACCGTATCCTCCATCCTGTACTTCACTCCCATGATCAACAGTTTGCGAATCCTGACTCCCTTGCTCCTGAGTCTCTTGGCAATAGCAAGAAAGCCCAGGGAAGCTTCCCTGTGTTCCCTTTGGGTTCCCTTCACCGGGGAGAGGTAGGGTAGGAGAACCCTAAACACACCCCACTGAATGGTTGGGGATAGGGCTAGGCCACCTCCTTATCCCAGCTCCACACAAGGCAGTGGTAGCAATATCTTGTGCACAGGGCACATAGAGTCTGACTTGCCATTGAGTTCTCATTTGGGGGTCTCTCTTGGAACCATTTCCTCTCCAAAGTTGAAGCTTCCCTGGGTAGAAGAAGCTAATTTCCAATTGACTAGATGGCTCCTAAGTGGAGATGAGAGGAGACATTTCATGCATGGGAGAAGGAGAGTGGGCTGGAGAGGGGAACATGTCCCAGGAGGTCCTTGCCCCTGTGGAGATTATGGAGCTAATGAACTGGGGAGGAGGCCAGCCACAGGGCAGGTTCTTCACCACTAACATCCTGGTACTTAATATTCTGAGCTCATCTTCCCTCCATACACTGGAACTTTGGGAAAGTCACTTAATAAGGCAGATTAGAATTAATCTTAAATGATTTCCATAAAGATTGTTGTTATGATTTGGTGAGAATCTAGCTGGGAATCTATCACTGGGACTTCCTGAATATGAATGAATTGGATGAAGTTTGGTCTTCCAACTGATAGACCTGTCTATCTCCATCTTCATCTAGGATGTTTCTCCCTTCTCCCTGGCAGCCCCATCCCCTATCCTTTTTTTTTTTAATCTTTACCTTCTTTCTGTCTTAGAATCAATACTAAGTATTAGTTCTAAGGCAGAAGTGAGGTAAGGGTCAAGTGCCAAGGGTCACATAGCTAGGAAATGTCTGAGACCAGGATCTGTCTTGAGACCTAGCTCTTCATCCACCAAACCTCCTAGCTGCCCCTCCTATGGATCCGTCTCACCAGAGACTTCATTTTTAACTCTGTAGCCTAGACCTATTTCCCATCTGTGTCAACACCGGTACCATTCAACACCATTCAGACACTTAAAAACACCTACTATGTGCATGGTCCTGGGATTTTGTGTAGACAAAATAGAAAACCAGTTCTCACCTTCAAGGAGCTTACTTCTGAGGAGATCCGTCATAAACATAGATATGTGAATGCAAGGTGGTCTAAGTCTAAGAGATTTGAATGGACTCCTTGTTAATGAAGTGAATAGGATAAGTTTTGGGAAAGGAACTGTGAACAGCTTTATTTTAGAGAAGAAAGGGTGGGGAAAACAGCAAAGATGTTTGTTTCTCTGGCACCTCAAGTGGAATTATGGGGCTTAGAATTGGAAGGGACCTTCCACGTTATTTAATCCATCCCCTTTCATAAGGATTATTTGAAGGGGCTGGAAAGGAAGATTCAGAGGAGCTAGGAGAGCTGGCCTCAAGTGATAAAAAGGCTCTCATATGGAAGAGGGATTAGACCTGTTGTTAGGCCCCAGAGGGCAGAGCTGAGAACCTTGGAGGGCAGTGGCAAAGGGAGAAGGGAACAAAGGGGTCCCAGGAGCTGGTTTCTGAAGGAGTCCAGAAGCCATACTCCCCCTGTTTCCTGGGGGAATTCTTCTTCTGACCTCCCTGTTACCTCCTGACCTTGGGCCTTTCCTTCTTTTCTCTTGGTTAAAAAACATGAGGAAGACATGTTGATTAGCTGCAAATCTCTGTCTGCAAGGAGGAGGAAGAGAAGGAGCAAGAGGAGGAGGAGGAGGAAAAGGAGCTGCCAGTCTAAAACACATCCCACTGGAGATCTTCAAAGAGAGACTGAATAGCCTGGGGGAGTTGTGGTATTGCAGGATTCTTTTTTAGGGAATGGGTTGGACTAGATGCCTCTTTTGGGGGGCAGCTTGGTGGTGTGGTGGATAGAGCTCTGGGCCTAGAGTCAGGAAGTCTTATAGTCTTGAGTTCAAATCTGGCCTCAGACACTTACTAGCTATGACTTATACCTCCTTGTACTCCCAAGACCTAGCACTCAATAAGTGCTCATCTGTTTCCTCATGGTGATGATGAGGTATAGCCCTTATCTCTGTGTTGTTGTTCAGTCTTGTCTCTTTGGGACCTCAAAGGCCAGTGATAGGCAATCTTTTCAGCTTGGTATGTCAAAATTCATAAAAAAACCGAGCATAACTTGAGTGGTGTGTCACTTCGAGAAAAAATTGTCCTTCTCGGCATGTGGCCCCATACTTATCTGTATGTGGCTGCATGCAGTCATGTGTCATTGAAAACAACTATGTGTGTCAGTGTTGACATGTGTGCCATAGGTTTGCCATCAAGGCCAAAGGCTGTAATAGTACATCAGGCCTTTCTATCCTCCACAATCTCTCAAATTCTGTCCAAGTTCATATTTGTTGATTCCATGACATTATTCATCTCATCCTTTGCTCTCTTCTTTTCCTTTTGCCTTCAGTCTTTCCCAACATCAGAGTCTTTTCCAATGAGTCCTGTATTCTCATTATGTAGCCAAAGTATTTAAGCTTCAGCATCAGTATTTGACCTTCCAGTGAATAGTCTGAATATAAATATAATATAGTAATATATAATAGAAATAGTCTACATATAGGCTTAATATTATTGTTATTAATAACTGATGGCTCTATTTATTTATTTATTAAACCCTTACCTTCCATCTTGGAGTCAATACTGTGTATTGACTCTAAGGCAGAAGAGTGGTAAGGGCTAGGCAATGGGGGTCAAGTGACTTGCCCAGGGTCACACAGCTGGGAAGTGTCTGAGGTCAGATTTGAACCTAGGACCTTTCATCTCTAGGCCTGGCTCTTAATCCACTGAGGTACCCATATGCCCCCTCTACTGATTTATTTTTGATAATTGATACTATTGATTTATTTATTAGTTAGTAAAGAGGTTTCCTTATAATGATCCTGAGACAAGTATTTTACAGATGATGAAACTGCAGGTCATAGGACTTAAGTGTTTTGCTTATGGTTACATGATGACTAGGGTGAGATTCAAACCCAAATCTCTTGACTCCAAGCTCAGCAGTAGGCAGTGCAGATCTTATCCCCTTTTTACAGATGAGAAAGCTGAGACTCAAGAGAGCCAAAAAGATTTGCCTAATGTCACAAAGTGATAAGTGGTAGGGCTATAGAAGTATAACCTCAATCGTTTCTCAGCCTGTTGGCTAAGATCAAGAGAAGCAAAACCTCAGTTCTTAGACAAAACCCAGTGCTCTTTCCACTATCCCATGATGTCTCATCTACTAAGATGTCCTAAATGCCTGCCCTGAGATTCCCTTTGATTTTTCTTGTTCCATTGATTTCAGTCATGTCTAACTCTTCATAACCCCATTTAAGGTGGGTTTTTTTTTTTGGGCAAAGGTACTAGAGTTGTTTGCCATGTTTTTTTCTAGTTCGTTTTGCAGATAAGGAAACTGAGGGTCAAGTGACTTGCCCAGGGGCACACAACTAGTAAGTGTATGAGGCTAGATTTGAACTCAGGAAGATGAGTCTTCCTGACTGCAGGTGTGGCACTCTATGGACTATGGTTCCATCTAGCTGTAGCAGCTCCCTCTGAGACCTAACATGGCTTATGGTCAATGGCTACTAAAAGTGAACAGTTCCAACCTTGCTCCTTTTTTATTCTCTGGCATTTCCTCACCTTTTCCCTGGGCCTTTTTTTCCTCCTCCTTCCTTGTCCCCTCACACCCTTTTCCAGTTCTAGAGCCATAATCAAATCAGTACTGCCATTTAGTCTAGAAGGAATATGTTGATCTACATCCCTCTTGGTCCACTTACCGTCCTTATAACTTTCTGAATGAAACCACTCCTCCCAGGTTATCCCTCTGTGTGTCTTGCCTCTCCCTGTTAGAATACAGGCTCTTTGAAAGTAGGCTTTGTCTTTGCTCTTAAAAAAAATTTCTGTGTCTCCAGAGCCTAGCACAAAGCTTGGCACATAGCAAGCACATAAATGCTTTTCCTTCCATCCATCCATCCATCCATCCATCCATCCATCCATCCATCCATCCATTCATCATCTTATACATCTCATATTTACATATAAGCCATGCCTTGTGATTACTTCTAATAATTAAGAAGTCAATTCAGAATTAGTTGTGTTAATGAGAGAGATTGTGGGATAGATAATCTAAAATAGTAGATAATTCAAACAAATTATTTAGTCATTCAGTTGTGTCTAGCTCTCTGTGACTCTATGGATCATACTATCCATGGGATTTTCTTGGCAATGATGCTGGAATGGTTGGTCATTTCCTTCTCCAGTGGATTAAGGCAAATAGATTAAGTGACTTGTCCAGAGTCATATAGTTAGTGTCTGAGGCTGGATTTGAATTCAGAGCTTCCTGATTCTAAGCCAGAGTTCTATCTACTGAATTATCTAGCTGTCTTCTCTCTCTCTCTCTCCTTTATCTATCTATCCATACATCCTTTATCTAGCTGCCCATCTATCTACAGCCTATCTATTCATCTATCCATCCTTTATCTATCCATCCATCCATCTATCTGTCTGTCTGTCTATATATGTCTGTGTGTATGTATTTGCAGAGGACTTACCCTCCTCATTTTGTTGGCTCAGGCTATTACTGAGTTGAATTGGCAGTCCCTTAGTACATACTAAGCTACTATGGGGAGAGATGTCAGAACTATCTGAGTGGCAGGGAGAGACCATTTGATGCCTCGTCTTGCCCTTTGCATTAGCATAGAGGGTGATCTGTAGTTGTTAGGACTGTATGAGCAGTCCTCCCCTTTCCCATTCTGCTTGACCATCACCTTAGGGATCTGGGTTCTCCTTGACACCTAGTGCGTTTGGCTGAAGAACTGGACAGACAGATGTCGATTGCAGGAAGGCCTGTTAGCCATTCCTCTGGTTGGTTAGAGGCAGATCCTTTGTTGAGCACACCCTGGGTAATCCCCACATCCTGGGGCAGGGAAGATAAAGAAAGGGTGGTGAAACTCTTTATCGAGTACTTGCATTGAGTTTCCCATACAGCCATCTTCAAGATCTCATTTCAGGCCAGGATTTCTGTCTTTGCACATCACCCCTTCCCCCAGTTGCCAGGGGCTGACAAAGCAGTTGCCCATTGCTCTTTATTAGTTTAATATATGTTGAAGACTCCAAATAGATGTTGGGGCCCAGGTGGAACAGATGAAATGTGACTAAGTTCTGGGGGATGATTGATAATGAGTAGGGACTGGAAAATCAATTGTGTTAATTCCTGGTCTGTCACTGGGACCGAGAATTAATGAGAAAATCTGTCTAACTTAATGGTATTTACACATTATACAGAGTGTGATAAAATTGTCTTCAGGTGCTGCTTAGAATTCCAATTACAGACCGTAGAGCCGGGGGGATAGACAAGGGGTAGGCCGACTCAGACCCTTGCCAGGCAGATAGGGGGCTGGGCACCTGGACAGGCATGGAGGAGTGTGCCTTCTGGGGAATGCCTTGCCCCATGCTCTGGGCCACTTACATGAGTCTGGATGGGCTTGACATATCCCCAGTGGCTGCCCCCTCAGCAGTATCCCAAGGTAAAAGTGTGGGTAAAACGAGAAGCTACCTGGGGTGTCCATGCTTGGAACTTGCTGCTGGTGAGAACCTGAGCATCCAGCCTGTGACCTGTGGCCTTATGGATTAGTGAAGCGGGCGGTCACCTATGGAGGTGAGGGGGTGCCGAAGCATCCCTGAACCCCCAAAGGCCACCACGTCCACATGTGGAGAACATCCATGTTGGTGCCTGCCAACGCAGAGTGGGGATCAGCTCCTTTTCTCTGCTGTGCTTTCCTAGAAGGCACGGAACTGTCCAGAGTAGTATCATGGGAAAGGATGGGCTATTAAATCCCAAGCCATCCATAAAATCAGAGCACCTGCCTCCCTGAGCCTCTGACAGCTAGCAATTCTTTCTTCCCAGGAGGGCTTTCCCGTGCTGGAGCATGGCCCAGAATGTCCACAGTAGCCGAAGGACCCCTGGCCTATGGGTTTCTCTCTCCCCTCCCTGATCACCAAGTGCACCATTGACCTCCAGGCAAAGTCAGAGAATGGGTACAGAGGAGATGGCCCTGGATTAAATAGGGAGCAGCCAGGTAGCACAGTGGATAGAGTCAGGAAATCTGGCCTCAGACACTTACTAGCTGTGTGACCCTGGGCAAGTCACTTCATCTAGTTTGCTTCAGTTTCTTCCTCTGTAAAAATGCGCTGGAGAAGGAAATGGCAAACCACTCTAGTATCTTTGCCAAAGACATTCCAAATGGGCTTGACTGAATGACTAAAAAACAACAGACCTGGGGCCCAATTCCAGGCATGCCACTGGCCAGCTGTGTGACCTTGGACAAGTTCTTTCCCTTCCTCTGGGCCTCAGTTTCTACTTCTGTAAAGTGAGAAGGTTGAACTAGATGTCCTCTAAGCTCCCTTCCGGCTCACACGTGAATCAAAACTCACCCACTGGAAGTAGCCTCCGCTCTTATGTAGCCTCTCCTCTGGTTGAATAGCTCCTCTCAGAACTTCCATTTAGGGAGTGTGCCCAGGCCAGCTCTGTCTTCATTCTTCTCCAGGCTACCCTCTGGACTTTCTCTGCTATCCCTCCTCCTCAAACCTTCTGGAACTCCCTCTTTTTGGTGACATCTTCTCCCATTAGAATGGATGTTCCCTGAGGGCACAGACCATCTTCTTTTCTTCTCATACTTGTATTCCTAGCACTTAGCACAGTGCCTGGCACACAGGAACCACTTAATAGGTAAATATCAGTTGACCACTGACTAATAAAGCAGCCCAGAAGGGAAAGGAAGCTAGAAGCAGCTTGAAGACAGATGGCTGGCCTTGAATTTAGGGAGACTTGAGTGCAAATCTTACCACAGACATATATTAGCTACGTGACCTTCGGCAAATTACTTAGCCTCAGTTTCCTCGTCTGTAAAATAGGGATTATAGTCCTATTTTGCAGAATTGCTGTGTGGATCAAATGAGCTAATATTTGTAAATTGCTTAGTGCAATGCCTGGCATGTAGTAAGCAGTACACGAATGGTAGTTATTATTGTTGTTGTCATCATGGTTACTATTGCTACCACACAGGGTTGTTGTGTGAGTCAAATGAGATAACATTTATAAGCCTTTTTGCAAACCTTAAAATGTTATGTAAGTGCTATTAAACAGGTAGGTTGCACAGTGGTTAGAGAGTCAGGAGGACTGAGTTCAAATCCAGCCTCAGATACTATGTGATCCTGGGCAAGTCACTTCCTCCTAATTGCTTCAGCTTCCTCAGCTGTCAAATGAGCTGGAGAAAAATGACAAATCATTTGAGTATTTTTGCCAACAAAACCTCAAATGGGGTCACAAAGAGGCAGACACGACTGAAAATGCCTGAACAATGTTAGTGGTATTAAATGGGCAGCATGAGGGTCCTGTGGGGAAGGGGCAGAGCATGACTGGTGGTGGTGGGTCTGGGAAGGGGATGATGCAGTGATGGCAGATATTTGAGCTTCTAGTATCTTTTCACACCAGGTGACTGAGCCATCTCCTACCCCTAACCCCTACTCTGGATCTGCCTCTGTGGATCTGCTACTTACAGGCTGTAAGACCTTGGGCAAGCCCCTTCCTTCTCAGTAAAATGAGGAGGGATCTCAGAGATCCAAGTTCGGTCCATAACAGAGCTCTGACTCCTGACTAGAATACCTTTGGTGATAGATGCACTTTGCTGATGGGCAGCAGATAGCTAGCTGGCTTTGGATTTGGGAAGACCTGGGTTCAAATCTTGACCTTCACACTTGATAGCTAGTTGCATGTATAATCCTCAATTGGCAAGTCCCTTCACCTGTCTGTACCTCAGTTTCTTCATATCTAAAATAAGGAGGTTGTCCTCTGAGGTCCCTACGAGCTCTAAATCTCTTATTCTGTTCTGGGACCTCCTAAAGTAGCCCACCCCTCTTTTGGGCAACTCTTAAGTCTTATGAGTTTTCCTTTATTTTGTGTTTGCCTCTTTGCTTCTCTATGTTGACCTTTGTGTTCCAGGGCTCCAGTTCTGCTCTCTGGGGCCAGTCAGAGTAAGGCTGTTGCATCTTTCCCTTGGAAACTTTTCAGATATTTAAAAATATCAGTCATGTCTCTCCCTCAGTCTTCTCTTCTCCAGGCAAAACATGCCCAGTGACCATGGATGGGTCTGGATCATGACCTGTGAACAGTTAGGAGCTTCAGAAGTCAGCAAATCCAACCCCATCACTTTTCAGAAGAAACTACAGCTCAGAGAAGTCATGAGCTCTTTTTTTTTGAACCCCTACCTCCAATTCTAGAATTAATACCATGGATTGGTTCCAAGGCAGATGATCAGAAAGGGCTAGGCAATAGGGGTTAAGTGACTTACCCAGGGTAACACATCCTGGAAATGTCTGAGGCCAAATTTGAACCCAGGACCTCCCATCTCTAGGCCTATCTCTCAACCCACTGAGCCATCTATCTGCCTATGGTCACACTCGTTTTCAATCTCATCTGGATGGCACGCGGTAGCCAGGGCTTTAGCAAAGTCTGGAAGAATTAGGAAGTCAGTCTGGCAGGGGGAATGCCTCTGTGTGGGTCCATGTGTCTGCTTCAAGTTGCTGGGGTATCTAAGAAAACTGAGGGTGTGTAATGGTGATGGAAGAGGGGTTTGTGTTGTCATTGGTTAGGAAGGGTTCTGGAAATCTCTGAGGAGGTTGAGGGGAGATAGTATCTCTCTGTCTCTGTCTGTCTGTCTGTCTCTGTATTTGTAGGGGGAGTCTTTGATCCTGGAGATTTTTGAACTAGCTAGGGACAGGCCATGTGAGGGATCTACAAGGAATGAGTTACAGCTCAGTTACTGAGCATGGAGAGGCTGTCACCTAGATCTCCCCGGCTTATCACTGCCACACACCTTGCTTGTTTTGTCCCTCTCTTCCTAGCCCCACTCTCTGCCTTCCTTCTGCACAATCACGAATGCTGAGCCGCTCTCCAAGGTGCTATCCATTGCCAAGGTAGAGGGCAGATTGGTTTGCTCTGATTCTTTTCCTCCAAAGGTTTTCTCCTCCTCCAACCCCAGGCTCATTTATCCAGCCTTGGTGCCAAGGCAATGATTCATGGAATGGAAATGAGATGTTTCTTATTTCTCTGCAGGAATTGTTGTTGTTGTTGTTGTTGTTGAGGAGTGGAGACAAACAGTCTGGGATTATTGGAAGTTTCCATTTGTGGTATGTTGGGGCCTTCTCAAAGAGGACAGTGAAGGAGCCTAGGACAGGGGTGAGAGATTGGTCCTTTTCCCAGGGGGAAGGAGGAGCAGCAGCCTAGGTTCCTGGATACGGGTTCCTAGTGTCATGCCCTTTGGGAGATTTGTCCAGCTGTCTTTAGACCTGGGTAAAGCAGGGGCTCTTTCCTTGGAGTCCATGAACTTTAAAACATTTTTTGATAACTGTATTTCAATATGATTTGCTTTTAAATCTTATGTATTTTTATGCATTTACAAACATTAAAGGATTCTGTAGGCTTCTCTAGTTTGCCAAAAGGGTGCCCATGATATAAAGAAGTTAAGAACCTGTGGGGAAGGCATTTTACCCTGGATCCCAGCCTTGTTAGAAGGCTCAGTTTGCTTTTTGTTGGACTGATGGTAAGGGTGAGACCCCTTCATCCCTTACAAGTGACTCCCCTCAAATAGCACCTTCCTTTTGAGCTCAGAAGTCAAGCTGTGATTTGCCTCTTCACTTGGACGATTTCCTATTTTGCACTTGTCAGTGGGGGAGAACAGGGGAGATTTACCACTCCTGGTTGTGGGCTTATCACTGGAAACTCTGCAGTGCGTGCTAAAACCCATGAGCCAAAGGCAGACCAAAAAAAAAGATTAAAGAGGGAATGGATTAAAATCTAAAAGTCTTCAATACCCCCATGCTCTACAGAGCCTCTTTCTGAAGCAACAGAGATCTCTTTATTAGACAGGCCTGATAGTTGAGTGATTCTTCTAGCCATAGGCCTAGCAGTTCCTACCCAGAACATCCCTGGTCTTAAGTCACTGGAGATCTGTTGGTCAGGAATGCTCCTTGGCTGCTCTTGGTGCAGGGAGAGAGGGGCTTGTCTTGGTGGTCCTTTTTGTGCCATATAGAAATCACTATGAGGTGAACAGTGACCTAAAATTGGAAAGACCCTTGGAAGCAATTTAATCCAACCCTCTTGCTTTTATAGATGAGGAAACTGAGGCCTCAGGCAGTATTTGAACTCAGATCCTCTGAATTTAGCCTCAGTGCACTTTCTATTGTACCTGATGTCAGTATTGTTATAGTTTGTTTGTTTGTTTTTTTCTCTTTTGGGGCACCTCTCTAAAAAGAATGATTTCTCCAACATCAAGTAGGGGAAGGCAAATGCCCCCAACTCCACTTGTCTGGTCCTTTCTACTCCAACAAGTTCTACCCTTTTTGCTTTTCAAAAAACACTTATCCTTGTGCCTGATTGTGTCCCCTATAGAATATAAATAAGCTCCTTGACAAGACATGTTTTTCTTTTGTGTTTGAATCCCCAGAGCTTAGCACAGGACCTGACATATAGTAGGCCATCAGTAAAAAATTCAGGTTAGACAACAGAAAGAGCAGAGCATAAGAGGAACTGAGCCAAATTTGAGTAATGATCAATCAAAGCTTTATTAAGTACCTATTATGTGCTAAGGGCAGCCAGGAAGCACCATAGTGTCTACAGCACCAGGCATGGAGTCAGAAAGACTTGAATTCACATCTCACTTCAGAAACTAGCTCTGTGACTCTTGGCAAGTCACTTAACCTTGTTTGCCTCAATTTCTTCATCTGTAAAATAAGCTGGAGAAGGAAATGGCAAACCACTCTAGAATCTTTGCCAAGAAAACCCCAAATGGGATCACGAAGAGTCAGACACAATGGAAAAAATGACTCAACAACAAATGAGGGATAGACTGTAGCAGGGAGAGACTTGAGACTGGGTCAAGAAGCACCAGAATTTATCCCCAGTGGTGACTGGAGGATTTGCTGGGGTTGTTAAAAAGGGGTGGGATGACTTTCTGAACTGCTTCCAATTCAGTCTTACCTGGAAGCTAACCAGAAAAAAAAAAGGAACTGTGTTTGCTTCCCAAGATCTGGAAGGTTTTCTTAGCCAAATCTGGAGCAACTCGAGGCTCCTTCCCTCCCCTCTGTTTTCATGTGACGCCTTTCGAAGGAGGTTGGCAGAGAAAAGGAAATGTACCTAAGAGGCGGCCTAATCAGCGTTAATCTTCAGAAGGAAGATATTAAAATGATCCACCTTTGAGGTTCCTTCCATGCTTCAAAGGTACATAACGGCTGCAAGGATGATGAGATGTAACAATGGCATGAAAGGAAGTTTATCAATAGTATTTGGAGCTCAGTAACTCATAAACCTTTCATTAGTTTTACATCAATGATGGCTGAAGTCCTAGGAAGTAGATTTAGGCTGGAGGACAGACGGTTCCATAAATCATCATCTCTGAAAATTAGAGAAATGTACCAGGCTTCTTTATGGGCTTTCCAGGAAGCGCAGGGAGCTCTGGAGCATGGTGCCCTCCCTTCCCCCATTCTTGTTTCAGGCCTCCAATGGGAACTTAGCAGCTGCTCCATTCCAGAGAGAACACATTAAAAATGCAATGAAAGGATTTAGAGGGGATGCTCATGAGCCAGCACTCACTAGGAAGGTAAACCAAAGAGCACTATCTTCTATTAAGAAGCCCGATAAATGTCTTGTTTCTGTCCTCTTACTGCTTACAGATGGCCCTGGGGGAGGAAGAAGAAATGTCTCCTTGGAAGCTGCCTTTGGCAAAAAAATAAAAAAATAAAAATATGGGAGCCTGGAGATGGAAGAAGGAGACGTGCCTTTCATCCTGGCTTCTTTACTTTCTGTCTTCAAATGAGAAAAAGAGGAGTCTATGGGAAAAGTCCCCAAAGGGTGATGCTGGGGAGGTCATTGGTGGCTTGACTATGACTCCTCTTCCTGACTATTCGGTTTCTGTCTGTGATTTTCCAGGCTAAATACCCTGGAGTCCTTTTCTCTCTAGAGCTCCTGCCTTTTCTCCCAAATGGCTTTGTATTTAATTACTTTACATTGATCTGTATTTATTTTCTTCATATTATGCATATACAAATATACATATACACACACTTGTTCACTGACAAAAATACAAGCTCCTTGAGGGTAGTGATTGTTTCTTTTATTTTTGGGGGGTCTTTTTATCCCTAGTGCCTGATATAGTGCCAGACACATAGTAGGTGCTTAATATATGCTAGTTTTCCTTCTCAAACCACTTTGTATTTAGTTATCCTTTAAAAATTTTTTTTTAATTTATTTTTTTAAAACCCTTACCTTCCATCTTGGAGTCAATACTGTGTATTGGCTCCAAGGCAGAAGAGTGGTAAGGGCTAGTGTGACAAGGAAATCACTTTAAAAGACTGATATATATTAATTTAAGGTCGCCAAGGAATTCAGCTATGTAATTCCTAAATGAAAACTCAAGTCAGCAGTCAACCTTTTATGGAGTTTAATTACAAACAGGAGAGAAAGGTATTAGAGATAGATAGAGAGAGGGAGAGAGAAAGGGGAGAGAAGGGAATAGGGCTTAAATACCCCTTCTGTTTAGGCTGGGCCAAAAGGCCCAAGCTCTTAGATAGCTGAGGCAAAGAAAAGAGATCAGTCCCTATCACTCACGTGACCAAAATGGAGAAACAGTCTCAGGGGCCTCCACCTCCAGCTTCCTTCAGAGTAAGCTTCTCAGAGCACAACCTCTCAGAGCAAAACCTCTCCAACCACACCTCAGTCCTCAGACCCTGCTATCTTTAAGGAAACCATCCAAGTTCCCTCCCCTCAGTTCTCACATCTACCAATCACTGTCCATGTCTTCCCTGTGCCAATGGTGGCTCTAGCTTAACCCAGGACCGCCCAGAGGTCTGTGGCTTTGCACATGTCTTTTGAAGGTCATATTCTCAAATAATTAAATCTTGATCTATGCTGCAGCCCTTCCTAAATCCTGTTAGGACTGAGTAGGGTGGAAATTGTATTTTCCAAGACCTGGTTCTGTCATTCCAAGTATCTCTATTGTATCAATTCTAAAATCAATCATGACTCAAAGAACTTCCTGTTCTATGCTTAAGCATAGGTCAAAGCCCTTTCCATTGTTTAGCAAAAGGTTTCTATCCTAAAATAATCTTAAGAAGGGAGGAGGAGGAACCTCCCATGCCAATGGGGTTCACATTCCAATAGCCTATCAGTAAGAAATTTTCCAAGTATGAAATTTCCCAATGGTGAAATTTCCAACATTTATAAGTCTAAGAAATTTTAAGGTTTACACTAGGCAATGGGGGTCAAGTGACTTGCCCAGGGTCACACAGCTGGGAAGTGTCTGAGGCCAGATTTGAATTTAGGACCTCTCATCTCTAGGCCTGGCTCTCAATCCACTGAGATTCCCAGCTGCTCTGTATTTAGTTATCCTTGTGTTAAATTTATCTCTTTACATTTATTCTACATGAACTTCTGCCCTTGTTTCCTTTTGTAAGCTCCTTGAGGGCAGGGATTATTTCATTTTTTTGGTCTTTGTGTCCCTCATACCCCTCCAGTGCCTAGCACAGTGCCTGGCACTAAGTAGATGCTTTGCTGATTGATTGATTTCTCCATAATAATACTCTGTGGAGAGTTTTGCACATTTATTTCTCTCTATCATCATTCTCTCATTTTTCCCCTTTTAAATGTCTCTTATTTTCCTTTTTTCTTTTCCATTCTCACTGCTCTAACCCTCATGGAGGCCCTCCCTCGTCACTGCATGTATGGATGAGACTCAAGTGATACCACTTGTTGATGACTTCTGGGACTCTTGATTTTCCCATTCCTTCCCATTCCCATTCCTTCCCATTCCCATTCCCAATATGCACACCAGATTAATTTCCCTCAATTCCCATTTTCATCACTTGCCCATTCATGAAGCATCATACATTTAAAGATGGAAGAGATCTTAGAGATCATTCAATTGGTTCTTTCATTTTACAGATGAGGAAACTGAGTTTGAGAGAGATTAAATTACTTTCCCAGAGTCACTCTAGTCTGAGACAGAATTCAAATTCAGGTCTCTCCTGGTGTTACTCTACTATTCTATCTATTGTACCATTAGTTGCCTCTTAGATGGGTTCCTTCTTGTCTATAGGATGGAGTCCAAACATTGCTTCCACCACATGCGCCCATCCTTCTCTTGCTCCCACTTTCCCCCAAGATGCACCTTCAGCTTCAGTTTTCTCACTGTCCCCAACACAATGTGTTCAGCTCCTGCCCAGGAGCTTTGCTCATCCTGTTCCCTTCCTACTTGGAATGGTGGCATTTTTCTTCCCCCTAATTATCCCAGAACTATCCATCCTTTACCTAGTCTTGTCTTGGAGCTCTCTCCTTCCTTTCAATTTATAGTTGATGTCATCCAGTTTGGCAGCTCTCTCTTCTCTGGTTGCTAACCTTTTCTTCTCAATTAGAAACTAAGCTTCTAATTGAAACTAGTCTCGTAATAGACTAAGAATGAATAGCTAACATGCAGCTTGAGAGGTAGTGTTGCCTAGTGGATAGAGTGCTGAATTTGGAGTTTGGAAAACCTAGACTCAGATCCTACCTGATACCTATTAGCTGTGAACCAGGGCTAAAATAATTTATCCTCTCTGAACTAAGACTTACAGAGAGATTGCAGGGGTCATTGATGTACTGACCCATATGTATCTAGCCAGCACAAGTTGCTGAAGGGATGCTCATCTTTTTATTGTCTCTGCCCCCTTATTAGAGAGGAATCATTAGAAATAGTAGTAATGAGAAGGATGGAGGCTAAATTTCAGGAAAGACATCTGGTAGGGAATGGAGAGAGTGATCTGATCCTATCCTACCCAAAGAACAGGAAAATCTTTTGAGGGCTCAGTGGGGCTAAAAATCTAGTTATTCAGAAAAGGAAACTGGGAGAGGATGATCTATTTCCCTTGGGAAACTGTATTGCCGTCTCTGGTCCTCAAGCTTCCTCTTATGTAAAATAAAAGATCTAGATGTCATGATCTTTAAGGTCCTTTAGAGTTTTCAACCCCCTAATCCCATGAGCCAGGGCTTTTAGTTTTATAGATGTCATACTTTTAAAATGACTTGCCCAAGGTCACACAGTTAGTACACATCAGACCTGGGTTGAAAGTTAAGCTTTCTGTGTCTAGCGATCTTCCCATGAGGCCACAATAAGAGGTGGCACATTGGAATGTTTAGGATCCTGAGAGCACACAGCTGGCATTCCTAAAATACACTTAGTGTATTTTAGGACTTAGTGATTGTTTTTCAGATGGGTAGCTGGAGAGGGGCATTACCCATGGCTTTCCTTCTCAGACTTAAGGTTTTCTTTTCTATATCTTGTTGTCTCCTCCATGAGACTCTAAGCTCCTTGAGGGTACAGACTATTCCCTGCCCCTTTTTTGTGGCCCCATCCCTTGACACAGAAGCTATCTCTAGGTTTATTAACTGACTAGCAAGTGAGAAGGTAGGAAGAAGAGGGATGAAGCACAGATTACTTCGGGGGTCCTCTCCTCTTCTGTGGCTGTGTAAATGTCCTCTGCTGTATTCTCCAAGTAGAAAGGACTTGGTTCATACAAGGGAGAGAGGAGCTAGGCATAGAAAAACACCAGATTTTAGTGGGAAAGAGATCTCAAATTTAACTCAATTAATAAACATTTATTAAGTGTCTTCTGCATTAGAAGATAGCACACAAAAGAAAGCTGAACAGAGAAGGGAGGTAAGGGTAAGGCCACCAGGAGGTACCTGGTGAGAATTCATGGTGTTCCTCATGGTGTTCTTGGAGTTGGAGTCAAAGTCATGCAGAGTTGCTGATGGAAAATAGAGTTATTAGAAAGATGGTGAGTCCTCTATAAAGGAAGACTTTGAAGAAGGAGTTTAATGCTCAGCTCTCCACCATTCATTTATTCTCCATGGTGATGAGATTTCTGGTGATCAGCTTCTCCTGGGTGGGGCAGAGTGTTCCCTGGAATGGAAGCCAAGTAGAGTTACTGGTGGATAATGGAGAATAGAAAATGGAAACCCATTTGACTGGACCTTGGAGCAAAGTAGTAGTATTCATTCATTTGTTCATCCATTCATTCCTTTGTCCCTTTCATTCATTCGATTGTTTACTCATTCGTTTATTCAATAAACATTTTTTAAATGCCTGCTATCTTCAAGGTAAGAAGCAGCTTGGTATTGTTAACAGAGAATAGGCATCAGTCAAGAAGAACTGGGTGCCAGTCCTGCCTCAGGCATATACTGGCTATCATCCTAGACAAGTCCCAACCTCTCTGATATTACAAATTGTAGAATAGTTGCTTATCTGCCTTGGTAAGGAGATTCTCTGTGCTTGGGAGTTAACCACACCAGCAAAATCACAGGTTCAGAACAAGAAGAAATCAGGCAAGGTTTTGTGTTGGGGTGGCCAGCAGCAGACAAGATGGGACTTGAAGTGTCCTTACCCTGGGTCACTGATTCCCCTCCTGCATAGAGAGCTTACTGTAAAGCTTTCTCTTCTGTGATAGGATAATGTGTATGTGTGTGTGTGTGTGTGGGGATGGGTTAGGGGTAAGGGGATTTGGTAGTTTTACAGCAAAGCTAAATTGTTCCTTCCCTCAGATTTTCTATCCAATTGTATCTCTAATCCTGTGCCCCCCTTCTTTTCTCTATGGACACCTATCCCCAATATCTGACCATCTTTTTGCCAAGTTGTTGTCCTCAACCCTCCTTTTTGGCCTTGGACCAGGACCTGATACTAACTGGGGACAGTTCACTCTATCTAGGCCACCCCAGAACTACCATAATGCTTCTGGGTCATGTTACTGCCAGGTCATATCCTCAGCCCTCCTCCTTCCCCACCTATCCCAACATCCCCTATGATATACAATATGTATCATCTTCCTCTTTTGGAATATAAACTCCTTGAGGGCAGGAACTGTCTTGCTTTTTGTATAATATACCTAGATTGAGGCTCCTGGCACTTTTTACTTCATAAATGCCTGCCTGCCTCTCTCCCTCCCTTCCTTCCTTCCTTCCTTCCTTCCTTCCTTCCTTCCTTCCTTCCTTCCTTCCTTCCTTCCTTCCTTCCTTCCTTCCTTCCTTCCTTCCTTCCTTCCTTCCTTCTTTCCTTCCCTCCTTCCTTCCTCCCTCCCTCCTTCCTCCCTCCCTCCCTCCCTCCTTCCTTCCTTCCTTCCTTCCTTCCTTCCTTCCTTCCTTCCTTCCTTCCTTCCTTCCTTCCTTCCTTCCTTCCTTCCTTCCTTCCTTCCTTCCTTCCTTCCTTCCTTCCTTCCTTCCTTCCTTCCTTCCTTCCTTCCTTCCTTCCCTCCTTCCCTCCTTCCTTTCTTCCCTTTGTTCCTTCATTCTTTCCTGAGTGATCTTGGTTCCCCACCCCACCCCCCATACCTAGCTTTCAGATCACAAAATCACAGAATCTCAGAGTTGTAAAGGACTTCAAAGGGTATTGCAATTGTGTCTGAACAAACCTCCCCTCTACAAAGTACTGGAAAAATGAATCTCTAGCCTTCCCTTGAAGACTGCCAGTGAGAGGGAGCCCCCTCCTCCTTCCCTTTTCTTTGGCCCTAATGGTAAAGAAGGGCACCCCCACCCCATCCAGGCTGAATCTGCCTCTCTGGCTTCTCCTCTGCTCCTAGTTCTTCCATCAGGGACTGAACAGAGCAAATCCTAAGTCTGATTCCTCTGCCTGGAACAGACCTTCTGATTGGAACTTTCCCCCCCAAGGCTTCTCCAGGCTCCCTATTCCTAGCTCTTTCAATCCATCCTCCTTGGACAGGAACTATGACCCTTTTTTCATCTCGTTGTTCTCCCATTGTGGCCCCCAGCAATGAAAACATTAAGCACCTTGGTAAAATACCCTGTAAACCCTGAAGCCCTAAATACATATCACCTGGGATGATGAGTTGTTTAGTTGCAAAGAGAAAAAATTTCTGACAGAATCTCTGCCCTCAAGGAATTCCTAGTCTAACTGGGTAGATGATGCTGTAGAGTCACACTCACTCCTACTGGTTAGAGCGCAGAGGTCTAAATGCCATCCTAAGCCAGGAATCCTTACCCTGTTTTGAATCGTTGACTCCCTTGGCATTCTGGGGATGTCTCGGATCCCTCTCAGACACCTGCTTGCTGCCTACATCCATAATGGAAGGAAATGCTCAGTTTCATTTAGAGGTCAGTGAAAATAAAACATTTTCTTTATTTTTTCCATCCGATTTCATGGTTCCCCTGAAATGGCCCCCAGGTTAAGAACCTCTCTCCTAGGTCAATCCCCACATTTTATGCCAGGGCAAACTGTTACCCACAGACAAGAGGCAGAGCCTAGGTCTCTGCCTGTTCAGAGGTTTCTCTAAGGAGCCTCAACATAACCCTGGATGGAAGATACCCTCTCCTCATCCCACGGGGCATGCCTCAGGAAACCAGGCTACTGAGCAGAAGCCAGGAACTTAGACCTCTATGGCTCCCTCCTTCCCTCGTCTCCGACCAGGAAAGGACCAGCAGAAAATGCCTCCTCATTCCCCATGCCTCTCTGTCCCTCCCACTTTGTCCAGGAGCTCTGAAAGCACTCTATCCTAAATGCACCTAGCCTAGAGATTTCCAATTCCTCCCTTTTCCCTTGCCATTGGCCAAGGAGGATTCAGGAGTGAGGAGGAAGCCTGCTTCTTGCTGTTGGGAGTTGGCAGTTGGGGACAGGATGCAGAACAAGAAGGCAGATCCCAGGAGGATTTTTGCTGTGGAGTGGTATGTGGGAGGATTTGTTTGCTAGATGCTAGAGGGGTGGCAGGCCTGCTCCATCTTAGCAGTGAAGGAGGGACATTACATTGGGCTTTGGAGGGAGGGCAAAGGCCGATTCTAACACTGCTCTAACCTGAAGGGATTGGGGCTGGCAGGCCTGCCCTCCTGGGTCCTGGGCAGCCCAGGACAAGCCTCTTCTGACAGTCTCCACACAGGTGAGTCCATGGGCCCTTGTTGCTATTCATGCATTTGCATTTTTTCATGCAAAGATACTGGACTGGTTTGCCATGCCCTTCTCCAGCTCATTTTACAGATGAGGAAACTGAGGCAAACAGAGTGACTTCCCCAAAGTCACATATCTAGTAAGTGTCTGAGACCAGAGTTGAACTCAGAAAAATGAGGTTTCCTGACCCTGGGCCTGGTACTATATACACTTTACTACCTAGCTGCCCCTTTTCCTGTATTCCTACTAAACATATATTATGTGCCAATTGTATGCACAGACAAAGTTTAGCCGAATATTAGCTGGCCTTTATGTAGACACAGCCCACAAAGCTTTTATACACCTAGTCACACTTGATCTTTGGGGACGAGGTGAGGGCATCGGCAGCTCCTTAGCTGAAAACTAATCGAGGAGGGCCTTTTCCTGAATTTTTGCCCCAGGATGGTGCCACCTGGGGGAGCATCCCCATTTTACAGATGAGTCCAGAGGCTCGGAGAGGACTTAACTTTGGCCAGAGTGGTTCTCTCCACTCCAGGGCCAGTCCTCTGTCTAGTCAATCCATGAACATATATTAAGCACCTACTCTGTGCCAGGCACTGGAAATACAAAACCAAAAGGGAACGTTGCTGTCCCCAGAGTTTATAGTCTATAGACAGCCCCGTGTTCGTAAAACAGATCGGAGATGACTTGGGAAACTAAGGCACTCACAGCCCAGAGGCTCAGGAATCTGGGCTTTTGTAAAAGGTGACCTTTGAAAGAAGCCCGGCATTCTGGGAGGAGGCAGGGAGGGAGTGCCCGCCAGGCCTGGCTGCTAGCCAGTGTAAGAACATCACGTGTTAGTAAGTAGGGCGCGGTCCCTCCCTGCCCTCGCGGAGTTTGACGAGGTTTGGGCCGGTCAGGTGTTTCCGTTGGGTCCAGCCGTTCAGGACCCCTTTGGGAGTTTTCTTGGCGAAGTCACAGAGACAGCATGCCCCACTCAGAGTAGGCCAGGGCAAGCGGGACCAGTTCTCCTTTTCCCACGACCTCCCACCCCGTTCTGGGGCTCTCTGGGGCCAAGAGGCTGCCTTCACCCCTCCGCCTGGGCGCCGCGGCTCCGACCCTTCCAGACGGGCTTGGCATTTGGAGAAACTCTTGAGATCCGGCACGCTTGTGGCAAGTTCTCCCTCGGGATTGCTACCCGTCCCCCTCATCCCATAGCCCTCGGAGACACGTCAGCATCTTCTGAAGACATTTCAGGAGTTCTTCTCCAAGTCCTGCTCTCGAGCAGGAACCAGTTTCTATCCCCGATGTCAGGCTGGCGTTTTTCCGCTAGAGGGAGCTCCCGACGTGAGAATAGGCCTCTTCTCAGCCAGAGGAGTTCAAAGCCAAGGCTGGTCCTACAGACAAGGGAAGGCAGACTGGTTGCCTGTCTCTGGAGGCACCATTCCTTCCCAAGGAAGTCTGGGGTCTGAAGGATGCTCCTATAAGGTTAAATCTTTGAGGTCAAGAAATAAGGCGTTTTGTTGTTATATTTTCACTCTTTGTGATCCCATTTGGGGTTTTCTTGGCAGAGATGCCAGAGTGGTTTGCCATGTCCTTCTCTGGCTCATTTTACAGATGAGGAAACTGAGGCCAACAGAGTGAAGTGACTTGCCCAGGGTTACACAGTCAGTAAATGTCTCAGGCTAGATTTGAACCCAGGAAGATGAGTGTTCCTAACTCCAGGCCACCAAGCTGCCCTAACTAAGGCATAGATAGGTTCCATTAGAGTTAGAGCCAGAAAACCAGAAGAGCCCAATAATGGCAAACTATTGGCATGCCTGCCGAGCCCGCATGGGGGTGGGGTGGGATGGGGGGGGGGAGAGTTACTTCTTTCTCCCTCTTCCTGGCCGGAGGACATTTTTGCATGCCCCACCCCCCTGTCCAGCAGCCTAAAGAGAGCACTTCCTCCCTTCACTCTCTGGGGTAATGTGGGGGGGGGGGCGGGTCCACAGGCAGCTTGAAGGTACAGTTTGGGCATGTGAACCCGAAAACCTTCACCAACACTGGCCTAGAGACAGGGGTGAATATATTCAACATAACCCAATTCAGTTTCATTCAGCAAACATTTATTACATATCTCCTATGGAGGCAGCTGGGTGGCTCAGTGGATGGAATACCAAGCTTAGAAATGAGAAGTCCTGGGTTCAAATGCAGCCTCAGACTCTTCCCAGCTGTGTGACCCTGGGCAAGTCACTTAACCCCCATTGTCTGGCCCTGACCATTCTTCTGCTTTAGAACCAGTACGCAGTATTGATTCTAAGATAGAAGGTAAGGGTTTAAAAAAATACCCAAACCCCAAACAAAAAACCACCTGCTATGTATCAGGCAATGCGTTAGGAGCTAGTGCTATAAAGACAAAAACCGCCATATCAGATCCTTCCCTCAAGGAGAACATATTCTATTGGGGCAGAGGGAAACAACACATGGGGATAAATAAATAAAATATGCATGTCCATGTACACATGTGCATTCAAATATAGACATGTGCACGTGTACATGTGTGTATGTGTGCATGTATGTGTGCATGTATGTGTGCATGCATGCATCTGTGTGTAACACTAACAACTGGGGAGTTCAAATGCAGAAAACACAGACCCTGTCTTCTTGCCCATTTATCCCTTTGGACCAGCAGGGCCAGGCAGTACCATGTGTGATTCCGGGCCACAGAATCTGAGAGCGGGAAGAGACAGACCTCAGCCCCCATTTAGTCCATCCCTTAGCAGAAAGGATTCAAGGAACCCCCGCCCTAACCTACCGACTTAGACTGTCTAGTTTCTTCTTGAAGTTTCTGCTTTTGGTGGTTCAAGTTGTCAGGAAGTTTCTAGCTTCCTGAATGTGAGCAAGTCATTTGACTTCTCCAACCTCAGTTTCTTCATCTGTACAATGGAATTAATTATTCCTGCAATAATTATCTTGTGGGTTATTAGAAGCCTACTTGAATGACATGATCCACATAAAGCACTTTGCCAACCTAAAGGCATTATGTAAATATTGATCATTATTTTTATCATGAGGTCTGGAACTAGAAGGTTTTTTGGTGACAATTTGTGACAATCAATTCAATTCTTTTATTTTTGTTTTTATTTCTTTAAAGGGTGCTTTCTCAATGACCTTTGATTGCTGGAAATATAACTCCTGCAGAGATGCAACCTTCTTTTGTAGAGACAGATACAAGAAGTCACTGAATATATAGATCATTGGGTCTGGAGTTGGGAAGCACCGACTTCAAATTTAGCCTCAAATACTGACTGTGAGACCCTGAGTAAATCACTTTACCTGCCTGCTTTGGTTTCCTTATCTGTAAAGTGTGGATCATAACAGCACTTACCTTCTAGGGCTGTTGTGAAGATCAAATGAGATTTTTTTAAACCCCTAATTTCTGTCTTAGAATCAATATTATATATTGGTTCTAAGGCAGAATAGCAGTAAAGGGCTAGGCAATGGGGGTTAAGTGACTTGCCCAGGATCACACAGCTGGGAAATGTCTGAAACCAGATTTGAAACCAGGATCTCCTGTCTCCAGGCTTGGTTATCTATCCATCTAGCTACTTAATTGCCTCCTTAGTATCGATTCGTGTGTGTGTGTGTGTGTGTGTGTGTGTGAGAAATTAATAAGATTAATTTTTTTAATTTAAATTTTATAATTTTTTTCCCATGGCTACATGATTCTTGTCTCTCTTCTCTCTCTCCTCCTCCTCCCCTAATTGACAAGCAATTCCACTGAGTAATGTATATGTTATCTTTAGTATCAATTCCAAGACAGAAGAGCAGTAAGGGCTAGACAAAGGGGTTAAGTGACTTACTCAGGGTCACACAGCTAGGAAGTATCCGATCTAGATTTGAACCCAGACCTCCCATCTCCAGGCTGGGTGCTTTATCCACTGTGCTACTTAACTATCCCCAAATGAGATATTTGTAAAGCACTTAGCATAGTGCCTGATATATAGGATGTGCTTAATAAATGTTTATTCTTTCCTTCCTTAATAAGAAAGAAAAGCAATTGGGAAAAATAAAATATTATTACCAAAAAAACCAATAAAGAGAAGCATCTAAATAATAATGTCCCTAAATAATAATATCCCTTAGTGTCAGCTCTCAGGGTGACCCACTCTATGTCATCAGTGAGCAAATAGCAAAATCCAGATTCAAATCTATGACCTCTGACTAAAGATACACTATGATGGGGTAGCTAGGCGGCTCAGTGGATAGGAAGTCAGCTCTGGAAATAGGAGATCCTGGGTTCAAATCTAGCCTCAGACACATCCTAGCTGTGGGATTCTGGGCAAGTCATTTAACTCCTGCCTTGTCTGCCTTGGAACTGACTCCAAGTATCGATTCTAAGACAGAAGGTAAGAGTTAAAAAGAAAAAGATACAATGTGCTTTCCACTAGTTGAGCCCAGCCTGGGAATAGAGAGGGGACTGTTCTCCGTTTAGCTCCTGTGGGGCCAGGTGTGGACAGGCTTTTAGCCCTTCCCAGACAGGGTCAGCTTGGAGAGGTCACCTGGCCCAAGGAGAAGAATATGCCGATGTGATAACAGCCCAATCTAACGCTTAGCATGTCCCTGACACAAAGCACTGCTAATTACAGTGATTAATGAGTTTAATTTATTTAGAAAGAATAATGGGCCATCATTCCTTTGTCCAAGCTTAAACCCATGTTGTTTGCCTTCTTCCCTGTGCCCTCCCCTCTCCAACCTTTACCCTCCTCCCTAGCCCACAATTCTTCATCTTAACAGGGGATGGGTCTGCTCTATGCTTCATCTCCTAATTACTTCCCTGTGGGGGTTCAGGGGCGATGCCTTGGTTCCTCAGCTGGCGCCATCTCCCTGTTCGCAGGCCAAGACATTTCTAGGACCTACTTTTGGGGTTTTGCCTTTCTTTGAATCCCCAGAACTTAGTAAGTGCTTAAAAAGTGGATGTGATTGGGGACAGTCGGGTGGCTCAGGGGATTGAGAACTAGGCCTAGAGATGGGAGGTCCTGGGTTCAAATGTGGCCTCAGACCCTTCCTAGATGTGTGACCCTGGGCAAGTCACTTAACTCCCATTGCCTAGTCCTTACTGCTCTTTTGCCTTGGAACCAATGCCAACTGATTCTAAGGTGGAAAGTAAGGGTTTAATTAAAAATGGTTGTGATTGACTGTGATTGGGTTGTATGTCATAGACTTTAGTCCAACCCACTTTACAGGAAAAGGACACTCAGGACTCACCTGAGATTATCCTCATTAAGATCCAACACTCAATGAAAATTGTCAGGAAACATGTTAAAAATTGTTTCTTCATGTAATTGGGAGAAAATAGACTAAAATATTACTGGGAGTAAAAAAAGGAAAGAAAGAAGATTCAATGCTCTCTCCCCATGGCACACTGTGGGTTAGGAGAAGGGAGCCCTCTTAGCTCCTTCCAGAGAGGTACACAGAGAATAGGTAGGACCAGGTAGAAGAGAAGTTCCTTGCAGGCAGCTGATGCTCTAGTTTTGTCTTTGGGTGTGGCTGGTGCTTCATTAATGTTGAACTGAATTGAGTTGCATTCTTGGGGACCATTCTTCATTCTCCTGTGGTTTCCCCAACTGAATTTTGGACTTAAGACCATATCATGTGACTCATAGAATCATAGACCAAAAAATTATTTTCTGTAAGAGTCCTTAACCTGGAATCTGTGAGTTTGTTTGTTTTTTAAACCCTAATCTTCCATCTTAGAATCTCCACTATATATCGGTTCTAAGGCAGAAGGGTGGTAAAGGCTAGGTAATGGGGGTTAAGTGACTTGTCCAGGGTCACACAGTTAGTGTGGATTTGGTTTAAAAAAATTATTTGGTAGGTGTATTCTGATATAATTTGTTTCCTTGGCAACTCTATGTATTTTATTCTTTGCATTTAAAAATAAGCCTCTGAAATGGCTCCACAGGCTTCACTATATGTTGCCCCAAAGGTCTGTGACACATAAAAGGTAGAAACCCCTTGCTGTGGAGGCTACTTAGTCTCTCCCCAAACCTCTCATTTTACAGATGAGGAACTGAGACTTGAGAAGTTAAGTGATCTGTCCAAGGTGATGGAGGAAGCAAGATGGGAGCCAAATTTTGAAATTAGAATTTGAAAACTTGAATAGGTCCTTAGACACTAATTCCAATAGTCTTTCCATGATGCTTCCCCTTATTTACAGTTGGAGAAATTGAGGTCTAAAGATCAGATAACTTATTCCAAGATTACATAGCCTATCTGAGGTTGATGAAAACCTGAAAGCTGCACTAAGACTTTTGGAACATTCTGTATCCCTACCTTGGAGATATTGTGGGTTTGGTTCCAGCTCAGCGCAATAAAGTGAACATTATAATAAAGCAAATATAGAAATAAAGTGAGTCACATGAATTTCTTGGTTTCTAAATACATATAGAAATTATGTTTACACTATACTGTAGTCTAGAAAGTGGGCAAGAATATTATGTCTAAAATAAATGTACATATCTTAATTCAAAAATACTTTATTGGGGGGCAGTTGGGTAGTTCAGTGGATGGAGAGTCAGGCCTAGAGATGGGAGGTCCTAGGTTCAAATCTGACCTCAGACACTTCCTAGCTGTGTGACCCTGGGCAAGTCACTTGAGTCCCATTGCCTAGCCTTTCCCACTCTTCTGCCTTGGAACCAATACACAGTATTGAGGGATTCTAAGACAGAAGGTTAGAGTTTGAAAAAAAGATGCCTGTAATTGCTAAAAAAAATGCTTACCATTGTCTGAGTCTTCAGTGAGTGGAAATATATCCTTGCTGGTGGAGGGTCTCACTGATGGCTGCTGAATGATCAGGGTGGTAGTTGCTGGTGGTTGGGTGGCTATGGCAATTTCTTAAAATAAGACAAAAATGAAGTTTGCCCCATTGATTAACTCTTCTTTTCACTTGAAAACTTAAAGACCATTGGGTCTTTTAGGGTTATTAATTGGCCCAATTTCAATATGGTTGAATCTCAGGAATAGGGAGACCCAAGAAGAGGGAGAAATATGGGGATGGCCAATTAATAGTCCTAAAAGATCCTGGGCAGGTCACTTTCCCCCCCTGTAAAATGAGATGGACTCAATGACTTCTAAGCTCCCTTCCAGCTCTGTCTGTGATTCTATGATCTTATAGTTGATGGGGCAGGTATAATTATCCCCATTTTACAGATGAGGAAATGGAAACATAGGGAAATAAAATGACTTGTCTAAAGTCTTATGGTCACTGAGAGGTAGAGCTGGTACTAGGCCCATGGCATCTGACTCCAATTGTAAAGGAAATGGACTCTGAGCTAACCTGGGCAGAACAAAGAAAAACTTATTTGCAAAGGATGGAAGAGCAAAGAGGCTTAGAACAGGAAGAGAAAGAGAATAAACATTTATTAAATGCCTACTATGTGCCAGGCACTGTGTTAATTGCTTTATAAATATTATCATATTTGATCCTCTCAACAGTTCTGTGACTTAGGTGCTTTAGTAACTTATTTTTATAGTTGAGGAAACTGAGAGAGATAAAGATTAAGTGAATTGCCCAGGGTCATACAGCTAGTATGTGTTTGAGGTTGGATTTGAATTCAGGTCTTCCTGACTACAGGCCCAGGATTCTGTCCATTAGGTCACCAGCTCAATGTGCTACAAAAGGGCACCCCTGGGATCTTAGTCCTGTCTCTGCCACTTACTCACTGACCATAACCTCGGACAGGGCCCTTCCCCTTCTGGACCTTCATTAGAAAATAAAAGCAGACCATATCCAGGGTCCCTTCCAAGCTGGAGACCCAATCCCTAACCTTCCTGTCCCAGCAAGCACCCAGTCCAGGGCAGAGAAGACTCATCAGCTCCTCCTTCTTGGGCTTTCTGCAGCTTTTGGGCTCCAGTCATCCCCTCCCACAGCACAGACAGAGAAACTGCAGCAGCATCTCGGAGAACAAGGGACTAGGCTGATAATTGAATCTGGCTTAGAGGGGAGCCCAGCGTCAGGCCTGATTGGTATGCAGGACCAGGCAGAGTGCTTAAGAAAAACTTATTAATTTCCTTTCCACAAAGACTAAGAGTACGACAGTAATCACAGTATCAAGTCATAAAAAAAAAACCCTCCATTGAAAATAGCAGTTGGGGCTCTGGGGAGTTCAGCAGGAAAAGATTGTATTAAGATAAAGTAGATTATAACGCAGCGGACATTAAAGGTTGTCATTGTCTGGTGAATCCCATCAGGAAGTCACCAAAGCGCTGATTCCATGGCCAGGGATGGAGCACTCCGCTCCTGACCCTGATTTATACCCTGGCAGCAATGGGAGAGGCTGGTCCGGTCTGGGCTGGTCTGATCTGGTCTGATTTGGTGGTGTGCTCTGGTCTGGGCTGGTCTGATCTGGTCTGATTTGGTGATGTGCTCTGGTCTGGGCTGGTCTGATCTGGTCTGATTTGGTGGTCTGATCTGGTCTGGGCTGATCTGGTCTGGGCTGGTCTGATCTGGCCTGGTTTGGTGGTGTGCTCTGGTCTGGGCTGGTCTGATCTGGTCTGGTTTGGTGGTGTGCTCTGGTCTGGTCTGGTCTGATCTGGTCTGGTTTGGTGGTGTGCTCTGGTCTGGGCTGGTCTGATCTGGTCTGATTTGGTGGTGTGCTCCGGTCTGGGCTGGTCTGATCTGGTCTGATTTGGTGGTCTGATCTGGTCTGGGCTGATCTGGTCTGGGCTGATCTGGTCTGGGCTGGTCTGATCTGGTCTGGTTTGGTGGTGTGCTCTGGTCTGGGCTGGTCTGATCTGGTCTGATTTGATGGTGTGCTCTGGTCTGGGCTGATCTGGTCTGGGCTGGTCTGATCTGGTCTGGTTTGGTGGTGTACTCTGGTCTGGGCTGGTCTGATCTGGTCTGGTTTGGTGGTGTGCTCTGGTCTGGGCTGGTCTGATCTGGTCTGGTTTGGTGGTGTGCTCTGGTCTGGGCTGGTCTGATCTGGTCTGGTTTGGTGGTGTGCTCTGGTCTGGGCTGGTCTGATCTGGTCTGGCCTGGTCTGATCTGGTCTGATTTGGTGGTGTGCTCCGGTCTGGGCTGGTCTGATCTGGTCTGATTTGGTGGTCTGATCTGGTCTGGGCTGATCTGGTCTGGGCCGGTCTGATCTGGTCTGGTTTGGTGGTGTGCTCTGGTCTGGGCTGGTCTGATCTGGTCTGGTTTGGTGGTGTGCTCTGGTCTGGGCTGGTCTGATCTGGTCTGATTTGATGGTGTGCTCTGGTCTGGGCTGATCTGGTCTGGCTGGACTGATCTGGTCTGGTTTGGTGGTGTGCTCTGGTCTGGGCTGGTCTGGTCTGGCTGGTCTGGTCTGGTCATCTGGTTTGGTCTGCTTTGATCTAGTCTGGGCTTGGCTGGGCTGAGCTGGTGAGCTGGTCTGGGCTGGTCTCATCTGCTCTGGCTGGTTTGATCTGGTCTGGTTTCTTTTTGGCTGACCTAGACCCATGGGCAGGCTTGGACTGGACTGGGTTTGGGGATCGATGCTGAGTAAAGTAGGCATGACTGAGTCCCACGGGATTGGGGCTGACCAGAGTTGGGTTGGCCAAGGAAGGAGATAGCAGGATGGCACAGACCAGAGCACAGGACTTCTCTTGCTACCTGAGAGGTTCCCTGACTTTGGCCAGGCTGTGGTTAGTCTGGGTACCTCTTTCTGGTCCCACCCTGTGCCTTCGGGTGGCAGTTGGAGCTGCAGCTCTCAGGGTTATAATTGCTGAGAGGAGGGAAGGGATTTGAGACAACTGGATTCTGAGCTGTCTTGTACCTGGCCTCCAGGGGATGGGCATTTCAAGTTGTTAAATGTTGTTAAACAGTCAATCAACAAGCATTTAAGTGTTCGCTGTGTGCCAGGCACTTTGCTAATTTGTTTGAGTTACAAACACATGCAAAAGAAGAGACCAGACAGCTGTGGAAAACCCCCGGGAATTCCTGAAAGGAAAACCAGCAGCAAGGAATCCAGATGTCCAGTGATCATCATTATCACCAGGCTGTTCTCATTAAGCACCTCTTTGGTGTACTGGGTACTGTGCAGAGTTAGACAGACATGGTCCCTCCTCTCCCCGGACCTCTGGGCTAAGACAGGTATTCATAAAGTCAAACAGGCTCCTAAGGCAAGAGAATGAAGACTCAGCTCATGTTTATAGGGAGTGCTTTAAGATTTAAAAAGGGCTAACAGATGAGCCAAAAATTGTATCTAATCCTATGTATTTAGTGACCAGCAGGAGTGGGAAGGAAATTCAGCAGGGAATGGGATGGAGGCTCAGATATGCTTCCTGCTCTTTGGCCTCATTGAGCTGTTCCAAGTCAACATTGTCACAGGATTAAGAGTTGTTGTTGTTGGGGGCAGCTGGGTATCTCAGTGGATGGAGAGCTAGGTCTAGAGATGGGAGGTCCTGGGTTCAAATCAATGGGCAAGTCACTTGACCCCTATTGCCTAGCCCTCACCACTCTTCTTACCACCAATACACAGTATTGATTCCAAGATGGAAGGTGAGGGTTTAAAAAAAAAAGTTGTTGTTGAGCTGTGTCTGATTCTTAGTGACCCCATTTGGGGTTTTCTTGGCAAAGATACTGGAGTGTTTTGTCATTTCTTTCTCCAGTCCATTTTACAGATGAATAAACTGAGGCAAACAGGATTAAATGACTTATCCAGGGTCTCACAGCTAGTCAGTGTCTGAAGTCAGATTTGAACTCAGGAAGATGAGTGCTCCTGACTTGGGGTTCAATGCTCAATCCACTAGCCACCCACTGAGAACTGTAAAAGACCTTAGAGATCATTTAGCCCAGTGTTTCTCCAACTGTGATCTCTGAGGGGATCTCCCTGGGACCCTTTCTGGTGATTTTCATGGTTAAAACTATTTTCATAATAATACTTAAACTTTTTTTTTGCCTATCTGTCTGAGGTTGGATTTTCTTTATATACTTCACCCCAAACAGCATATCTCAGGAGACTTACTGTGGAAACAGATATGCTGGCCAGATACTAAAGATATTTGCAAAAATATGTAAAACAATATCCATCTTCTTGCTAATTTTTTTGCTTTGGAAAAATAATAGTTTTTAAAATAAAAATGTGTTATTACTGTATAATGACCTTACTATTATTTAATTAATAAATAAATCAATACAGTTGTCCCTTGCTATATCGTGGTTCACTTATTGCAGATTTAAAAAAAAATCTAATTCTGTATTGCAGTTTTCACTATATCATGGGATTTTGTGGATGAATACTATACTGTACACAATGGAAATGCAGTACACCACTACTGGTTGTGCAAGCTTGCCAGGTTGAGATTGTACACAGCACACTATTGGCTGATGGAATGAAAGTCGACCAAACACAGTGCTGTGTTCTGTATCCTGGACACCGATTGGCTCAGTGACTATAGGTTAATAAGAGTCTGGAAAAGATTTATAAGAGAATGGGAAAGGTTTATGAAACCTTAAAATATACATAAATAATAAAATAATTATAATGTTGCTACTTTGCTGATTTTCACCTATCACAAGGGTCTCTGGAACAACTCCGGCAATAGGTGAGGGATCACTGCATTTGAAAAAATGTATCAGTTGTAATTTCTAATATGGTACATATTTCTAGATCTAACCTACTTAAATAGAAGCTCTTTAGAGGTGAGAGTGGCCCTCAATAATTGTTTTTTATTTATTTATTTTAAACCCTTACCTTCTGCCTTAGAATCAGTATTGGTTCCAAGGCAGAAGAGTGGTAAGGGCTAGGTAAAGGGGGTTAAGTGACTTGCCCAGGAAGTGTCTGAAGCCAGATCAATAATTCTTTTTTTTTTTTTAAATATATTTTATTTGATCATTTCCAAGCATTATTCGTTAACAGATCAATAATTCTTAAGTGTACAAAAAGATCCTGAAACCAAACATTTGAGACTCACTGATCTCATTTTTATTTGGAAGAATTTTGGTTCCTAGTTTGGCAATTTTTTTTGCTATGTGACCTTAGACAAGTCACTTTATTTCCTAGGTCTCATTTTCTTTTTAAAAAATGTTTTTAACAATCAATTAAAAATGATTTTATTTATTTATTTTAAAAATATTTTCCACGGTTCCACAATTCATGTTCTCTCCCTCCCCTCTTCCCTAAACAATCATTTTTTTAAAAATCAAGTTCCAAATTCTCTCTCTCTCCAGCTCCTCCCCCACCCAGTGGGAAAGCAAGCAATGTGATATCAATTATCCATGTGAAATCATGCAAAACATATTTCCATCTTAGCCGTGTTCCCCCAAAAAGCAAGAAAAAGGAAGAGCGTGACCGAATTCTGCTTCAATTTGTACTCGGAGTTCATTGGTTCTCTCTTTGGAAGTGGATTACTTGCCGTGTAAAGGAAAATGTCTTGGAGAAACAGGAGCTGAATATTCATGGCTTTCTCTCTTCTCTGGCCGTTTTAGTGGCTGCCATCAGCCGGAGCAGGCCCAGAGGGATTCCGAGCCTGGACCACGGTGGCCCAAGCATAAGCAATGCAGACAGATCAGTGCTTCTGGAGCAGGATGTAGCGCCAACCCTAGTGTAGAGTAGTGGAAAGAGTGATGGATCTGAAGTCAGAGGACCTGGTTTCAAATCCCAGCTCTACCACTTTAGTGACCCTGGACAAGTCACCCCCTTTCCTCTTCTAGGAAATAGGGGTGGTGGTCGGGATCTTTTTTTGTGTCCCAGAACCCTTTGGTAGCCCGAGGAAAAGTAGAAACCCCTCCTCAGAGTGGTTTGTTTTTCCTGAAAAATTCAGAGTGGAAGGAAATGTTCATTTCAGCTAGAGGGTAGTGAAAAGAAAGATGTGTCTCCCCCCCCCCCCCATTCAGGTTCATAGACTTTTTCCGCGTCCCCCATTATCTCCCCCTCCCCCAGTTCTTTCTCTGGATCCCATGAATTGACCCTAGTTAGGGGCTTTCAAACGCCTGGATCAATAATTCTGTGACTCCCTCCCCTGGTCTGCTTTGGCCGAGAGAGGAGGCAGGGTTCCTCCCCCCAAGTCCCCAGGCTCCTTCTCCCTAGCTCTGTCCCGGTGTGCTGTGTCCGGGCTCACCTGGCCTCTGGGCGGCATCCTGCCCAGCCCAGCTGCAGAGCCCTCCCTCAGTGCCCCTGCTCGGGCTGGGCACGTGGAGACTGAGAAATGAGGAGATGGCTTATTAAAGGTAATGGGGTTCGTTCTGCGGAGATTAATGGCAGACTTGGTGAAGTAACTAAAACCAATCCGATTGCCAGTTAATAAGCACATTTAAAGAACGATTTGGAAGTGTGAAAATATTTAAAGGGAATGTTCATTTCATCAGGAGAGGGAACTTCAGGGAGAGCTAGGCGAGAGAAATCGGGCCATTTTAGGGGGCAAGAGCGGTCCCTGCAGGGGGTGGATACCCAGGGCTCCGGGGCAAGTCCCTTGGGGCACAAGGCTGGGGGACACCGGCAAAGGTCTCAGAGAGATCATTGACTTGGAAGAGAAGGGGGCGGGCGAGCACCTCGCTGCCGAGATAGCCTCCAAATGCGCCTTCCAGCGCCCTTGCGTTATTTTTGGAATGCCATAATCCAAGGCAAGTATAGGCTGATGGGAGGGTGCTGGGGCATGTAGCCAAAGGCCCTTTCCTAAACCCGGATTTTCTGCCACCTCAGAAAAGAGCATAGATTCTGGAGTTAGAGGGCCTGGGTTCAAATCCTAACTTTGACATTTATTACCTGTGTAACTTTGGGTAATCACTTACTTAACCACATTGTACCTCAGTTTCTGGGGCGGCTAGGTGGTGCAATGGATAGAGTTCCAGGACTTTCTTTTGTGTGTTCAAATCTGACCTCAGAAACTTACTAACTGTGCAATCCTAGCCTTGTCACTTAACTCTATTTGCCTCAGTTTCCTCACTTGTAAAATAAGCTAGAGAAGGAAATGGCAAACTGTTCCAATAGCTTTGCTAAGAAAACCCCAAATAGGGCCATGAAGAGTCAAACATGACTGAAAAAATGATTGAACAAAATCTGTCTCCTAACCACAAAATGGTTTCTAAGATTCCTTCCAGTTCTTAATATATGCTTTACAAATTCCTGCCAGAGAATCTCTGAGGACTGTCCCATGAATCAATGAACACCTACAAAGTCTAGGGCACAGTAGAGAACATGTGGATGAACCAAACGTGGTTCCTGCCCTCAAGCAGCCTACAGTTTAGTTAGGGAGATGAGACATGAGACTATAAAAAATTAAACAACAAAGCAAGAGACTCCTTTCCAGTTTGGAATTGGATGATCCCTTAATAAAAGGTGTAGACAGTAAAAGCGACAGGAGTTTGGAGGAAGGGAGAAATTATGTTGGGTTGGAGCTATTGGGAAGGGCTTCACAGAGGAGGGGGAATTTGATGTAGTCATGAACGATGCATGGGAATCTACAAGTCTAGAGAAATCTTGTTGGATTTGTGGCTAGTATTCTATTTTCTTTTCAGGACACTGAAGGGGCAAGATGAGAAACAAATTTATAAAATGGTACCTAGGAGTCTTTAAGCCCAAGTCCAGCCCAACTCTGGGAAAGAAATTGGAGACCAAGACAATGTTGAGCCCATCTGGAATTGGATCCTCCTCTCACCCAGGACCCATTGCTTTTCCAGAAAGGGCTCTATGTGATAGAGCCATGCAAAAGAGAGTGAGAGGCTGTTGAGGGCCAGGGTTCAGCCTGAGAACTCAGGGCCCTTGGGGCAAAGAGTATCAGAGCAGAAAGACCCTTGGGACAGAGACTGTCTCAACTGAGGGGCCCCTTAAAACATAAACCAGTCTCAGAACATAGATTATCAGAGCTGCGAAGCAATCTCAGGATGTTAAATCTAAAAGGTCGCTTTAGCATTCATTTAGTCTATTCTCTTGCTCCCTCAGTTTCCCCATCTGAAAAATGACTTGAATCTGTTCGCCAGCCTCTCTCTCCCCTATGGTTCTCACCAAGGGTTTGAGAGCTTTTGAGTTAATGCCTGCAAAGTGAGCAAAGATGAAAAGCCTTTATAAGTGCCTGGCGTGGTTATTAATAACGTCTCTCAGCTCCGAATGCCTCTTTAATTCCTCTGCTTAAACCACTCTGGAATCCATAACAGTTGCCCCTTAGCCTGTAGTTATTTCTTTCCCTTAATGGTCTTTTATGGAGGGACCTTATTGAAAGCTTTTCCCCAGCCCAAGTAAATCATGTCCTCTGGGTCATGGCTGCCTGCGATTTTATTAACTTCTTACGAGAAGTCAGAGGGATGAGAGCGAGGCCAAAATTTCCCTGCTGCTAGCCCGAGTGCCATCCCTCGCCCAGCTGGAGACGGGCACAGCCACAGCTGGGGACTCTTCTTAGAAGAGTTAAGGAACACAATTTGTGAACCTTATTTGGAGTGCTCCGAGGCACTGGGCCCAGCTGACCTGCCCTCCCTTCCAATAAGCCGTTCTTTCAATCAAGAGATAGTGAGTGTTTGCCCACTGCCTGCAGGGAGCTAGAGATGAGCTCCACAAGGTCCCTGCCCACGAGGGGCTTAATGTCTAGTTTCAGGGAGGCAGCTAACTAGGGCAGAACATGGTGGGTGTCAAATGAAGGCTATTCAGAGCAAGTTGTCTCTAAATTCCTCCTGGGCCAGGCTGAGGATAGGCAGATGACCCAATTCTGAGTTTAAACTCTGCTTCCAATATTGATAAATTTTTACAGTTATTGTTTTTAATGTAGATGTGCATGTATGGAGACAAAAGATACATAATGTCATACATCAAAAATTATGCCTCCAGTATCAACCAGCTGTGTGACCTTTGGCAGATCAGCTCTTTGAGCTTCATTTTTCTTATTTGTAAAATTGGGGTGATTGGACTGGCTCTCTCTCTCTATTCGATAGGAACGGAAATATTGAAAAGAAACTTTATAAAGTCCAAAGAAACAGACTTTTATTATCAGGAAAGATTGCTCAGAGGAGGTAGGATTTGAGAGGAGATGGCGAACATAGCAGATATAGAGTAGATAGAGAACCAAGGTCAGAGTTTGAGTTCTGCCTCTGATATGTACTGACCAAGTGACCTTGGGTAAGTCAGTTATCCTCAGGGTACTGTCAACTCCCTAAAACTATAAATTGCAGAGATGCCAACCTGTATTGGTAGAGGGGATTTCTCCTTTAGGGAGTTCTCTATACCAATGAAATCACTGTTTTAATCCCTATCCCAATCTCCAGTGAATGCTGAGGGGGGAGCAGGCATTATGGGGGAGTAAAATATTGAGATGATGAGGAGCAGACTGGTTTGCAGGCTTAGAGGATTGCATAGACCAATGAAAATGGTAGCATTGGAGTGTTCTGGAAAAATGGATCCCCACCACCCACTGGTCCTTTCTGGTTGAATTTAGAACTGAACATTGGGGCCAATTCTGTGTTCTTGGGCTAAAAGATTATTTTATTACCCTCTCATTTTACAGAAGAAAAACAAACCTTTTTGGTCCAAAAATGGGAAATGACTTGCCTATGGTTTCATGCGCAGTAAATTAGTGGCAGATCTGGGACTAGAACTCAGGTCTTCTGACTCAGATTTTTCCACTGCACCAAAGAGCCCTAGAACCATGTTGGTGAACTTATGGCATATGTGCCAAAGGGGACTGCCCTCTTCCCCTTCTCCATGCCGCCTGAGGACATTTTTTCACATGACCCACCCCTCTGCCCATCAGTCCAATGGAAGCGCTTCTTCCTTTCCCTGTCTCAGGTAAGGTAGGGGGCTCACAGGCAGTGTGAGGTTGCAGTTTGGGTACTTGGTCTCTAAAAGGTTCACCATTACTGCCCTAGAAGTTTCATCTCTGCCCCAGCTGACCTGGGTGTATGGGAAATAGGAAGAACTGTGACTAGAAAGGTAAAGCTAGGAGACTGAGGTAGAAGAGAAAGGAATTTCTTGAAAAAATCAGGGAGTACTAACTGGAAGGAAACTTAGAGGCCCTCCAGTATAGGAGCATTAGGCCACTACTCTGTATGTAAAGACCTCTGCAGGATTCCGCATATTGATTTAATTTTAAAATGCAATGCTATCTATGTTTTATTGTAGTTTTATTTTGTTAAATATTTCCTAATTATATTCTAATCTGGTTTCCCATGAAGTACCATGGGCTGCATGAGACCAACAGGCTGTGTGTTTGATACCTCTGAGCTGGGTCAATCCTCCCATTTTATGAGGTGGAAACTGAGGCTCAAAGATTTTAAGTCATATAGTACCTGATGCAGGTTTGAGGCTGGGTTCCTGATGCCAGAGAGTGTTCTTCCTCCTGTTGCCCTGATTTGAGCTGATTTTCTGCTCTCTGACCCTAGCATGGTACCACATAGAGTGGTTTGGGGATGGGGGTGAGGGCAGGAGTGGGGGGAGGTGGGAGGACCCTCCATGGAGGTGAACTGAATTGGAGCGATGCCCTCCATTCTGAGCCTTCTGGAGGTGTCTGGTTTTGGGCAAAGGTCAGAGTCCCCCACTTTGGGTTCCTTGGGAGCCTGTGGCCGCTGTCCGCTGCTTCAGCATCTTGGGAAGTGACATAAACCATCTTTATTACTGCAGCAGCTGCCTAAGCAGAGAATGAAGGGAAGGAAAGGGAGGGAGGGAAGGAGGGACAGAAAGAGGGAGAGAGGGAACCCAGGTCTACGTGTGTGTGTGTGTGTGTGTGTGTGTGTGGTGGGGTGTGAGAGAGGGAAGAGGCATCTCCCCTCACCCGACCCATGGGAGAGGAAGTGAGGGAATGTAAAAGGAGAGAGGGAGTTCAGTCCAAAGATCTCATCTCAGTATTACTGAGGGGCTGCTGGTTCTTACATATTCAGGGTTGGAGCCTGGGAAGATAAATAGCCCCATCAGACAGCTCCGTGAAGGGGCTGATTCCCATCACATCCCATTGTCAGGGGCCTAATGAGCTGTGTTATTAAAGGAGAGTGCTGGGATACCTGGGGCTGGGAACTTCCTTCCTTTCACCCTCCTTGATGGAGCAGCAGGAGCTCTGCATTGGGAGAGTGAATCCCAGGTAGAAACACTCCTGGGTGAGCCAGGGCAGGGCAGGGTTCCTCCCTGGGCCTTAGCTTCCCCCCCTTGCAAAATGAGGGAGTTGGCTTAAGTGAACTCTAAAGGAATTTTAGATTTAACCTTTTGTGTGCTAAGGACCCTACCAGCCCCAGAGATATTTTTGAAAGGCTTCTCCTTCTCCAGCTGACATTTTCTGTTCTAAGGTCCTTCCCAGATCTGACATCCTGTGTTCTAAGATCCCTCTTTCCTGGCTCTGACATTCCCTGTTCTAAGCTGCTTCTCAGTTCTGACATTCTGGGTTCTAAGACTTCTCCTAACTCTTCGCTCTGACATTTTATGTTCCAGATGTCCTCCTAGCTCTGGCATTCTGGGTTCTAAGATCCCTCCTAGCTCTGACATTTTGTGTTCCAGATGTCCTCCTATCTCTGACATTCTGGGTTCTAAGATCCCTCCTAGCTCTGACATTTTATGTTCCAGATGTCCTCCCAGCTCTGACATCCTGGGTTCTAAGATCCCTCCTAGCTTTGACATTTTATGTTCCAGATGTCCTCCCAGCTCTGAAATCCTGGGTTCTAAGATCCCTCCTAGCTTTGACATTTTATGTTCCAGATGTCTTCCCAGCTCTGACATCCTGGGTTCTAAGATCCCTCCTAACTCTGACATTTTATGTTCCAGATGTCCTCCCAGCTATGACATCCTGGGTTCTAAGATCCCTCCTAGCTCTGACATTTTATGTTCCAGATGTCCTCCCAGCTCTGACATCCTGGGTTCTAAGATCCCTCCTAACTCTGACATTTTATGTTCCAGATGTCCTCCCAGCTCTGACATCCTGGGTTCTAAGATCCCTCTTAGCTCTGACATTTTATGTTCCAGATGTCTTCCCAGCTCTGACATTCTGGGTTCTAAGACCCCTCCTGGCTCTGACAAGTGGGTGCTATTATCTTTCTCAAGCCACCTATGAGGAGATAGAAGCTGAGAGAGGATGAGACTTCCCAAGTATCCCATAGCTAAGTGAATATTTAAGATGAGATTTGAACTTAGGTCTCCTTGACTCCAGCACTTAATCCACTGTTCCATCCAGCTGTCTATTTTTATCTCAGATTCCATCTAGTCCATCCTTCCTAATTTTACAGAGGTGGACATTGAGGCCCAGGGAAGTTATACTTATATACTTATATATATATATATATATATATATATATATATATATATGCTCAGTGTTATACTAGTAGTGTTAGAAATGGGATATGAGCCCAGGTCCCCTGGCTTTAGATCCAGGGCTCTATTGAGTGTCCTATGATCCAGCTGGGGGGGGGCAGGGAGGGGCAGCATCAGGTACTCTAGAGAACCCTCCCCTCACCCCAAGATGATCCCTTGGATTATGTTAATGGTGATGGCCCTGATGGTGAGAGTTGGGGATCAGAGGCTCAGCCCCTCTATTCCACCCACCATCTCACAGGTCCTATTGAAGGGAGGAGGGCACCGTTAGGGCTGTGTGTGCTGGCGTGGAGGGGGCAATGCTGCAGTACCCATAACTCCTGAATTGGCTTTAAGGGGTCCTCGCAGAGAGATAAGCAAGCTTGGAACACTGTGTGTGTGTGTGCGTGTGTGGGGGGGAGTGACAGAGCAGCTTGGGAGATAAATGCACCTGTGCACGGATGCTGCCCCCAGAAAGCAGGGCCCTATTAATAACAGTAATAACCCATGCCAGGAGGCAGCCTGGGTGGCTCTCAGGAAATGCCGATCACTGCCCCCATCTGGGTCAGAAGCAAATGGAAAAACGATTTCATTATTTTATAATGGACTGTAATGTCACTTTTTATTAGGTCCTGGGTTTTAATCAGGCTGGGAGGCTGTTCCTGCACATAGAAACTCTGGGCGCCCCACTTGAGACATTCCCCCCAAAGGTCCCCATCCTAGGAAGGTGTGCCACTTGGCCTGGCCCCCGGGAGGCAGGGCTTTGTTGGTCCAGGCCACGACAGATGTCTCCCTCATCCATCTCGGGAGCCATCGGCCCTCCTTCCGTCACTGATGCCCATTTCTCCTGCATTGCCAGATGCTTAGCCAAGGGCAGCTGTGACCTGGAACCCAGTTCTGAAGATGGAACAGCCAGCGTGCTGGGGGTGGGGGCGAGGGGGGGACCTGGCCTAGTGGGAAGCTCTCCATCATTTCTATCTATAGAGTCAGAGGATAGGAGCAGGGAGGGGTGTGATGTCCTTCTTAGGAAAAGAAGAGACAGAGATGGAGAAGGACCAGAGAAGGGAGGGAGGTGGAAGAGAAAGGGCAGCAAGATGTAAGGGAGAGGGTACTAGGACAGAGGAACTGGGCTCCGGGGCCTTGAAGAAGTCATTCAATTCTGACCTTCAGTTACGCAGACCACTTGGGAAGTCAGATCTGGCTTCAAATCATACTAGCTGGGTGGCATTGGGTTAGTCACTGAAACTCAGCCTTGGTTTTCTCACCTAAAAATGAGGGAGATGGACTCAAACATCCTCTAGGCAGCCTTTCCACGCCTAAATCTGAGATGCTATGCAGCCATGTGGTACAGGGAATAGAGAATCAAGAGAACCTGAGTTCAAATCTGGCCTTAGACTCTTACAAAGTGTGTCACCCTGGACAAGTCACTTTACCCTATTTGCCTCAGTTTCCTTATCTGTCAAAGGATCTGTAGAAGCAAATGGCAAACCACTCTAGGATCTTTGCCAATAAAATTCCAAATGGGTAGCTCAGTGGATTGGGAGTCAGATCTAGAGATGGGAGGCCCAGGGTTCAAATCTGGCCTCAGACACTTCTTAGCTGTGTGACCCTGGGCAAGTCACTTCACCCCCATTGCCTAGCCCTTACCACTCTTCTGCCTTAGAACCAATATGTAGTATTGATTCTAAGATAGAAGGTGAGGGTTTAAAAATAAAATAAAACTCCAAATATTCAAATCTGTGATCAGGTTCTTCTAGCTGTGTGACTCTGACCAAGTCACAACCACCTTTGCCTAGTCCTTGCTCTTCTGTCTTAGAGCTGTTACTAAGACAGAAAATAAGGTGTTTTTTTTAAAGGAAGAAAAAAAGAAAATCCCAAATAGGGTCCCAAAGAGTTGGAGTCCACGGACACCTATTCAACAATAGGCTCCCTCTCTGATCCTTAGTTTTCTCAACTATACAATGAGAAGGGTTAGACTTGATGGCCTTGAGGGTCTTGGCAAATGAGAGAGTGGTTCTCCATCAGGGGTTCTTAATATGGCTTCCTGAAAGGGTCTTTGGATGGGTTTTAATGGGTCTATGAACTTGGATGAGAAAAGAATACATCTTTATTTTCACTAAGCTTTCATTTCCTTGGCAATCCCAGATAGTTTAATTAATTAATTAATTTGAAAACTCCTACCTCCTGCCACAGACTCATTACTAAGTGCTGGTTCCAAGGTAGAAGAGTGGTGAGGGCTAGGTGCTGGGGGCCCAGGGGGGCTGGGAGGCTTCAGCTAGGTGCTGTGGGGCAGAGGATGGCCTGGCCTTGTGGAATGCTCTTCATCATTCCTATCTACAGATTCAGAGGGTAAGAGTATCAGCCTTTCCTGTGAAAAGAAGAGGCAGAGGAGGAAAGTATCTGAGCTCAGATTTGAACCTAGGACCTCCCATTTCTATCCCCTGAGCCATCTAACTGCTCACTTTCCCCCCTATGTATTTTATTATATACTTTAAAGAACATAATTCTGCGAAAGGGTCCATGGGCTTTATTAAACTACCAAAGGTATCCCGGGCACAAAAAAGGGTCAAGAATTCCTGGTGGAGGGAATTTTGAAGGTTTGTCCTTGCAGCTCTTGCTCAGATCCCAAATAAGAAGGTAGAAAGCGGGGAGCACAGATTGGGTTTGAGTGGGTGGAGGGAGTAGCAGAGAAAAGAAAGAAAAGGTGATGGCAAGTTCTAAAGGGGGGAAGGAGAGAAGGATGGCAGCAGGGAGCCCAGAGTGGGGGAAGGCAGAGACAGGTGAGGTGGCATGGGGTGGGGGGGGCCTTCTGACAAGGACTGTTTGGCTGTTCTCGTCCCTGACAAGAAAAGAACACTTGTCAAAGTTATTTTTGGAAAAAACCAACACTCTCATCACCTCCTCAGATGAGTTCTTTCCCTGGCAGTCTGGAGGCTCCCAGCAGCTGCCAAATGTAGGAGCAGCTGACATTCGGGTTCTGCCCATCTCCAGCCTGGAGACTTTGGTCCTGCTGAAAATTGGCCTGACCCTTGCTGTCAGAGACCTCAGGACAAGGCTGTGCCTGGGTGTTCTCGAGCCCATGACAGGTAATCAAAGGCCTATTATAGATACAGAACTGGAAGGGGCCTCAGTGCCATCCTAGTACAGCTCCCTTATTTTACAGGGGAGGAAACTTTGGAAACCCAGAGAGGCTAAAGTAACTTGTTCAGTCGTTTTTCAGTGGTGTCTGACTCCTATGTTTGCTGTTTCCTTCTCCAGCTCATTTGACAGATGAGGAAACTGAGGCAAACCAATTGTGCCTGACTCTTCATGACCCCATTGGGGGTTTTCTTGGCAAGATACTGGAGTGGTTTGCCGTTTCCTTCTCCAGCTCATTTGACAGATGAGGAAACTGAGGCAAACCAATTGTGCCTGACTCTTCATGGCCCCATTGGGGGTTTTCTTGGCAAAGATACTGGAGTGGTTTGCCGTTTCCTTCTCCAGCTCATTTGACAGATGAGGAAACTGAGGCAAACCAATTGTGCCTGACTCTTCATGACTCCATTGGGGGTTTTCTTGGCAAGATACTGGAGTGGTTTGCCATTTCCTTCTCCAGCTCATTTGACAGATGAGGAAACTGAGGCAAACCAATTGTGCCTGACTCTTCATGACCCCATTGGGGGCTTTCTTGGCAAGATACTGGAGTGGTTTATTGTTTCCTTCTCCAGCTCATTTGACAGATGAGGAAACTGAGGCAAACCAATTGTGCCTGACTCTTCATGACCCCATTGGGGGCTTTCTTGGCAAGATACTGGAGTGGTTTGCCGTTTCCTTCTCCAGCTCATTTGACAGATGAGGAAACTGAGGCAAACCAATTGTGCCTGACTCTTCATGACCCCATTGGGGGTTTTCTTGGCAAAGATACTGGAGTGGTTTGCCGTTTCCTTCTCCAGCTCATTTGACAGATGAGGAAACTGAGGCAAACCAATTGTGCCTGACTCTTCATGACCCCATTTGGGGTTTTCTTGGCAAAATACTGGAGTGGTTTGCCGTTTCCTTCTCCAGCTCATTTGATAGACGAGGAAACTGAGGCCAACAGGGTGAAGTGATTTGCCCAGGGTCACACAGTTAGTGTCTGAGGCAGGATATGAATTCAAGTCCTCCTGACTCCAGGCCAGTACTCTATCCACTGTGCTGTCTCACTGCCCCATTAAGTAGCTTTTATAAATAGTGAGGGCAGAGCTGAGATTTGAACCTAGGTCTTCTGGATCCAGAGCCTGCTCCTCTAGTACTTAGCATCCCCTTCCCTCCCCCTATTTCCCTCACCCATGCCTTTTCCCCACTTGACTCCTGGTTTGTAAAATGGGAATCATCCTCATCATCATAATAGCACCTGCTTCCCAGGGTTGTTCTCAGGGTCAAATAAGATCACAGCCATAAAGTACTTGGCCAACTTTACAGTGCTATAGAACTGTTAGATATCACAGTCCTGGGCACTTTGCCCTCTACGCTGCACCTTAGAGGTTGGGAGCATTTGAAAGGCAGTGTTGTACAGTAGAGGCAGCTAGGTGGTGCAGTAGATAGAGTCCTAGGCCTGAGTTCAAATCCAGGATCAGACACTTGCTAGCTGTGGAACCCTGGCAAGTCACTTCACCCCATTTGCCTCAGTTTCCTCCTCTGTCAAATAAGCTAGAGAAGGAAGTGGCAAACCATTTCAGTATCTTTGCCAAGAAAACCCCAAATGGGGTCTTGGAGGATGGGCCATGATGGAAATGGGTGAACAATGATGTTGTACGTTGTAAAGGGATTTGGAATCAGAAGAAGCTGGGGATGGAATCCCCAGCTCTAATGTTTACTGTCTCTGTGCTGTGGACAAGTCACTTAGCCTTATGGATCTCAGTGGCCTTTTGGGCCATCATTTGGGCATCCTCCCAGCTATTTTCTTCCTTTTCCCCTCCTCGGAGTCTAGCTTCCTCCTCCAGTTAGCCTACAGAGAAGGCCATTCATAGCCACCCCTCTAGCTCTAGCCCCCATGACCCACAAGTCTCAGCAATACCTATGGAATCCCAATCATAGAACCTCGAGAGTCGGAAGAAGCTTGTGAGGCCACCTAACTCAATCTAGAACTGATCATCAATCAATCAGCTCTTATTAAGGGCCTACTATGTGTCAGGAATTGTGTGAAGCACTGGGAATCCTCTCCTGTTCTGTGCAAGGCATTGGAGTACATGTGTTTGACCCATCACTCAAGAGTTGGATCTGAGAGCCCCAAGGAGGCAAGCACGTGCCTGAAATCCTCCTGTCCTGTTGCCACCCTCCACTAAGATCCTCTTTCTGGTCTCTGCTCCTAAATCTGGGATGAGTGTGTGTGTGTGTGTGTGTGTGTGTGTGTGTGTGTGTGTGTGTGTGTGTGTGACAGACAGTCATAGAGTGAGAGTGAAACAGAGACAAAGTGAGAAAGAGAGAAGAAAAGGAACAAAAAAAGGGGCATTTTTCTGCTCTATCTCGTTCTTCTTTCAACTTCAGTCGCCTTCAGTTCTGTCTGACTCTCTGTAATCCCATTTGAGGTTTTCTTGGCAAAGATCCCAGAGTGGTTTGCCATTTCCTTCTCTAGCTCATTTTACAGATGGGGAAACTGAGGCCAACAGGGTTGAATTACCTAGCTTAGTAGTCTGTGACTAGGTTTGAATTCATGAAGATGAGCCTTCCTGACTCCAAGTCTGGTTGCTCTGTCTGCTGTACCACCTAGATGCCTTGAAATAAGTATTTGTTGATGTTCAGTCACTTATCATACTTGTTATGACCTCATTTGTTTTTGTTTTTGCCAGAAATACCGAAGCGGTTGGCCATGTCTTTTCCCAACTCAACGGAGGGTCTTGTCTAAAGCTGACCCTTTGGCTTACCCCTTCGACGCTAGACTGGGCTTAGAGAACATCAGCTAGGCCAGGGAAGAGCTCAGAGAGTGCCAGCACGTGGGGTCATCTCTCCATTGGCACAAGATTCACTTTCAATAATAATCAAATTACAGTCAAAGAATCTCAGAGTTGGAAGGGAATGGAGAGACTCTTTACTCATAGGTTCTTTGTGTGTGTATGTGCATGAATGACCAAATGCCAACCCCTTTCAAAAGCTATCTTTGGGGACAGCTAGATAGCACAGTAGATAAAGGGCCAGATCTGGGGTTGGGAGGTCCTGGATTCAAATCTGGCCTTAGGTACTTTCTAGCTGTGTGACCTTGGGCAAATTAACTCACCCCCAATTGTCTCGTCCTTGCTGCTCTTCTGTCTTAGAACTGATACTCAGACAGAAGGTTAGGGATTCAAAAGGAGCCTCCCTTGATCGCTCCCTCGTTCCCAGCCCCAGATCAGTAAGGATCTTGCCCGTAGCCCCTTGTTCTATTATCATCCTCTGGGGTGGGGGTGCTGCTCACCCTTTGTTTTGAAGATGACTAATGGCAACATGGGGTGATGTCTTGACTCAATCCCTCATGAATTGGATTGAAGTGAGTCAGAGTCATACAAAGCCATCAGCCTCCATCTCTTTCCAGAGTCCGAAGACCTTGGGGGCTGCTCTGTCTGACTGAGCCCTAAGTGCATTAGCGTCTGCTTCATGGCCATTGGGACAACTTGTTCTCATCTGCCCCTTCCACTGGGGAAGTCTCCACGTGCTTGGGGTTGCCCCTCCCCCCCCCAGACAAGTTTGAGGCTTGTCAGTTACCCTCAGCCTGCATCCACCGAGATGGTTTGCTGGAGGATGTGAGTGGTACGGAGCCTCAGGCGATGGTGCTACCATTCTACCCGATGATATGCTCCCTGAGGGCAGGGATAGTGGCATACCTCCCCAGCACCCAGCATAGCGTTGGCAGACTTGGGTGCTCATTCTTATTGATTCCTTCCTCCTCCTCTTCCTCCCAGTGCTCGGCACACAGTAGGAACGCAATAAACACTTTAAGTGCTTGTTGAGTTGAATGGAATGGATTAGACTTTTAGAAGAAGGGATGAGACTGCAGGCAAGCAACCTAGGTCATAGCCATGGCAGGGGAAGGAAAAGCAGGGATGCTTTGGGATGCGACTTTTTTTCTAAGTACACACATTTTTATTGCCAGAAAAGCCCAATCTCTTTGACACCGAGGTATTATTTTGTGATGTCAAGCTATTTCTGTTTTAGTGATTCTCAGAGCTTCCCACAGATGGCCACACAAAGGGGACAGCTTTTTCAGACATGGGGTGGGAGTTTGGGGGTGGAAGGGCACCTCACAGTGTTCCCACCTTGCCCTGGGCATGAAGAATGCCTCCTGCTAGCTCTGCCCGCTTGGATGCCCACGTTTGTGAGTCTACTTGCGTTCCTGTCTGAGGACACTCAGTATGTCTCGGTTGTGCCTTTGTGTGTACTTGTGAACGTGCGTGCCTGCGTTCTTTCGGACTGGTTAGGAGCTAGGCCTGGCCAGGAATACCAAATTCCTTCCTAATAAAAGAGAGGGAGACGCCAGCTGCCCAGCTTGGTTTTCTATAGCTAACAAAGCACTGACTTCCAGGGGACCACCAGGAACAGAGGCAGATTTGGGGTACAGCTTCCGGTGAGGGGCATTTTAATTCACATTTCATTTCTTTTCTTCTGACGTTATACTCCTGAACTTGCTCAAGGCCCCAGAAGTGTGAATTAGGGACAGAGAGAGCTAGAGAGACAAAAGATCAGGGAGGAGAGAAAAGCAGAAAGGATGAAAGAGAGTGAGAAGCAGAGACAAGATGAAAGAGAGAAACAGAGACATAATAAAAGAGATGGCAGAGCAGAGATAGAAGGAGAGACAAAATCAAAGCAGAGAGGTAGGATGAGATGGTGAGGGACAAGCCAGGGTGGAAAAGAAGAAAAGAGAGAGAAAGAGAAGACAGAACGACAGAGAAGCAAAAACAGAAAGGCAGTGAGAGGCAGAAAGGAGTGGAGCCTGAGATAAAGAATGAGAGGACAGGAAGAGACACAGACTCAGACAGGCAGAGGAAAGCCGAGTGAAAACAAGACAGCAGAGAGGGAACAACAGAGAATGGTTTGAAAGAGAGACCCAAGAAGGGACAACAGCAGGGGATCTAAAAGAGACAGAGGGAGAGAGAGACAGACAGACAGAGACTGAGAGGGAGATCTGGAAGGAGAGAAAGGTTAAGAAATCCATAAAAAAGAGAAAGATACAGAGATGGAGAGATACTGAGACAGACAGAGGCAGAGAGACAGCAAGATAGATGTGGAATGAGAGGCAGAAGGATAGAATAATGGCTGAAAAAAAGACAGTGACTGAGAACAGAAGGAAAGAGAGATGCAGAAGCTGAGAAAATGACAAAGGGACACAATGAAGGGGACAGGGAAAGAGAGACAAGCAGAGAGAGGAAGAGATCAGGAGAAGCAAAGTCCAAGAGAGAAAGAAAGAGAGAAATTAATGTAGAGGCAGAGATACAGAATGGCATACAAAGGGAGAGAGATACAGAATGAGAGACAGAAGCAAGGACAGAGAAGTCTCATGAGAAACAGGAGCATCGGAGAATGAAAGCTAGAGATTTACACAGGAGAGAGAGGTAGAACAAACAGATATAGAGTGAGAGAGGAGAGACAGAAACAGAGATAGAGAGAAAGGGAGAATCAGGGAGAGACAGATGGAAAGGGAGACAGGAGAGGGGGAAGAGAGAGACAGAGAGACATCGGGAGAGAGGAGAGAAAGAAATAGAAACAGAAGCAGAGAGACAGAGAGAGAAAGAGGGAATCAGGGAGGGGAGGGAGAGAGGAGCTGAAGGAAGAGCAGAGAATCACAGAGGACCAACAATGAAAGAGGGATAGGAATAGAGAAGAAAGCAAGATCCAGTCAGACCAGAGAGAAGCAGAAATTAGGCTGAGAGACATCTTGGAGGAGGCAGCATCCAGTGGGGGGTGGGGGAACTTGGCTTCCTGCTGTTGCCTCTGACATTAGATAGCTTAGTAGTGAGACATACTAATTTGTGATTTCAACCAGGTCCTGCCGGATGACTACAAAAAAACAACACACCATTCTAAGTGTCTCTCGCCGTCTGTCATCTTCATTTTGCTTTTGTCTCTGGAATAAAGAGAATCAAAAACTCCTGAGGTGGATTTTTTACCCAGCTGACTAACTCTCCCTTCTTCCCTCCCTCCCTCTCTTTAATTCTCTGCTTTTCTTTGTCTGGGCTCTTTCTCTCTCTCTTTCCATCCCTCTGCTTGCCTGTGCTCTCATCTCTGCCCCCTCCCTGTCTCTCTGTGTACCTCTCTGGCCCTAACTCTGACTCCATCTATTTCCCTGTCACTGGCTCCCTGACCCTGTGTGCCCCTTTCCTGGACTTTCTCTGCACCTGTTCTTTTCCCCCTTCTTCTCTCTCCTCCTCCTCCTCCTCTTCTTCCTCCTCCTCCTCCTTTTCCCTCTCTCCCCTTCCTCCTTCTCTCCCTCCTCCTCCTCCTCTTCTTCCTCCTCCTCCTTTCCCTCTCTCCCCTTCCTCCTTCTCTCCCTCCTCCTCCTCCTCTTCCCCCACCTCACTCTATCTCCTTCTCCTCTCCCCTCTTTTTCTCCTCCCTTCCTCCTCCTTTTCCTCCTCCTCTCCCCTCCCCACCTCTCCCAGTTCCAGTTACCTGCTAGATCTCCTTCCTGTTGGATCCCTCAGCTTGGCTGCTCTGTCCCAGCCCTCCCAGCCCTCCCCGCCTGGTGCCGGGTTGATGGATGACTGCTTGGCTCTTTGCACTCCCCAGCTGTCTCTGCCGCTCTGTCTGCTGGATTGACAGGGCCCATAAATCACTCTTGAAAGGCAAAGCACTGGGGATAGGGAGCGGAGTAGATGCTGACAAAGCGCCATCCCTAGGAGGTAGGAGCGGGGTGGCACTGGTTGACTCTGCATCGGGCACGGGGGCTTGAAGCCCGAGGCCTGGACTTGGAAAATTATCTTAGTCACAGGCTATTGTTGACAGCTCCAGAGTCTGCTCTATCCATCTTCCCAGAGGACCCAGCGAGAAGAAATAGCTCAATCAGGAGGTAGGTAGCAGGCTAGACCCAAGGCAGGACTTCCTGAGGACTTGTTTCACCTGGGAAAGGGGAGCCTGGAGAGGTGGTGAGATCCCTTGCTGGGGAGGTATCTAAAAGTGGGGCAGACATCACTTAGGCAGAGAGCTGCCTAGAGGGAGGAAGGAGGGAGACCTGGATGAGCCATGGAGCCAGGGCAGCATTGTCTGTGATCCTCTCACTGATGGAGGCTCATCAAAAGCCATCTCATCCGAGTCCTTCAATTGATAAATGAGGAAATGGGCTGGAGGTTAAGGGACTTGTCTAAGGTCACACACTTAGTAAGTAGCAGAGGTGGGATGTAAACCTACGTCTCCTGACTTCATGCCCAGGGATCTTTCCATCTCTTCCGGCCAGACGGCTGAACAATGACAATTGAATGAGAACCCATGACTAATCACAAGGCTAGGGGAGCAGAACACACTCCAATATTTCATCAAAGGAACTGTGATTTCATCCCTGTGGGTGTTCATGTGAACCGAACCACCTCCATGCCTTAGTCCTCAGTCTCTGTGAGTTGTTCTAAGGAAAGACTAAAAAAACCTCTTGGGGTGGCCAAAGGTGTGGAGATGAAGGAGCTTCCCAGGCTGGCACCTGCAGCAGGTCACCAATGGGCTCAGCCTGGCCTTGGAGAACTCAGGGTGATGTGGGAATGGATGCAGATCAACACGGGCAGAAACAGGAGGACAATTTACCCAGAGGCCACAGCATTTTGGGAGGTCAGTCTCTGCAGGGACCAATTGTTTGTTCAAAGGTGAAGCATCCCCCCCACCATTGGAAAAGAGATGGTAGATAGGATGGTAGGTGTGAAATGGGTTGGTTTATTTTTCTTAAATGTACTTATGAGAGAGGGGTTCAATGGGTAGAAGGAGAGCAGCTGGGTGGTTCAGTGGATTGAGAGTCAAGCCTAGAGATGGGAGGTCCTAGGCTCAAATCTAGCCTCAGACACTTCCTAGCTGTGTGACCCTGGGCAAGTCACTTAACCTACATTGCCTAGCCCTGACTGCTCTTCTGCCTTGGAACCAATACACAGTATTGATTACAAGACAGAAAGTAAGGGTTTAAGAAGAAGGAGGAGGAGGAGGAGGAGGAGGAGGAGGAGGAGGAGGAGGAGGAGGAGGAGGAGGAGGAGGAGGAGGAGGAGGAGGAGGAGGAGGAGGAGGAAGAAGAAGAAGAAGAAGAAGAAGAAGAAGAAGAAGAAGAAGAAGAAGAAGAAGAAGAAGAAGAAGAAGAAGAAGAAGAAGAAGAAGAAGAAGAAGAAGAAGAAGAAGAAGAAGAAGAAGAAGAAGAAGAAGGACGAGGAGGATGAGGGGGATGAGGAGGAGGACAAGGACGAGGAGGAGGAGGAGAGGCAGTGGTGGCCAGGTGCTTAATATGTATCACAACAGCAAAAACAAGAATGAAAAGTCTTTTGGAAAATACTAACAGATACACAGATAGGTATGCAAAATATATATAGACAGAATAAATGCAAGGGCAGCTAGGTACATAGAATGCCAAGCCTGGAATCAGAAACACTCCTCTTCCTGAGTTCAAATCTGGCCTCAGACACTTACTAGTTGTGTGATCCTGGGCAAGTCACTTTACCCTGTTTGCCTCAGTTTCCTCATCTGTAAAATGAACTAGAGAAGGAAATGGCAAACCACTTCAATATCTCTGCCAAGAAAATCCCAAATGGGGTCACAAAGAGTTGGGCATGATATAAATGACTGAATAACAAAAAAAAATACATGGTGATTATGGAGGGGAGGCACTAGCATTTAGGAGAAACTTCCCTCATTTTAGTGCTCTCCTCTCCCATTTCTAAACCTTCCTTTGAGGGAAAGTATAGCATGTTCTAGTAGAAAGTATTCTGAATTTGGTGTCCAAGAGCCTTGTAAATGAATCCCTGATTTGAAATCTACTCCCTGTGGGACCCTGGATAAATCACTTAATATCTCTGTGCCTCAGATTCATCATATATAAGATAAGGAGGTTGGATTCAATGGTCTCTGAGATCCCTTTCAACTTTAATGCTATGATCTTATGAACCTTACATAGTTCCCTATTTCTAGAATGAAGTCCCTCCCTTCCTTCCTTCAAGACTCAACTCAAGCATCAATTCTTTTTATGATTTCCCCTGCTGGAAGTGATCTCTCTCTCTCCTAATCCTTTGTAACTCTTTGGTCATGACTGAAAGGAGACTGCATGAAAGAGAAGGGAAGAGTACTGGATTTAGAAAACCTGGGTTTATATTCTGGCTTTGCCACTGAAGAATTCTGCAAGCAGGGGTACTTCAATTCAACAAGCATTGGTAGTACCTGTGGGTCCCCTCCCAATTCATAGGATTGTTCTTTTAGATTCCTAGTACTCTCTAAAACCATAGTTCATTAGCCCCCACTGATGCATTTACCTTTAATAATCAGCCAGATGATCTAGTTAGTTCCAAGTAAAGTTATTGAATGGAATAACACAGCGAGAAAAGGACAAAACTTTCCCCCTATAAACCTGAGGCTTACTCTCTCATAAATACATATACAGGGGGCAGCTAGGTGGCTCAGTGGACTAAAAGCCAGACCTACAGATGGGATACCCTAGGTTCAAATCTGTCCTCAGACACTTTTTAGCTGGGTGACCCTGGGCAAGTCACTTGACCCCCCATTGCCTATCCCCATGATGGTGAACCTATGACATCTGTAGTCATTTTCAATAACACATGGCCACATGCAGGCTCAGCGTGCCTTCGGACCGGGAACCCCCTCAAAGCTGTGGCCATGGCCATGCCCTGGCCTGGCAGGGAAAGGGGAAAATGGGGTGCTGCTCCATTCACTGGTGGCAAGGGCTGGTGGCTAAGGGCTTGTGGGGCTCCTGTGGGGGTGGGGAGGAGGAGCCCTTGGAAGGAGAATATATGGGCAGTTAATATCAAAACCAAGAAAAGAAACAATTGACAGATGAAGTTAGTAGTGCTTGTTTGGGCTTGAAGTGTACAAACTACCACCTTCAATTGAAGATTTAGCCAATGAACAAAAAAGTCACTAATAGGCACTTCATTTATCTTAGTTCACAGCACCCCACACAAATTAAATAATATCAAGACCAACAAAAGAAACCGACTGCCAGATGAACAAAGAAATCACTAAGCAGGTAAGTTAAATAATTAGTTTTGAGTTTATGAAATACAGTTATATATTATAATTATACATTTTTGTTATTTAAACTATAAACATCGTGAAATTGTGGTGTTTTTTTTTTCTCGAAGTGACACAGCACCTGAGTTATGCTTGTTTTTTTGGAGAATTTTGACACACCAGGCTCAAAAGGTTGCCCATCACTAGCCTAGCCCTTACCACTCTTCTGCTTTGGAACCAATACCCAGTATTGCTTCTATGACAGAATCAAGAAGGTAAGGGTTAAAAATAAATAAATACCTGTAACATCATTGGATGAAAAAGATATATGAGGAATACACACAGGTTAGAAGCACATAGCATATGCTTAATAAAGATTTGCTGATTTATAAAAATAAAATAGCCCCTGCCTTCAAAGAGCTTACTTGCATTTTATTGGGCAGGAGTTATGGTTTGGTTTAGTACTTGTTTATTGAAATGCAATAGTTGATATTTGTTTTGTCAATTGATTCATCAATAATTCAACCATAAGTTCCAGGTCTGTTGGAAATATAAGACAAATAATCAGACCTAGTTCCTTCCTGATTCTCATGCAAGAAACAGAAACTATGGCATGCCAGTATATGAATGTAGCTCTATAGGAAAGATGGAGATGACTGTTGGCACCATGACCTAGCTCAAGCCTTGAAGGGTTATTGAGTATTCTGGATGGAGTTAAGGCAGGAACTTCATGGAAGCCAAGAGGGTTGGAATTCTAGGCTTCTCCCTGGTCAACATTTTTCCTCAGTGGTTATTTACTCAGTGACTAGATTTTTCAGGGTTCTGGTGGATGGGTTTGGTATGCTTTGAGTGGTCTCATCTTGGGCAAATAACTTCTCTCGGAACTTCTATACAATGAGGGATTCAGGAGAGATACTCTTTCTGGCTTCTTCTGTTTCTAGGTTCTTATGATGCAACAAAAGACAGTCCCAATGGCAGACTAGGTCATTTCTGAGATCCTTTTTAGATTCTTTGAGCCCATCTTATGGTTCTGAGAAGAGGCTAGAGGCTGGACTAAATGGCCTGAGGTTTCCTAGGGTTTGGGGAGTCCGTGACTAGAGTCCTATTTAACTTTGGTTTCTCCAGTAGAGTGCTAACAGAGTGGATGGGAGATCCATAAGATAGAGGAATTGGAAGGTCCATTGTCAGAATCCCAATCTGGGAAACGCTTCCCTAGAGGATGGTAGGGAGTCATTTTCTGGAGGAGAGGATCTGAGTTTTTGGTATTGGAATCAATTAGGGTGATTGTACTTTGTTCCAAGGCACTGACTCCTGGCTGGTCAGGGTACTCTACTGCCCATAGTGGTCTCCCAGATTGCTTCTTCTGGTTCATCTCCAGCCTTATGATGAATGTCATTGCTCTCAAGAATCCCACCCCTCTCTTGGAGCCCCTCTTCTCTTACTTATTGCTGGCTGCCTTCTCTCCTCCATAGCCTCTTCCTCTTCCTATGTTAGCTAGGCATTGCCTCTGCTGAAAGGGCTGGCAAAGAACTCTCTGAGGGATGAGCTCCTCCTTCTCACCAAGATTGCCCCCAAGTAAGGCAGACTTTTCTCTGAACCCTGCTTCCTAACGGAATTTAAATATAGCTTGTTATAGCTCTGTTCTCTGGATGTGAAAGCATTAAAATAGAATGTAAGCCCTTTGAGGGTAAGAGATAGTTTCATTTTTGTCTGTGTTCCTAGGGCCTAAATTATGATTGACTCATCATGGTCTCAACTCCCAGGGTGTCTGCCTAGCCTGCATTTATGGGGGTGTCATCACCATCTCAAGCCACCCCCCAAAGAAAACTCCCACAGTGCATCTCTTCAGTCCATAGAGGACTCTTTCTGGAGGTTTGCTAGCAGTTCTCAGATCCCCAAGCCTTCTAAGCAGCCCAGGGGTAACTGGGACTATTTTGGTCTCTCAGCTGTGTTTTAATTCCAGCTGTGTGACACTGATCAGCCCTGTGAATGGTGAACCTGGACAAGGATGCCTGCTGCTTAATGAACTAGAGATGGAAAAAGATTGTAGCAGGCAATTCATTTCTGGCGGCTTACATGTGCGTGAGGATCAGCCACGGAGCTGGGGACACCACCTCTTCAAAGGCTGTAACCAGCTCAGAATGAGTGATGGCTATCTCAGCCCTCCGTGCGTGCTGGCCATCTTAGCCAGCGCTGGAGAATGTCTGCAAGGAGCTGGGCCCCAGGAGGCAGGCAGGATTGCCTTCTAGGGGGCTGATTTCACCCTGGTGTCTAGGCTGAGTCCGGCTGGTCTTTATGGCTGGATGAGAGACAAAAGCAAATATTTGCAACATCTATTGGGGCTTTGGTGGGGTTGAACACTTCTTTTCACTTGTGGTACCCTGAAGGAGAGCAAGCATGGGACTTGCTAATGTTATCGTTTAAAAAAAGTGATTATTATTTAAGTTTGTTTTTGATTTGTTCAGTCATTTTTCAGTGGTGTCTGACTCTTTGTGACCCCATTTGGGGTTTTCTTGGCAAAGGGACTGGAGTGGTTTGCCATTTCCTTTATCAGCTCATTTTACAGATGAGGAAACTGAGGTAAGCAGGGTGAAGTGACTTGCCCAGGGTCGCTCAGCTAGCTTGCTGCCCTTAGGCAAACAAAGAATTTATTAAATACTTACAATGTAGGATAGATAGATAGATAGATGGATGGATGGATAGATAGATAGATGAATGGATGGATAGATGGATAGATAGATAGATAGATAGATAGATAGATAGATAGATAGATAGATAGATGGGTGGATGGATGGATAGATAGATAGATAGATAGATAGATAGATGGATGGATGGATAGATAGATAGATGAATGGATGGATAGATGGATAGATAGATAAATAGATAGATAGATAGATAGATGGATAGATAGATGGATAGATGGATGGATGGATGGATGGATGGATAGATAGATAGGTAGATAGATGGATGGATGGATGGATGGATGGATAGATAGATAGATAGATAGATAGATAGATAGATAGATAGATACATATGTCCCCATATGGGACAGTTTCTGTCTTCAAAGTACTTGCATTCTCATGGAAGAAAACATCCTACCAAGAGGTATCAGAAAGCAGAAGGGGCACCAAGGCCATGATAGGAAGACTTTGGGAAATAGCCTTGTTTCCAGCTCATGCATTTGATGGCCTCATCTTCCTGCAGTAATGGGTCTGAAAAACTGCCCAGAGACACTGAGCCCTATAGCCTGGGTTCCCTGAGTTCCCATTGCTAGCTTTCTCTTGAGTCCTTACAGAGGTAGGAGCTCTCCCAAGGCCTGGTTCTTTCTCCCTCACTACAGTTTGGGGTTGGCAATTAACCACATGTGTACAAATGACTCCCATGGTCAGCCACCCTTTCATGGCCAGATTATGAAGCGAAGGCTTCTCTTCAGTAGGTTGGATGGAGGATAGAAAGCCATTGTCCAGAGAGCCCAAGCTCTGAGCATCCTTAGAGGTCATGGGATGTAAAAGAGCTGGATTTGGAATGAGAAGATGTAGGTTCAAATTCGGGCTCTGCCTCTCACTTACTACTCCTGGGACCTTGGAGTCATTTTTCTTTCCCTTTCTAGGACTTTTGTATCCTTGTATGACCCTAGGCAAGTCACTTAACCCTATTTGCCTTGGGGAAGCCCTGAACTATTTTTAGAGTAGGTATTATGAAACAGGTGGCACAGTGAATGGAGTGCTGGCCCTGGAGTCAGAAAATCTCTTCTTCCTGATTTTAAATCTGGCCCCAGACACTTTCTAGTTGTGTTACCTTGGGCAAGTCACTTCACCCTATTTACCTCAGTCTCCTCATCTGTAAAGTGACATGGAGAAGGAAATGGTAAACCACTCCAGGCTCTTTGCCAAGAAAACCCCAAATAGAGTTATAAAGAGTTGTATGTGACTGAAAAGATTGAACAATAACAACAAAAATTAAAGAGCATGGACCATTATGCTGTTTCCATTTATATGAGGTAAGTAGGTAGCCCAGTGGAAGGGAAGGGCACTGAATGACTGAATAATCACAAAGCTCTGGGCAGTTCTCTGAGACTAAATTATTGGGAAGGTACCGCCTTGCATCGGCAGGAAGGGATTCCTTAATTGGGAATTCCCCAAAGCAGAGAGGTCATGGGTCCTTTATTCCACAAATAAACAAATTCACAAATAAAAGAGGGATTCTTTCTGGAGGAGTGAGAGGGATCTCCCAAGTTGAGGCCTTCTTCTTACTCTCCAACAGGAAACTCCCTAAGAGAATACTCCTGGAGGAGAAAACGTGCTGCTTTTGCAGGAGACCAGGGCCTCAACGTGACAGCTGAAATCTTTATTACAACCATTTTATTTGATGTGTGTGTTTGCACGTACGGGCATGGGCTGGGGCACACATCTGGCTCCAAGAAACCCTCCGAAATTCCCACAAACATAGCTCATGAATATGCAATGATGGTGACAGCTATACTTTGCAGTCATGGATTATTTATACATTAAATAACCAAAGCTTCATAAATAATGGAACTGCCACAGTCCTGGGTGCATTTTGATGTTTCCTTCACTCTGTACCAGGTGAAAAGATGGGCCCTGACAAGGGATGGGAATAGGCCCCTGCATTCTAGGGCTGCCCTTTAAGCCCCTATGCATGAGTCCCCTGGAGAAAAGTGGCATGAGAGAGTTTTGTCCTTTGCCAGGATTGGATACGTTAACCAATCAATCAACAGATTGTTTGCTAAGCGCCTACTGTTTACCACTCACCATGTTCTATTTGCATCGGAGATATAATCTTTGCCCTTAAGAAGAGGAGACATGTGTTGGGATTGTTTAGATGGCAGAAGAGAAGCTGTGTGGCCCGGAGATAACACGATTCTTGTCTCCAAATATTTAAAGGACTTTTTCTTAGAAAGGGATTTGATTTGTTCTGCTGGGATCCCAAAGTCAAAACTGAGAATGACATGATAAAGTAGGGAGTGGGGTGCAGAGGGGAGAGTCACAGGGAGGTAGACGTCGGCTCAATTTCAAGAAAGAACCCCTCAAATTTGAGCCATCCCAAAGGGCAATCGGCTGCCTTAGGAGGTGATGGGTTCCCCAGAGATCACAAATCTTTAGGCAGAGGGTAGATGAGCATACCAGGCATGGTGCAGTAGAGATTCCTTTTGAGGTTTGGGTTGGGCTGGGTGGTTTGTGAAGTCATTTTGAGTATTGTAGGACATGCATAAAAGTGGAGGGCCCAAGGGGACCCACACAGAGGTATATTTGGGCAGTTGTATGTATCTGCCTTTTATTTATTTTATTTTAAACTCTTACCTTCCGTCAGTATTGTATATTGGTTCCAAGGCAGAAGAGTGGCAAGAGCTAAGAAATGGGGGTCAAGTGACTTACCCAGTGTCACACAGCTAGGAGGTGTCTGAGGCCAGATTTGAACCCAGGACCTCCCATCTCTAGGCCTGGCTCTCAATCCACTGAACCACCCAGCTGCCCCCTATATCTGCCTTTTAGAAAGTTCTTTTCTTGTTGGAAAGAAAGCCTTCAAGTACATGCATGCATGGCAGCATATTTTTATTTTGGATTGATTTAAATATCATCTCATCTACTATCCCTTTATTTGACATATGGGGAAACTAAGGCTCAGAGGGCAGGAATGAATGACTCAAGATCACATAGCTAGTAAGTGATGGAGCTGGGAACTGGATCCTGGTTCCCTGATTCCAAATCCAATATTATTGCAATATACTGTGCTGCTTCTACTAGGCTGTGTCTGTAAAAATCCTTCATGCTATGGCTCAGTTCATCTCCAAGCTGACAGTTGGTAGTAGACAAGCTGGTAGTTGGTAGACAGTTGGAACTTAGAGGGGGTGAAGGTCAGTGTCTGATTAAACTTATGGAAACCCAATTTGGGAGTTGCTGGTGACATTGCAGCTGCAGAGCAAGGGGACCAGGACACAAGTGTGATTCTCTAACCTAAATATAATGTAGGCAGTGGATAGAATGCTGGACTTGGAGTCAGAGAGACCAAAGTTCAAATCCTTACTCTGGCACATAACTAGCTGTGGCATCATGTGCAAGTCACTTGACATCACTGAGCCCCAGGCAACTAAAATATGGATGGGTTCCCATCTGGCTTAAAAAGATAGATAGATAGATTGATAGATAAAGGTATGGATGGATATATAGATGGATAGATGGATATATAGATGGATAGATAGATTGATAGATAAAGGTATGGATGGATATATAGATGGATAGATGGATAGATAGATAGATGGCATAGATAGCAGACAGACAGATGGATGGATGGTTGGATAGATGGATGGAAGGATGGATAGATAGATGTCATAGATTGTAATAAATCAAGGTACTTGAATAGGATTGAAGAGGTACTGGGGATAAAGGGATAAGGAAGGGTTTGTAACAGGGAATGGAGGATATAGTAGATAGATAAACAGACACATATGGCAGACAGATAGATAGATAATTAGATAGATGGCATAAATAGGTATAGTCTCAAACTATAAGTGGGTTCCCATCTGGCATAGATAGAAAGATAGATGAGTGGATGAATTTATAAAGAATTTATAAATCACTTGCTATGTGTCAGGCAGTGCTGAAGTTGCAATTACAAAAAGAGAGACAACTCTTGCCCTTAAAGAGCTTATATTATTTTTCTAAAATTCAATTTTATTTATTCTCAGATCCAAATTATCTTTCTCCTTTTCTTCTCCTACCTTTTGAGAAGACAAGAAAAACAAAATCCCTTATAAATAGGTATGGTCATGTAAAACATTCACATGTTGCATTAGCCATGTCCTTTTGAGTATTGTAGGGCATGCATAAAAGAAGGAAAGGAAAGGAAAGAAGGAAGGAAGGGATGAAGGGAGGAAGGGAAATAAAGAGAAGAGAAGTGAAAAGAAGAGAAGAGGAGAGGAAAGGAGAGAAGAGAAGAGAAGAGAAGAGCAGAGAAGAGAAGAGCAGAGCAGAGAAGAGAAGAGAAGAGAAGAGAAGAGAAGAGAAGAGAAGAGAGGAGGAGAGCATATGCTTTTCTCTGTCCTCTGAGCCAGTCTACTTTCTCCACCTAGGTGTGGGTGGCAACATGCTCATCCTGAATCCTCTGTAGTTGGTGGTCATTGGTTTGGTCAGAGCTCCTAAGTCTTTCACAGTTAGTGATCTTTTACATTGTTATTGTTTTATATATAAATTGTTCTCCTGGTTCTGTATGGAGCTTACATTCTAATGCAAAAGACAACACATTAAGGGACCCCAGAAAGGATGGAAGGAACCTAGAATTGCATGGTATGTAAATGACCAACAATTGGTATGAAGGCCTGGTATAGCAAGCTAAGGTATACTCTCATCACCAGAACTCAGAAGTCTGAACTTTCCCCTGGAAAAGAGATGAGATGATAAATACGATCATTCTTATTCTAATTCCACAGGCCCTGAGGAAAACAGAAATCCTCTTCCCCTCAAAATGGACATTATTACCCAGGTCTGCCATTCCTACAGAAAGGTGTCTCAGGAGTCAGGGGGAGAAGACATGCAGGTAAATACAGTCAAATGTGACTAAGTAAAGTGCAGTCTTAAAGACTGAATATTCAGGCATCAGAGTTCATCCTCAAAGATTTCTGTTCTCTCTAGAGGCTGCTTAGTACAGAAGAGAGAATTCTGGGTCTGGAGTCAGAATTACAGAAAATTAGAGTTGGAAGAGACCTCAGAGTCCATCCAGTTTTCCATCCATCCATCCTTCTCCATCTATCTATCTACCCACCTATATGTTCATCCATCTGTATCCATCTATCTGATTCCTTATCCATCCATCCATTTGTCCATCCAACCATCCATCCATCCATCCATCCAATCATCCATCCATCCATCCATCCATCTATCCACCTACCCACATATCTGTCTGTCCATCTATTTGTATCTATTCATCTCTTTAGCTATCCATACATGTACCCACCCCATCCATCCATCCATCCATCCATCTATCTATACATCCATCCGTCTGTTCATCCATCCATCCCTTTATTCCTTCATAATTATTATGTCAGGCACCATCCTAGGTGCTAGGGAAGCAGAGATAAAAGCTAAAACCCCTGATCTCAAAGAGCTCACTTTTTATTGTTTATAGAGCATCATGTACACCTATAAACAAACATAAACTATTTACCTAAGAACTTACAAAGGAACTAGTGAGGTGGCAGGTAGGTGGTACAGTGGATAGAACATCAGGTCTGGAATCAGGAAGGTCTTAGCCTCAGACACTTACAGACTGTGTGATTGGGGGTAAATTACCCAACTTCTGGTTGCCTCAGTTTCTTCATCTGTAAATTAAGAAAAATAATAGCACTTTCCTTCTGGGGTTGTTGTGAGGAGAGATGGGTGGACTGATAGGTGGGCAGATGGATGGATGGAATAGTTGGTTAGATGGAAAAATGGATGAATGCTGAGGTGTCTTCCAACTCTGAATAAAATGAGATAATATTGGTAAAGTGCTTAGCCCAGTGTTTGACACATAGTAAGCACTATATAAATGTCAAGTATTATTGTTGTTAGCTACTGGGATGATCAAGAAAGGCTGCATTGAGGAGGAGGCATCTGATCTGTTTTGAAGGACACTAGGGATTCTAAAAGGCAGCTAGCTAGGTAGTACAGTGAATAGAGTTCTGGACTTGGAATCAGAAGATCTGAATTAAAATCTGACCTCAGACACTTACTAACTAAGTGACCAAGGACAAGCCACTTCTTGTTGGTTGCCTCAATTTTTTCATTTTACAAATGAGCTGGAGAAGGAAATGGCAAACCACTCCAGTATCTTTGCCAAGAAAACCCCAAATAGGGTCATAAAAAAGTAAGACATGACTGAAATGGCTGCACCAAAGCAGGGATTCCGAAAGGTAGAAGTGAGGAGCGAGGGAATTCTAGGTCAGTGGACAATGATCCATCCTTAATGATTCCCCTCTCATATATCTGATGTGGTCATCCAAAGGCTGACTAAAAGCTCCAGTGAGAAGAAGGCCATTAGCCCCTGAGGCACTCCATTCTAGTGTGGGTTAGCTATAAATGTTAGGAAATGCTTCCTTAGATGGAGCCAAAATGGACTTCTCTGTATTTACTCTGTTACTCCTTGTTCTGCCCTCTGGGTCAAACAGAGCACGCCATCCTTCTTATGCATGATGATTCCTCAAATGTAGGGTGTTTTCTTTCAGTTCCTCAGACACATGAAGGCAGTATCTTTCCATCCCTGTATTTCCCCCCAACTCCTATCCTCCACGGCCCTGCCAGGCTTCTCTTCTCCAGGCTAAATAGACCTCATTCCTTCCACTGATCCTTATAAGTCCTGAACTTGGGGTCCTTCATCCTGCTAGTTATCTTCCTCTGGCTTGGCATCCTGCCTCTGAGACATGGACCTGTCGTCTTTTTTGAACCTCAGCCACAGTTTCTGACTTATAAAGGACCTCAGAACCTCTCTGGTCCACATTGTGCTTGAACACGGATGTCCATCCACATCCAATTTCTTCATGTGAACAAAATGGCGCACTTGTGGGTAAGCCACTTCTAGGGATCTTAGGGATGTCTGGGACTTTTCAATTTGACTGTAAGCTCCATGAGGACAGGAACTATGTCTTATTTGAGCTTGGTATCTCCTGCATATGCAAAGGAGTAGCAGTTGGTTACTAAATGTTTGTTGAATGGATAAATGGTTCATTGCTGGAGGGGGAGTTTGTTGGAACATGCTTGGCACATGTATTTGAGGGAAGAGAATGAGCAATTTTTATTATTATTAAAACTGTTATTTTCTATCTTAGAATAGATACCATGTGTTGATTCCAAGGCAGAAGAACAGCAAGGGCTAAGCAATGGGAGTTAAATGACTTACCTAGGGTCACACAGCTAGGACATGTCTTAGACCAGATTTTACTCCAGGACCTCCCATCTCTAGATCTGGCCCTCAATCCACTAAGCCATCTAGCTGCCCCCATTACAATTAATTTTTTTTAAAAATTAAAACCCTTACCTTCTGTCTTGGAGTCAATACTGTGTATTGGCTCCAAGGCAGAAGAGTGGTAAGGGCTAGGCAATGGGGGTCAAGTGACTTGCCCAGGGTCACACAGCTAGGAAGTGGCTGAGGCCAGATTTGAACCTAGGACCTCCCGTCTCTAGGGCTGACTCGTAATCCACTGAGCTACCCAGCTGCCCCCTACAATTAATTTTTTTAAACCATTATCTTCTGCCTTGGAATACTGTATATTGATTCCAAAGCAGAAGAGCTGTAAGAACTAAGGCAATGGGGGTTAAGTGACTTGCCCAGGGTCACATAACCAGGAAGCATCTGAGGCTAGATTTGAACACAGGAACCCCTGTAAGCCTGACTCTCTCCCCTGCTCCTGGAAGAAGCAATTATTAAGCACTTGCTATATGCCAGGTACTATGCTAAATGCTTTACAAATATGATCTCATTTGAAGTTAAAGTTGAATTTATTATCTAATGATAACATTGAGTGCTGGAAGGAACTTGGAGATTATTATGTCATTGTTCAGCCATGTTCAACTCTTTGTGATCTCATCTAGGCCTTTTCTTGGTTAAGATACTGGAATGGCTTGCCATTTCTTTCTCTAGCCCATTTCACAGATGAGAAAACTAAGGTAAAGAGGATATACAGCTAATAAGCATCTGAGGCTAGGTTTGAATTCAGGACTTCCTGACTTCAGGCCATGTGCTGTATGCACTATGGCCCTATCTAGCTGTCTGAGATTATTATAGGACCATAAATAAAAAGCTGGAAGAAACATTGAAGGTCTGACTAATGCATTCAGGAAGCTGGGCTGTACAGTGGTTAGTATGTTGTACTTGGAGTCAGGAAGACCTAAGCTCAACCTGTCTGCCTCAGTTTCCTCATCTGTAACATGGGAACAATACCACTTATCTAATCCTTACAGAGTTGTAGGGAGCATCAAATGTGATGTCTATGAGCTTCAAAGCACCTTATAACAGTTAGTTACGTTTTTAGATACCTTATTAGGGTTTATTTTAAATTTCTACTATGTTCTTTTTTTGTAAAAGTTCAGAAAACAGTACAGATTTAGAGGACCCAGCCCATGGGGTCGTAGATTTGAGCTGAGAAAGATTTCAGAGGCCATCTATGCCAACTTTTTAAGCATGAGGAAACTGAGGCATGTGGAGGTACGATGAGTTGTCTATGGGATTTTTTTTTAACCTTTACTTTCCATCTTAGAATCAATGCTGTGTATTGGTTTCAAGGTAGAAGAGAACGGCAAGGGCCAGGCAATGGGGGTTAAGTGACTTGCCCAGGGTCACACAGCTAGGAAGTGTCTGAGCTCAGATTTGAACCCAGGACTTCCCATCTCTAAAACTGGCTCTCAATTCACCACGCCACTTCTCTGCCCGCAGTCACAGGATTGTGAAAGGTTCTTAGTTCTACCAATGACTATCTATGGCTTTTGACAGGTCACATCTCCTATTGGAGACTCAGTTTCTCCATTTCAGAATGAGAGGAGTCATTCATGTATTTAAGACACTTCACAGAGACAGCAAAGAGACTGTAACTTCCACATGCTGAGCATCTCTTGGCATCAAAGAACCAAGGCTGGGCACTGATGAACCTGAGCTCCCCTACTGGCAGCTGAGTAGAAAAGAGAATGGCGAGCAGCTGGTCCCCCGTGAGGGTGATGCTCTGCCTCCCTTTGCCACAGCTGCACAGCTCAGATGCGCATCGGGCACCTGCAGCTCTGGCCCCAGGCTTGCATCCCTGGAGCTCAGAAGAGAGACACCTTCAGGGCAAACTAATGAGCCAGGACTGCCAAACATCTACCCAGCTCCCACCCCCTTCCCCATCCCGGCGTACCTAGTTTCATTTCCTGCCCCTGGGTGGTCCCAAGGGAAGGAAGGACAGCCAGCCCCCCTCTCCCTGCTCCCAGATCCAGGCTGGAATCTTTTAATATCAAATCAGTAAAAGTGTCAGGGGCTCGCAGCTTAACTGCTAAAAGGGATGATTCATAACCCTGAACCAGGCACAGAATATTTCCTCCCCCTCCCTCCGGCCCACCCCAGGAGAGAAAAGAGATAAATTACTGTCATTGCTTTTTATGGTACATATAATCGGGCGGCAACATGGAGGCTCGACTCATCTCAAAGTCATTTACAATGAATTATTCATTTGGCTAAAAAAAAGTCTTCAACAGGAAAGTGGGGGGGAAAGATCTCTCCTCTCTGGCTTCGGGCTGCCCTCCCAGATGCTGAAGCCCTGAAGGACAGAGAAGCCTGCTTGGCAGCCCTTCAGGAGAGTCCCGGAGAGGAGAAGTGGGTTTCCTGGGGTCACACAGCTAATCCGTGGCACTGCTGGACGGTGAAAGCCGGATCCCAAGAAAAGCTTAGACAGGAGAGACCTAGTGGATGATCCTCCAGTCATGGATTAAGAGGTCTTGGAGACCAGAGAAGTCATCTAGTCTAACTCTCTTGTTTGGTATTTGGAGAAAGAGATTCTGAGGAGGTTCTCCTGTGACTCGCCCAGGGTCCCCCAGGATTGAGGGAAGAGTCAAGATTCACACTCAGGACTTTGGAGCCCAAAGCCACTTCACCCCAGACTCCCTCTGATTTTCTGCCCCAAACTCATGGACTCTACCATAGCCTCCACCAAGTGGGTCTCCATCACAGCTTCCTTCCTTGCCTTTGGAGTTTCCATTCAGAACTGCTGAGAGGTGAATGGTCTGGCAAAGGAATGGAGAGAGGAATAAGTCCAGGATCTGAGTGTTACCTGAGCCAGGTATTGCCTCCCTGCTCATCGCCCAACCCTCTGAATTAGGAGATGCTCTCTAAAAGTTTGGCGAATGAATGGACAACTCTTGTTTAAGCACGTCCTTCCCTTTCTTAATTAAGAACACGTTGACGTTGCAAAGCACTTTACAGATATCTCTTTTGATCTTTACAGTAACCCTGGGAGACAGGTGCTATGATTATCTCATTTTACAGATGAGGAAACTGAGGCAGAATTAAATGCCTTGCTCAGGGTCACACAGCTAGTAAAGGTCTGTGGTTGGATTTGAACTTGGGTCTTTCTGACTCCAGACCCAGGCTCAAGGTCTTCTAGTGCAGCTGTTCCATTTTGGAGAAGGGAAAATGAGATTACAAGGAGGAAAGTGACTTGCTCAAGACCAGACAAGGAACTACTAGTCACTTTAAGGTCTTGGGTGCCTAGAATCCAGTGCTCTTTTTGGTCAATATGTTATTTTTTCTATTGTGTCCAACTCTTTATGACTCCATTTGGGTTTTTCTTGGCAAGATACTGGAGTGGTTGGTCATTTCCTTTTCTAGCTCATTTTACATATGAGGAAACTGAGGCAAGCAGGTTGAAATGACTTGCTCAGGATTACCAGCTAGTACATATTTGAGACCAGATTTGAACTCAGAATACATCTTCCGTACTCCAGGGACAGCTCACTATCCAATGACTATGCAGCTGTCCCAATATATTATAGGATCAAAGAAACGTAAAATCACAGGATTTAGAACAGGAAGGAACCTAAAATATAGCACAACCCACTTGTTTTGCAGAGAGAGAAAAAGAGAGAGAGAGAGAGAGAGAGAGACAGAGAGAGAGAGAGAGAGACAGAGAGAGAGAGACAGAGAGAGAGAGACAGAGAGAGAGAGAGAGAGAGAGAGAGAGAGAGAGAGAGAGAGAGAGAGAGAGAGAGAGAGAGAGAGATAGAAGTGACTTGTCTAAGGTCATATAGGCAGTAAATAGCTGAGACAGAATTTGAACGAAGATCTCCCAGCTCCAAATCCTCTTTCTAGGACTTCACTATGGTTAGCCCAATTGACTATGCACTTTTGGGGTTTTACAGAGAGAGCTATCAATCAGAAACTCACCACAAAAGTCTGAGGTCTAATAGTTGCAAGGAGGGAAGGTTACATATATTATTTTAAAACCCTTAACTTTTGCCTTAGAATCAATACTAAATATAGGTTCTAAGGCAGAAGAACAGTAAGGGCTAGGCAGTTGGGGTTAAGTGACTTACCCAGGGTCACACAGCTAGGAAGTGTCTGAGGCCACATTTGAACCCAGGACCTTCCATCTTTAGGTCTGGCTCTCTGTCTCCTGAGCCACTCATCAGTCACAGAGCAGCCCCAGGATTCACTATGTCAGGGTATTTAGCACCTTCTTCCAGCTCTGGACCATTGGCTCCTAAATAATTTATTTCAGTCATTTTGGTTGGTTTCAATTCAACATGATCTCATTTGGAGTTGTCTTGACAATATATTAGTGGATCCGAGAAATACAGAACTAGAAGGAATGGTTTACCATTTCCTTCTCCGACTCATTCTACAGATGAGAAAATCGAGGCAAACAAGAGTGACTTATCCAGGGTCACATAGCCAGACAATGTCTGAGGCTGGATTTGAACTCAGGAAATACCAGGTCACGTACTCTCTGCACTATGGAGCCATCTAGTGGCCAAATTAGTGGTCCAATTCTCCTTTGCTGCCCATCTCCAGGAGACAGTATCACAAAAGGGAGGAGAATTCACAATTCATCCTGGTTTCCAATTAGGCTTCCATCCAACCAGCGCAAAGAGCTCTGAAGGAAGATGCATAACTAAATAGGGCTGCCCAGCTTTGAATTACAGAGTATTATGTAGTTGAAGAAAATAGTATCTGGGAAGTATTGACCCTTAGAATATTTATTTATAAAAACTTAAATGTATTGAACATCTTCCCATTCCAAGCCATCTCCCATACATCTGCTAAATTGATGATCTTAAAAAACCATATTGCACCTGCTCATGAAGCTTCACTGGCTCCCTAGTGCCTAAAACTTCTCAGGTTGCATTGGATGGCTACAGCCCATCTTTCTGGGGTCATTATATATTATTCTCCCTCACACACTTGACACCCTGGTCAGGGATGCTATTTCTGGTTTTTAAAAACTAACATTTTATTCTTTCTCCTCTTCTATGTAAATGCAATTTTAAAATATATTTTTTAAAAGTTTTAAATTCCAAATTGCCTCCCTTCTTCTGAATGTTCCTCTCTCCTTGCTCTCCCCCTTTGCTGAAATCATAAGTAATCTGATATAGATTTTACATGGGCAATCATATGAAACATTTTAAATATTATTTTGTAGAAGAGATCTCAAATTAAAAACAAAAAGAACAAAAGTGAAATAAAGTATGTTTCAGTCTGCATTCAGACTCCTTCAGTTCCTTCTTGGAGAGCAGATGGCATTTTTCATCATGAGTCTCTGGGATTGTTTTGGATCACTGCATTGCTGAGAATAACTGGGTCATTCACAGTTGTTCATCGAGAAATATTGTTGTCACTGTGTACTGTGTTCTTCTGGTTCTGCTCATTTCACTCTGCATTAGTTCATATTAGTCTTTCCACATTTTTCTGAAATCCTCCTGCTTGTCATTTCTCACCACCAAACCTTTGAATGGGCTGTTCTCTCATGATTGGTGATATCCCTCCTTACTTTATTTTTTTGAAAACTCTGTCTTTTTAAGCCCCAGTGAAGGGTCACCTTCTTTTCTGATTCTTCTGCTTCAGTTCTTAGTGCCCGCTACCCCTTCTACTACATACAGCTTGGAAGAGTGCCCAGAGCTAAGAAGATGTGGGTTCAGGTGCCAAATCTAACACAAATTGTCTGTTCCCTTGGGCAACATTTAATATCTCAGTGTCCCAGTTAATTCTTAGGAATACCACAGTGCATAGAATGCTGAACCTGGAGTCAGGAAGACCTGAGTTCAAATCCAGCCTCAGATACTTGCTAACAGTGTGACCCTAGGTAAGTCACTTAACTCTGCCTCAGTTTTCGCATAATAATAGAATATTATAATATATAATATGTATATATCATATATAATAATAATATAATGTATAATATGTATATATCACACATAATAATAATAACACTTACCTTCCAAGATCATTGTGAGAATCAAACAAGATAACATTTATAAATCACTTAGCACAGTGCTTAGCATATAGTAGGTGCTATATAAATGTTGATATTATTGTTATAACAATTATTTTTATTGTTATTAATGATCATGATAATTATATAATAATATAATTTACAGTAATAATAAAGCAAATACAATGTTAATTTTGTTTTATTTTTTATTATTAATCTCCAAGATACAGAGAAAGTGCTGACCAGTATTTGTAAAGGGAGTTTCTTCACATAGAATTCTCCATACCAATAAAACTACAGATTTAGTTTCTGACCTAAATGCTGGGTTTTCTAATTCGTGAACTTGTATCACACTCCCTACGCTCTTCTAACCACTTCAGAATGTAGGTTCCTCACTATCCTCATCCAGAGGAAGAACTGTGGGAGCAGAAATACAGAAGAAAAACAACTGCTTGGTCACATGGGTCAATGGGGATATAACTTGGGATGTCAACTCTAAACGATCACCCTGGTGTAAATATCAATAATATGGAAATAGTTCTTGATTTTACACATAGTAAAACCCAGTAAAACCCAGTGGAATTGCTTGTTGGCTACAGGAGGGGGTGGGAGGAGGGGAAGAAAGAACATGAATTATTTAACCATGGAAAAATATTCTAAATTAATTAATGAAATAAAGTTTTAAAAAATGTAGGTCCCTCGAGGGTTTGAGACTATCTCACTTTTGTCTTTGTATCCCCAACACCTGGCACAATACCTGGCACTTAATCTATGCTTATTTTTTAAAAACTCTTTATCTTCTGTTTTAGTATTGGTTCCAAGATAGAAGAGTGGTAAACTCTAGGCAATGTGGGTTAAGTGACTTGCCCAGGGTCACCCAGGTAGGAAGTATCTGAGGTCAGATTTGAACACAGATCCTCTCAACTTCAGGCCTCCCACTCTGTCCACTGTGCCACTAGTTGTCCTTGAATACCTAGGTACTTTCAACAACCTCATGGGGTGATGTCTTGACGTAAGCATGGGTTGGATTTAAGTATGGCCGAGTTGCACGAAGTTGTCAACCTCACTCTCTTCCAGCATCATCAAAGTCCGGTGGCAAGGCAAGAGCCAGGATGACTGGTGATGGCCCTGGATGTAGTGGATGACCTTGACTTCTTCAGTGTCTGACCAAGCTCTAATTGGTCCACAGTGTCTGCTTCAGCTGCCTTCATGACAGTGGAACAAATCGTTCTCATCCACCTCTTCCACTGGGGAAGTCTTTACATGCGTAAGGGAGACATCCTCTAAGTCATTGATAGATTTGAACCCTATTGGTTACCTTCAGCCTGGTTTAACCTGCCTTGTCCAACTCTTTGTGATCCCAGGTGGGATTTTCTTTTTTTTTCTTTTTTTTTCTTTTTCTTTTTTAAACTCTTACCTTCGCCTTGGAGTCAATACTGTATACTGGTTCCAAGGCAGAAGAGTGATAAGGGCTAGGCAATGGGGGTCAAGTGACTTGCCCAGGGTCATACAGCTGGGAAATGTCTGAGGTCAGATTTGAACCTAGGATCTCCTGTCTCTAGGCCTGACTCTCCATCCACTGAGCTACCCAGCTGCCCCCTAGGTGGGATTTTCTTGGCAGAGGTGGTTTATCAAGGTATGGTCACCACTTATGCTACAGCTTCTTGGCATCTTAGGTGAGAACTTGGTGGTATGTGGACACCAAAGGTGGATGAGCAACCCTGAAAAGAATTCAACAAGCCCTCACAGCAGAGGTACAAGTCTTTCCTGAACATCTCAGATGCTGTCTCTGACTCTGTCTCTGTCTCTGTCTCTCTGTCTGTCTCTCTCTTTGTGTCTGTCTGTCTCTCTGATTCTCTATGTCTATCTCTGTCTCCATCTGTCTCTGTCTGTCATCTGTGTGTCTGTCTCTCTCTGTATATATATATACACACACAGCCTCCTATTAGTGAGACTTTCTGACTAAGAGTGTACTTTCAAAGATGAGGAGGTGGGGAGTCCTGACTGATGCCACTCAAATCCCCCCATCCTGGGTTATGGACATCTTCAGTTTTGCCTTGGCTGTTTTTGCCTTGAGTCAGAGCCAGATCTCTAGCACTGAGAACCTCCCTGTAGGAGGTTGTGTCTAAGTGACCTGTTGAGAGCTCTCCCTAGGCGCTGCCAGGTGAAGCAGAGAAAACACTTTCCATTGTGGCTTTGAGGACCACATCTCAGCTGCCTTCAAATATTACCTCTGTTGCCCTCTCCCTGTGCCCCAGGGGAGCTGAAGAAGAATGGCCAATCTGTTTTCTACTCAGCTCAGACGAGGCTAGACACTTCAAAGCCACGACACAACAGAAACCCTTTGAAAATGCCAATAAATAAATAAAAATAATTTTGAGGGTTTGTCACCATGGAGACCAAGGGCGTGGATGGTCACCATGGAGACCCTCAGAAACATCCTCTGCTGGGAAGTATTGGCGAGCCAGATCAGACCCAGGTACCTATTTGTTACTACTGAGGAAAAACAAAACAAAGCCCTAGTAGAGGGACAGCCCTGCATGCAGAATGGCTGGATTTCATGGGATTTAGAAGAAGGGACTTTGGAATTGTTCTAGTTTGATCCCCCTCATTTTACATATGAGGAAAGAGAAGCCCAAAGGGTTAAGTGACTTCCCAAGGCGACAGAACAGAGGCTTGAACTAAGGCTCTTGAATCTCAGCTGCTCCTCACCATCCCACTCTGCCTCCCTCTTTTGGGAGCCAGTAAGTTTCTGAGCAGGAATTCCATCTCCTTGCTCCATTATCTGAGCAAGGGGCAGGACAACTGCTGTCCTTCTCACCCTCAAGTCACAGAAACCCAAAAGATTCTGAGCAATGGGCTTCCTTGCGCACTCTACCCACAGGACTGAGGGAGGGAGCTCAGCCTCTTTCTCTGTAATTGGTCTTTAGGGAGTCTCCATGACAACATATTGCCCCATAATGGAAACGGAGACATTGCCAAGCAAGTCCCACCCCACCCCCATCCCCAACTAAGAAAGGGCTTCGAGGGCATCTGTCACCTGGGCAACCAGGCACCCTCTGCCCCACTTCCCAACCAACCAAACCTAGACAGACTCCTTTGCCAGGGGAAAAGATGGGGTCTCCATGGCAACCCAGCTCCCCTCCCCCTGCTGCCATTCCCCTTCTCCAGGGCATCTGCCTTCCTAGGGTTCTCAGTGATTACCTTGAGCATGATGGGCCTACTTGATTACATGATGGTATCTGGTTTCTGTCTCCAAGAGAACTGGATCAGTAGGAGGACCGGGGAGAGGCAAATTAGATCATTCTGGATGAGCCTCTTGTTCTTGTTTGTTGGTTACAGATGATTCTGGTCTAGCCAAAAGCTACCACGTCCTCCTGGTTTTCTATCAGTAAATGCCTCGCCCCAGGCTGGTGCTGATTCTGAAAACCCAGTAAGGGAATGTCTGGTAAGTAAATTATTCATTCAGACTTGAAACCAAGGAATAGATATGGCCCTGTTAGAGGCCTGAATACTAGAGAAGTCACCCCACCTGCACTGGAGAAGAGAAGAGGCTTTCAGGTCCCAGACCTGACGAGGAGATCATTCTAGTGGAGAGCTCTGGACCCCATGGCCCAGGAGCTTTGGGAATCTTGGGAGGGGCAGCTTCAGTGCTAAATGCATCCATAGAAATGGGAAAAAGAAATGTTCTTAGGGGCGTCTTTACTCCTGGATCTATGCCCATCCTTCCCTCTTCTCATCTCTCTCTCTTACGTGATAGGATGGAAAATAGCTTGGATTTTGTTTTTGTTTTCTTGCAGTGGGATGGGAGGAGGAGGGTCCCTGCTTTATATACCAGCCACAACTTGCTTGGTTCTCCTCTCTAGGCCTCTTCCCCCTCACCTTGCTCCTTTTCCAGAACCCTCAATAACTGGAAATGTCCATGATAGAGATAGCATTGGCCCATCATCATCCTCAGGGCTCCCTGCCTATGACATCAGAGACAGGCAGCTAATTAGACTAGCTTGAGTAAAGCCCTGTCCCTCTCTTAAAGTCTGGTCCTCTCTGCTTATTCTCAAGTTGAATTAGAGGGAATGAAGAGAACCAGCTCTGGAGGAGAGCCTCTCGCAGGCTCTTAGCCCCATTCTTGGCCCAGAGATCATTGCACACAAGCCCTGGATGTACCCTTTCCCTACTAGCTGCTCTGACCCAGGTCTGGCAGTCTCTCTGATGCCTTTGTCCTGACTGCATCATTTCCCCTGACCCAAGTTCCTCATGCCCATGGGTGCTCCAAATTAAGCCCCCTGCTTTCCCTTACATTCCCTTAAAGTATGTCCTTCCTAAAGGCTGACTGCTTAGCATTGATGACTGCTCTGACTCTTCTAGGATATCCTTCAAGGCCCCCAAAGCAGCTTCAATGAACTCAAGAATCCTCCCTCTCCCATCCATCCCAGACGGATCCTTGGTCTCTCCTTACCCAAATCTGCTGTCCTTAAAGGATCAGAGACTCATTGACACTAAAGTGTGGCTCATAGAATGTGAGCTCTTTGAGAATGTCACTTTTGTCTTTAGACTCCCCCCCCCCCAGCACAGTGCTTATCACATGGTAAATTGGTTTTTTGTAAACCTTTACCTTCCATCTTAGAATCAATACTGTGTTACTGGTCAGGGTTAGGCAATGGGGGTTAAGTGACTTGCCCAGGGTCACACAGCCAGGAAGTGTCTGAGGTCAGATTTGAACCCAGGACCTTCCATCTTTAGACCTGACTCTTGATCTACTAAACTACTAGCTGCTTCTGAATGGCAAATTCTTAAGGAATGCTTCTTGATTGGTTGATGGATGAATGGATAATAGTTTAGGTTTACTTATCTGGTGGGATTTGTACTTTAATCCCAAAAAGTCCTTTAGGCAACTTTTTTTTTTTTAATAGGTGAGGAAATTGAGACAGAGGCAATGTACAACTCAGATTACCAGTGCAAGCTGACCCTTTGTGATCTTAGAGAGATACCTGATGCACCAAGAAGTTAAGGGACTTATCTAAGGTCACATAATGATAGGTCAGAGGTCCTATTTGAACAATGGCTTTCTGACTTCAAAGCTAGCTCTCTACCCATGCTGCCTCAATACTGGATTTAGCCTCTGGGAGGATTGTACTGATCTACTTTCCTACTTGGGTAAATATGATGCAGTAGAGAGAGCAATGAATTCAAATCCAGCCGAAGGCACGTACCACCTGTGTGACCCTGGTCTAGTCACTTAACTTCCTTCATCCTCAGTTTCCTCAACTGTAAAATGGAGATGAAGTGGTTGGCACAGTGCCTGGTACATCATGGACGGGGTCAGTCAGTCAGGCTCTTGGGGGCCCTGAGGACTGTAGCACACCAGGCTTTTCTGATCCGAGTGGCTTATGCTCCAGGGTCATCACTTTTAGCTTTTAATACCATTCCTGAGGGTTTCTTGGCAAAGATACCGGAATGGTTTGCCATCTCCTTCTCCAATGGATCACCTTTTGTCAAAACTCTCCACTCTGATGGTCCATTTTGGGTAACCCCGAGTGCCAGAGCTCATTGTTTCACTGAGCTACCCCAGTCCCTCCATCACCACGAGGCATGGATCCAGGAGGGACCTGGCACATAATGGGCGCTTAATAAATGCTTGTTCCCTTTATGTATTTTAGAAGCAACTTCAGGGGTCTCTAGCTGAACTAGAGCCCTTTCTACCCCATTTTAACTTAAAAAACCCCAACTCTTACCTTTTGTCTTAGAATCAATACTGTGTATTGGTGCCAAGGTAAAAGAGTGATAAGGGCTAAGCAATGGGGGTAAGTGACTTGCCCAGGGTCACACAGCTAGGAAGTATCTGAGGCCAGATTTGAACCCAGGACCTCCCATCTCTAGGCTTGGCTCTCCATCCACTGAGCCATGTAGCTGCTGCCCCATTTTGACTCTTCATCCCATTCCTTGGCCTTTAGGAAGAGAGCAGGACAACCAGTCCTTCTACCATACCTTAGATTCATTCCAAGTTCAATGAAGAAGACCATAGTTATTGCTCACCTGGTTTTTACCAGACCAGAATTCCTCTTAATCTTCCTAAAGCTTGGAATTTAGAGCTGGAAGGGCCTTAAAGACTAAGTCAGCTGGCTCATTTTACAGATGGAGAAATTGAGGAAAAAAGCTCTCAAGTTAAAGGCCTTTGAAAAGATCAACAAACTTCCACGTGAAAGAATTGGGATTTGAACTCAGGCCTTTCAGATCCCGATTTAGTGCCTTCCTCTCAATATTTCACTGCCTCCAACCACAAGGATCTCCCAGCTAGGTTAGGGCACTGACTTCACTAAAAATAAAAGATACTCAGGCTGTTAACAAGTTTTTGTTTCCCAAATTACAAGACATTTACATGATTGGTTATTATATTAACTCACTAATTAAAATACATAAAAACCAAAATGATTAATTAGTGGGGAGGGGGAATTCATTTTCTCTGATCCCTTAGGAATGTTTCTGATTAGGAGACTCAGGTCTGCCCTTGAAGTTGTGTTGGCCAGATTCGGAGCAGCTTTAGGGTTCACTGCCACTCCTTCCTACACTGATTCTCCCCCAAATGTCAGAGATCTTAGGGCAGGTATATGACTTAGTAGATTGAGTACCAGACCTGGAGTTAGGAAAACTCTTCTTCCTGAGTTCAAAACTGACCTCAGCCACTTACTAACTGCAAATCCCTTCACCCTGTTTGCCTCAGTTTCCTCATCTGTCCACTGAGCTAGAGAAGGAAATGGCAAACCACTTAGGATCTTTGGCAAGAAAATCCCAAACTGGGCCATAAGGAGTCAGTCATGATTTAACAACAAAATCCCCAGGACTTACCACAGTGCCTGGCACACAGAAGTCATTTAACGAAAGCTTTGTGAATGAATGGATAACTACTCTGCAATATCTTTTCCTCTGGTATCTTGGTTTTCTTCTTTCCTCTCCTCTAATTCTTCCACACTTTTTTTTTCTTTTGGATTCACTATTTCAAAATAGCAGGAGGGGAAATTAGGTGGCTCAGTGGATAGAGAGCCAGGCTCGGAGAAGAGAGATGGTGGGTTCAAATCTGTCCTCAGGTACTTCCTAGCTGTATGATCCTGGGCAAGTCACTTAACCCTGATGTCCCAGTCCTTACCACTCTTCTGTCTTAGAACCTATACTTAATATCAATTCTAAGATGGAATTCCCAGTCCTTACCACTCTTCTGCCTTAGAACCTATACTTAATATCAATTCCAAGATGGAATTCCCATGTCCTTACCACTCTTCTGCCTTAGAACCTATACTTAATATCAATTCTAAGATGGAATTCCCAGTCCTTACCACTCTTCTGCCTTAGAACCTATACTTAATATCAATTCTAAGATGGAATTCCCAGTCCTTACCATTCTTCTGTCTTAGAACCTATACTTAATATCAATTCCAAGATGGAATTCCCAGTCCTTACCACTCTTCTGCCTTAGAACCTATACTTAATATCAATTCCAAGATGGAATTCCCAGTCCGTACCACTCTTCTGCCTTAGAACCTATACTTAATATCAATTCCAAGATGGAATTCCCAGTCCTTACCACTCTTCTGTCTTAGAACCTATACTTAATATCAATTCCAAGATGGAATTCCCAGTCCTTACCACTCTTCTGCCTTAGAACCTATACTTAATATCAATTCCAAGATGGAATTCCCAGTCCTTACCACTCTTCTGCCTTAGAACCTATACTTAACATCAATTCCAAGATGGAATTCCCAGTCCTTACCACTCTTCTGCCTTAGAACCTATACTTAATATCAATTCCAAGATGGAATTCCCAGTCCTTACCACTCTTCTGCCTTATAACCTATACTTAATATCAATTCTAAGATGGAATTCCCAGTCCTTACCACTCTTCTGCCTTAGAACCTATACTTAATATCAATTCTAAGATGGAAATAAAGGTTTAGAAAGAAAAAAAAGAAGCCATCTAGTCAAAGTATTTTAGATTTAAAGCTGAACAGGGACCCAAGAGATCTTTCAGTCCAGCCTCCATGTTTTATGTTTATATATTTTAAAATATATTTTATTGATGTCTTCTGTCTTCACATCACAGTCATTCTTTCCAAATTGAAGTTCCCTTATGACAAAGCAGAACAATTAAGCAAACACATCAGATTTAGAAACCTTGTCAGAAAAAGTATATAGTTTCATGTCTTAGTACCTCTCTCCTTTTCTGCCTGGAAGGAGGAATGTGTTATTTAGTGGTTAGCTGGTAAATGCTTAACAACCATCTCTTGGGGGTGGGGTTAGGATGTTCCCAGGATACACTTATAAGCTTAATCTGCACAATTAACATTTTCTCCATCCCTTTATTAAATGTAGACAATCCACAAAACAATAAATCAAGGCCTGATATGTAGGATTTACCAGTTTCTGAGCTGTAAATGCTCTCATTGAAAATTTAACAATTGGCTCTTTTGAGTTGGCTCCAGCACACCCCTGGCACTCCTGATGCCTCCAGATCTTCATTGGTTTTCCATTATTTCCATTAGTCTGAGTTTTAATTCCTTTTAGGGATCTTTTGATTTACATTGTTGTTCTGTTTGTGGGAGGTGTAACATTTGAGGATCTGTTGGACCTGTAGGAACTGGGATGTTGGGTCTGTTCCCTATTGTATATCCAGGCATGTGGTTTATGCTAGATTCAGAACTGAGAAGTCTCATCTCTACTGAGAGAGGTGAGGCTCCTTTGACCTGTCAGACTCCAACCCTAAAATTATATATAATACACATGTCTATCCAAATGGATAATACAAATCAGGGATGGGACAGGCCATTTATTCCTACACATAAAAAGAAGACTAAGCATAGAACACTCATAAGTGTGCATTTGACCAAAAAAGAAAACCATTAACAACTCTCTTCCTTCCACACTAATGAGACAGACAAAGATGGGATCAAATCCTATTTATGTGACCTTATAACAGTCAACTTGTTCTATCATCTGTAACATGAAAAGATTGCACATGATAAACTCTTGCAGTTCCTTCCAACTCAGATCCAAGGTCCTTGGAAAGCTTGAAGACCTAGAAGTATGAGAGGAGTTGAAGAAAGTGAGATAAAAATAGGACATAGTAACTTATAACTATTGCTACAATTTGCTGTGAAGTCGATACTTAAACCTCATCAAAACATAAAGCAATTTGCAGGACTTTTTATTAGGCATTTAACATTTCACCTCAGTTCTGCAATGTTCTAGTGACTCATTTAATAAAATCACTTGGGTTAAGCCAGTCTTCTTGTCTGTCTCTCTGAAAGTGCTAGAATGCTAGCCAGGGATCCCTGCCTTGACAGCATTCACCTCTAGAACTCATAGAATTGCCTAAAAGCCTGGATATGCCAATCTTGGATTATTCCATCATTCACTTGAGATCAAGAAAGAACAAATACAAAAATGGTAGCTCAAACCCAGACTCAAATTTGCCTAGATAGAACATGTGTCTTAGATGCCATGTGCTTGAAGGTGCTTGCAAACCACCCCTCTTGTCTCCTCTTCTTGGAAAGTACCATCCTGGTGTAATGTGGAGACTGAGCTGGTGGCTGTTCCCTTTCATTCATTCCTCAGGCTCAGAAACCATTAAGATTATTTTTATCAGGGCAGCTAGGTGACTCAGTGGATAGAGTGCCAGGTCTAGAGAAAGGAAGTACTGGAATCATATCTGACCTCAGACACTTCCTAGTTAACTCCCATTGCCTATCCCTTACTGCTCTTCTGCTTTGGAACTAATACTTAGTATTGATTCTATGACAGAAGGTAAGGACTCAAAAAAAAGATTGCTTTGTAATTTCAAACACCCTTGTCTTTTTGCATTAAGTCATCAAATAAGCCCCCCATAACCAGATGCTTCCATGTTCTTAGAAATTTCATGGAGAGCTTTGGATGTGTGCATACTTCCTGGGATAGCCCCTCTAGACCAGTTCAACTGAACTGACCCATACATATTATTCCCTTGATTCTGAATCAGCTTATACAAATCTTCCCATGTTTCTCTGAATTTCCTATATTCATCGTATCTTACAGCAAAATAATATTTCATTTATTTCATATACTATGGCCATCTTAGATGCTCCAGTTCTTTAGCACCATGAAGAATTCTGCTCTGGGTAGTTTGATATATATTGAATCCTTTTTTTCTAACTTTGGTTTCTTTGGTGTGTATACTCAATAGTGGAATTCTAGTCCCCTTATTTTACAGAGGAAGAAACTAAGGCTCTCTCCCAATCTACCATTGCTACCTCTTCCCTTCCCTTTTTGTGCTAATCCTGCTGTTCCATCTCTCTCCCCTTCCCTCCCTCCCTCCCTCCCTCCCTCTCTCCTCTCTCTCTCTCTCTCTCTCTCTCTCTCTCTCTCTCTCTCTCTCTCTCTCTCTCTCTCTCTCTCTCTCTCTCTCCTTCCCTCTATCTACCCCCCTCTCTCCTCCTCCCTCTTTCCCCTTCTTCCCTCCTTCTTTCCCTATGCCAATGTCTATCTCTTTCTCTCTCATCCATCCATATTCTAAGGAGGCTGACAAAGTTGGGGTCAAATCTTATTTGTGTGACCTTATAAATAATCAACATTTCCCTCAGCCTTAGTTTTATTATCTGCAAAATGAAAGAGTTGGATGTGGTGAACTCTTTTTTTTTTTAAACCCTTACCTTCCTTCTTGGAGTCAATACTGTGTATTGGCTCCAAGGCAGAAGAGTGGTAAGGGCTAGGCAATGGGGGTCAAGTGACTTGCCCAGGGTCACATAGCTAGGAAGTGGCTGAGGGCAAATTTGAACCTAAGACCTCCCTTCTCTAGGCCTGGTTCTCAATCCACTGAGCTACCCAGCTGCCCCAGATGTGGTGAACTCTTAAAGTTCTTTCTAACTCAGATTCACAATCCTTGGAGATCTTGAAGACTCAGAAGTGTGAGGGAATTTAAAGGCAGGGAGTAAGAACAGAATGCCAGGGAATAGCCTGAGGTCCCAGATTTGGGGGATTGAGTTGAGTCTCTGGACTCTGGGAGCATATTCTGAGGACTGCAATGAGATGGAGTGATGGGAAGGGAACTTCTGGGGAAAAGGTTCCCAATTTGAGGTCCATGAATAAATTTCATAGAGTCTGAATTGGGCTGAAAAAAAAAGTCTTTATTTCTAATTGAACTTTAGAATTTCATTTCATTATGAATGGAGGCAATAAAGGTTATTCTGAGAAGGTGTTCATAGGCTTCAAGGAGTTCATGGCGCACAAAAAAGTTGAGAAGATTTATTTCTAATATTGAATTATTTCTATTTCTAAGTTTTAAATTGAAGCTCAAGTCTGTCCTTCAATCCTCTTTCCTCGTTCCTTTGTTTCTAACAAATCCAAGCAATGCTTTTCACATCTCCTATCCCAGAGCATCTTTTACATTAAGGCAATTGAAAAGTAATCCTGGATTCTACTCAGCCTGGTATATAAGCACTGGTTTAAGTCCTGTCAGCAGGACAGCATCGTTGGGTTCCCATTGAAAAGAACTAGGATGGTCAAAAGTTAACCAGGCCCAACTCCATCTTCCCATCTATATCATCAAGGGCTATTAGAATCTTATGACCAGGTGTGACTCCCTCACTACCATAAAGGAATTTGGGGAGGAACTAAGCGAAAATTCTTCTTCCTTCTCATTAGGTATTCACCAATTGGAGAAGTCTTAAGCTATGTGAGAGAGGGCTGAAGAATGATTTTCCAAAATTGTATTCAATGACTCAAGATGCTGTAGGTTTTGGTCTTTGATCACCTAAAGAGATCACTGACCAATTAATTTATTGATTATTGTTAGCCCGATCAATAAATGAACCCTCCATTCAATTAATTAATTAATTTTTATTTAAATATTTTCCATGGTTCCATGATTCATTTTCTTTCCCTCCTCCCTCCCAGAGCTGACAAGCAATTCCACTGGGTTATACCTGTATTATCACCCAATACCTATTTCCATATTATTCATTTGTAATAGAATAATCTTTTAACCTCCATTTTACATGTATGGAAACTGAGATTCTGGGGAGTTAAGTGAACTGCCTTAGGTTTTATTTGTTTTTTCAAACCCTCACCTTCCATCTTAGAATCAATACAATGTGTTGATCCCAAGATAGAAGAATGGTAAGAACTAGGCAGTGGAGATTGTGACTTGCCCAGGGCCACCCAGCTAGGAAGGATTTGAGGTCAAATTTGAACCCAGGACCTTTCCTCTTTAAGTCTGGTTCTCAATCTACTGAGCCACCTCACTCCCCACCCCCCACCTCAGAATTTTTAATCACCACAAAATAAAGAGCTCCTGAGTTGGAGAGACCCAGTATGATGTTATACAAAAAGAAAAGGATTTGGTTTGGAAGCCAGGACAGGCTCTGACTCACTGGCTAGCCTCCTGACCTTGAATAATGAATGTAAAAGCTTTACAAAGTACTGCAGAGCACTTTGCCAGCCTTAAAATCTCTATTTCATTGCAGTCCCTTAGAAGTCATTTCCTGTCCCAGGGAAAATAAAGCCCAAGGGCTGGATGAGATGATCTCTTTAGGGGCCCATCCAGCTCTTAACAACCACACTGTCCCAGTACCATTCAAAACTAAGTTTCATTCCCAACTTTGTTGTTTAATTGGTCTGCTGTATGACCTTGGGCAAGTCCTTTAACCTCCCTGAGCCTCAATTTCCTCCTTTGTAAGAATGAAAGAGTTGGACTGGATGGCAAGTCAAAGGCAAAAACAGTCCCTGCCCTCAAGTAACTGACACTCTAATCAGGAAAAAAAAAACATGTGAATAATTATGTAGAAATAAGTGTTTTCTATGTATATACATACACATGTGCATATGTATCATATATACCCAATATGAGGATATTATAGCATGATATATAAAACTTGATAACATATATGATTCATCAAATATGCACACATATATGATATATTTGAGATAATCTCAGAAGGAAGTTATTATACCAGAATAAGCATTTCATTCCTCTCATTTCTTCATTGACCATTTAAAGCACAAAAGCCCTACTGGATTTATTACAAAACCATTACCCCAGCTCCCTCGTGACTCCCTTGACTTCTCCAATGTCCAGCAGCCTTCTCCCCATTGAAGATCCCTCTCCCCTATCCCCAGCCCTTAGCATAGTGCCTGGCATATTTTTGTTATTCAGTCATTTCTGACTCTTCCTGACCCCATTTGACATTTTCTTGGCAGATACTTGAAGCGCTTTGTCAGTTCCTTCTCCACCTCATTTGACAGATGAGGAAACTGAGGATTAAGTGACTTGTCTAGGGCCCCACAGCTACGAAGTCTCTGAGGCTGGATTTGAACTCAGGAAAATGAGTCATCCTGGCTCTAGATGGGGCACTCTATCCACTGTGCCTGATCCGAGAGTAAGCACTAAATAAAGGCTTGAAAAGAAAAAATCCGGTTGGACCTGTCTTGTTCCTTTTCATTTCCTGGTCTGGTCTTTTTACCTAGCCTTTGTGGCACCCAGGACACTGTGAGTGCTCAGGCAATATTAGGAAATCAATCACTCATGTTGTATTCGTGGAGGCAAAGATTTCCTGCTGATTGCAGGGAAATGAACTGATATATTCCATATTTATGGCCTGCCAGTATCAGAGAGAATGGAATAGCAGGAAGAAAAGCCAAGTGAGGTGAATAGACTGACTGATGAAAGGATTCCATTGTCTACAGGGGAATATGGAAGGGCTCAGTTCTGAATAAGCTAATATTTGTGACTTGCCTGAGGCTTGAGCAAACAGAACTGGGAACTATTCAAGAGAAATATCTCCCCCAAGAGACCGAAGGAACACAATCCTTCTCATTGTCTGGAAAACAATAGGGAAAATAAAGGTGAAAGCCCAGAAGAGGATATAGACAATGCAGAGAAAAAGGAGAGTGCTGAGGACCAAAGAACTTCCTGGGCAGCTAGAAGAAGGGCCGGGATTGAGAGAAGATGCTGGACAGCGACCTGAGTGAGGGAACCCAGAGACAGGTCTCTTAAAGGAACTAGGGAGGTTTAGCTTGGAGAAGAGAAGATTTAAGGGGGAATCAGTTAGAGGACTGAGAGCAGGGAGACTTCAGAAGCTACCTAGGCTAACTCCTTCCTTTTACAGATAAGGAAACTGAGGCCCTGGGGAGTTGGGTCACACAGGGAGCAGCTGTGAGAAACGGGTGGAGGGCACCTTGGAGGTACAACTGTCTCATTTTACAGATGAGGAAACAGGAAAAGGTTCGACTAAGATCATACAAGCAATTAAGTGGTAGAACCAGTAGGCTGCTGCCTCCCATAAGAGCCCCTAAGAAATTGTTTCCAAGCCTGGGCTCTGTTTTCTGTTTATTTGAACTACGGTCTTGTAATAATCAGAGGATTGGAATGGGATCAGGGGTCCTGATGATCAGCTCAGTTTCCCTTGAGCAGTGTAGTGATTAAAGGGCTTTTGGAAAATCAAGTCAACAAGCATTCAACAGTGCTGGTCACAGGGCCAAGTCCTGGAGCCAGAAAGGCAGGAGCAGTCCTTGGCCTCAAGGAGTTGACATTTTACAGGAAGAGGCTGCCCTAGAAGTGACTATGTAGTTAGAGAGTGGAGAGGAAGGTTCTCAAAGAAAGGAAGGCACTCAGGATAAAAGGCAGCAGGAAAGGTCTCCTACAGATGGTAGGATTGGAGGTGAGTCTTAAAGGAAGTCAGGGAAGCCAAGAGGCAGAGTGAAAGGGAAGAACATTCCAGGCATGAGGACAGCCAGTGCAAAGGAGCCGAGATGGGAGATAGAACATTGTGTTCCAGAAATGGCAAGGAGCCCCAAGTGGCTATGGCTAGTTTAGCCATAAAATGTGTGGAGGAGAATAGAATGAAAGAACACTGGAAAGGTCAGGTTGAGAAGGAATTTAAATGTCAAATGGAGGATTATAGATTTGAATTTGGAGGTGATAATGAGTCACTAAGGTTTTTTGAGAAGAGGGGTGGCATGGTCAGATTGAGCTTTAGGGGGCAGACTTGTAGCTCAGTGGATTAAGAGTCAGGAGGTCCTGGGTTCAAATTTAGCTATGGATGCTTTCTATGTGACCCTGGACAAGTCATGTATCCCCCATTGTTTAGCTCTTACCAGTCTTCTGCCTTGAAACCAATACATAGTATTAATTCTAAGACAGAAGGTAAGGTTTTTTTTTTTTTTAAGTGACTTTCTTAGCATAATATAGTTAGGCTAGGTATCTAAGGAAGGATTCAAACTTAGGTCTTCCCAACCTCAAATCTAGTCATCTCTCTCCACTATGCCACACACAAACAAAAGTTCAGCTATAAGGCAGATGGAAAAATCTGGAAGTCTGAAGGGTACAGCAGAAGAGCCAATGGCAAGGCTCAGAAGTCTTAGTTTAGGTTAGTAGGTCTACAGGGCAGATGATAAAGCCTGGTCATCCTCTATCTCAGGAAAGAACAGAATTGGTAACTCCCATTTTATCCAATCTATGTGAGCAGTCAAACAGTCCTGATGGCTTTTGGTCAGAGGAGGGAGTGAGGAAGAAAGACAATTAGGACTTCCCCAGTAGTGGTAAGACTTCTAGCCATTAGGTGAGAGAAATCAAGGAAACTGAGGCCCCGTTAGCTGAAATCGCTTATCTAGGAAGTAACTATTAGAACCAACCTTGAACTCAGGTCCCCTGGCTCAGAACTTAATACACTTCCCACTCCATCCTGCTGCCTGTCCTCTGGACAAGGGATCGATGAACTCATTAAGGCCAAAAAGACCAGAGGAACATGGCCCTATTAATCCAAGAACCAGGGCAGGAACAGAAGAGCTAAGAAAAGAAACTCCAGGATTCTAACAGAGGAGCCCAAAGGGAGCTCTGTAAACAAGTTTGCAGAACTCTTGGCTTTAAAATATGCCTTGTGATTGGCTTTCTGTTCCAACTTAGCCAGTCTTTCAGTAGCCACCGATGCCATCTGACCCACCCCCTTCCCCTTTGGCAGGTAGAAAAAGGTTAGATTTGCATAAAGCCATCTTGGGCAGATCTCTGTTGTTCACTGTAGCCTCTTCTTTCCTGCCCACCCAGGGATCAGTACCTGGTATGGTGCCAGCTGTACCTCTAGTCAACTCTGGGCACAGGCCCCAGTTGGTGCAGTGGAGAGAATGCTGAGCTGAGGAATCAGGAGACTGGAGTTCAAATACTGGCTCTGCCCCTTAACATCTGGGTGGCTTTGGGCAAATCCCCTCATTTCTCTGAGCTTTGGTTTACTCCCCTGTAAAATGAGGTGATTGTATCAAATGACTGCCAAGGTCCCTTTCAGTTCTAAAGAGATGGTCCCTTAGTGCTACCAATACTCTCTGGCAAGCCCCACTTCCTTTAAGACATCCCCTTTCCTTTACTAACATCCCCTGCCCAGTCTGGATAAGAGAACAGGTTGGTCAGCAGATTTAAATTAATTTTTTTCCATTTTTTTGGGAAATTGTATGTAATTAGATGATTTAGAATAACTTGGTCTCCTCATTGCCTATTTTAATGCCTTCAATCTCTTTTTCTTCTCTAAGTGCTACTGCTAGTGTTTCTAGTACAATGTCAAATAGTAGAGGTGATAATGGGCATCCTTGTTTCACTCTTGGTCTTGTTGGGAATTCATCTAGTTTATCCCCATTGCAGATGATGTTAGCTTACCATATTGTTTTGATGACCACTGCTTTATAATACAGTTTAAGATCTGGTACTGCAAGGCCACCTTCCTTCAAATTTTTTTTCATTATTTCCCTGGATATTTTTGATCTTTTGTTCTTCCAAATAAACTTTGTTATTGTTTTTTCTAATTCTGTAAAAAAGTTTTTGGTAGTTTGATGGGCATAGCATCAAATAAGTAAATTAGTTTGGGTAGGACTGTCATTTTTTTAATGTTAGCTCATCCTATCCATGAGCAATTAATGTTTTTCCAATTATTTAGATATAGTTTTAGATCTGTGTAGAAAGCATTTTGTAGTTGTGTTCATATAGTTCTTGTGTTTGTCTTGGCAGATAGATTCATAAGTATTTTTCTTATTGTGTATGGTGATTTTAAAGAGAATTTCTCTATCTAACTCTTGCTGCTGGAATTAGTTGGAAATATATAGAAATGCTGATAACTTATGTGGGTTTATTTTGTATCCTGCAACTTTGCTAAAGTTGTTGATTATTTCTATCTGCTTTTTAGTTGATTTTCTAGGATTCTTTAAGTAGACCATCATATCATCTGTAAAGAGTGATAGCTTGGTCTCCTCATTACCTATTTTAATACCTTCAATTTCTTTTTCTTCTCTAATTGCTACTGCTAGTGTTTCTAGCATCATGTTAAATAATAAAGGTGACAATGGGTATCCTTGTTTTACTCCTGATCTTATTGAGAATGCATCTAGTTTATCTCCATTGCAGATGATGCTTGCTGATGGTTTTAGATATATACTGTTTTTTATTTTTAGAAAAGGCTCATCTATTCCTATACTTTCTAGTGTTTTCAATAGGAATGAGTGTTATATTTTGTCAAAGGCTTTTTCTGCATCTATTGAGATGATCATGTGATTTTTGTTGGCTTGCTTGTTGATACGGTCAATTATGTGAATGACTTTCCTAATAATGAACCATCCTTGCATTCTTGGTATAAATCTTACCTGATCATAATGAATAACCCTCATGATCATTTGCTGGAGTCTTTTTGCTAGTATTCTATTTAATATTTTTGCATCTATGTTCATTAAGGAGATTGGTCTGTAGTTTTCTTTCTCTGTTTTTGAACTACCTGGCTTTGGAATCAGTACTATATTTGTGTCATAAAAGGAATTTGGTAGAACTTCTTCTTTGCTTATTATGTCAAATAGTTTGTATGGTATCGAGATTAGTTATTCTTTGAATGTTTGATAGAATTCACTCGTGAATCCATCAGGCCTTGGGGATTTTTTCTTAGGGAGTTTTTTGATGGCATGTTCAATTTCTTTTTCTGATATGAGGTTATTTGAGTATTTTATTTCTTCTTTTGTTAATCTAGGCAATTTATATTTTTATAAATATTCATCCATATCACCTAGATTGCCATATTTATTATCATATAATTGGGCAAAATAGTTTTTAATGATTGCCTTGATTTCCCCTTCATTAAAGGTGAGGTCTCCCTTTTCATCTTAGATACTGTTAATTTGGTTTTCTTCTTTCCTTTTTTTTTATTAGGTTGACGAGTACTTTGTCTATTTTATTTGTTTTTTCAAAGTACCAGCTTCTAGTCTTATTTATTAAATCAATAGTTCTTTGACTTTCAATTTTATTAATTTCTCCTTTGACTTTTAGGATCTCTAATTTAGTTTTCATCTGGGGATTTTTAATTTGTTCATTTTCTAGTTTTTTAATTTGCACGCTCAATTCTTTACTTCTGCCCTCCCTAATTTGTTAAGATATGATCTCAAGGATATGAATTTCCCCCCAGTACTGCTTTGGCTGCATCCCATAGATTTTGAAAGGATGTTTCATCATTGTCTTTTTTCAATGAAATTTATTAATTGTTTCTATGATTTGTTCTTTAACCAATTTTGGAGAATCATATTATTTAATTTCCAATTAATTTTTGATTTGCCTCTCCATGTACCCTTACTAATTATTATTTTTATTGCATTATGTTATGAAAAGGTATTTATTATTTCTGCTTGTTTGCACTTGTTTCCCATATTTTTATGCCCTAGTACATGCTCAATCTTTGTGAATGTACCATGTGCTGCTGAAAAGAAGGTGTATTCCTTTTTGTTCCTATTTATTTTTCTTCATACATCTATTAACTCTAATTTTTCTAAGATTTCATTCACATCTCTTACCTCTTTCTTTTTATTTTTTGGTTTGATTTTTCTAGATATGATAGAGGAAGGTTCAGGTCTCCCACTAATATAGTTTTACTATCAATTTCCTCCTTCAACTCCTCTAATTTCTCCTTTAGAAATTTAGATGCTATACCATTTGGTTCATACAGGTTTAGTACTAATATTTCCTCATTGTCTATACTGCCTTTTATTAGTATGTAGTTACCTTCCCTGTCTCTTTTAATCAGATTTATTTTTACTTTGGCTTTGTCAGATATCATGATTGCAACTCCTGCCTTCTTTTTCTCATTTGAAGTCTAATAGATTTTGCTCCAGCCTTTCACCCTTAACCTGTGTGTGTGGATCTACCTGCCTCATGTGTGTTTCTCATAAACAGCATATGGTAGGATTTTGGTTTCTAATCCACTCTGCTATTTGTTTCCACTTTATGGGTGAGTTCATCCTATTCACATTCAAAGTTATGATTACTACCTGTGTATTCCCCAACATTCTGATTTTCTCTCCTTGGTCTGCCCTTTCCTCTTTCACTATTTCCTTTTACAGTAGTGTTATATTTTTAATCAGACCCCCTAATCCCCACCCTTATTTTATTTTCCTTTCTCTCCCCTCCTTTCTTATTCCTCTTTTATTTTTCTTTTGGGGTCTTTTTAAAGCTACCCCACATACTCTCCCTCCCTTGTATTGCTTCCCTCCCTATCCTCCTTTTCTGCTCCCTCCCTTTTTATTCCCCTTTTATTTTTTAGGGTCTATTAAATTCCCTTCCCCCCTCTCTTTCCCTCCCCATTTGGATTCATTTTTTAAAAAAGTAAGTGAATAAGCATTTATTAAGTTATTACTATGTGTTAGAAACAAAGAACCATGGATAGAAACCATGGATACAAAAAGAATCCCTGACCTCAAGGAGTTTACATTCTAATTGTAGAGACAACATGCAGATTACTAGGCATATATATATTGTCCCTAAGAAGATCATATTATATTTGTACACTATGCTACATATGAGAAAACCTGGGATCAGATATGACCTTGGGCATTTCCTAACTGTGTGAACCTTGGCAAGTCACTTAACCCCATCACCTAGTCCTTGCCCTTCTGTCTTAGAGTTGTTACTAGGAGAGAAAGTAAGGGTGTATATATAATATAATATAATATAATATAATATAATATAATATAATATAATATAATATAATATAATATAATATAATATAATATAATATAATATAATATAATATAATATAATATAATATAATATATATGATATGATATAATATAATATAATATATATATGTTATATACCTAGGTAGGGTCAAAGCTTAGTATTGTTCCATACGTCCAAGGAAATGATCCCAAAGGCCAGATCTTGTTTAAGGACTGGAAGGTCCACATTCCTTTGGGAGTCTGGAGAAAGTCATTATAGTATAGAGGGATGGTCTTGGAGTTAAGAGTTGGAGTAGGGGTCATCTAGATGGTTCAGTGTAGAGAGCCAGGACTGGAGATGGAAGGTTCTGGGTCAAATCTGATGACCCTAGGCAAGTCATTTGTTCCTCATTGCCTAGCCCTTATCATTCTTCTTCCTTGGAACTGATGCATGTAATATTGATTCTAAGATGGAAGGTAAGGGTTTAAAAAAGTGTTTGGTTAAGGGCGAGGAAGAAAGGGCAAGATGCAATAATGGAAGCCATGTGTATGGACAGGCTTTCCAAGAGACTTTATATATGGAGACAAGCAACTAGGCAAAGATTTAGCCTTAAGGGATGCCCATAGTCAGGGTGGTGGGCTAGCAGAGAAGGAGAAAAAAAGCTAGGAACAGGTAGTACCTTGGGAATGAGCTGAGGAAAAAAATTCAGTAAAAGGGGGAAGGCAATTAGTAAATCAATCAGCATGCCTTTATTAAGCACCTACTGTTATGTTATGCACTATGAATACAGACAAAAGTAAGGCAGTTTGTGCCATCTAGGAGTTTATATTATGTTCTTATGAAAGGGGCAACATAACTATAGAAGCATTTAGCTATTGCTTTGTTTTTAATGTTTATTTTCATTTCCAAATTCTCTCCCTCTCTCGCCAACTCCCCCACCAATAGAGAAGGCAAGAAATACTGTAAAGATAATTTTAGGGTTGTGACAAATCTAGATTTAATTGGTTGCCAAGGGAAATCTCAAATAAAATACCCAAGCCAGTCTGGAATTTTATGGTAATTTAATTAATATAGAGGGAAGGAATTTAAGGAGAAAGAGAGAAGAGGATATAAGATTTCTCCTGCCTGGCCTGTGCCAGGGGGAGTTTAAAATCCCCTCCTCTAGGTCTCTGAAGAAGATTAGAGGCTTCTAAGAGGATAAAGTTGGAAAGTAAAGGAGGAAAACTCAGCCAGAAACTTAACACCAAACAAGACAATAGCTTGTAGCCATGCTAAGATCCCAAAAGACCCAGCATGCTGCTATCAGCCAATTCTCCACCGCAAAAGGTGCCAGAGATAGGAAGTGATCCAAATATATAGATCTTCCACCCTTGTGTCTCCTCCTCTAAATTTTCACATCTACCAATCACATCAAAGGCTTTTCTCTAGGACTGCCCATACTTTTAGTTTTCATCTTCTTTTGATTAGATTATATCTTTAGAGTTACTTAACACTTCTTTGTTAAGTTCACCTTTTGTTAGTTACTTGGCCTTTTTGTGATTAATTTAAAATATATAGTTACTTAAGATCTTTTTGTATTGAGATACTTGACCTTTTTGTGATTAATTTAATCTTTATAGTTACTTAACACCTTTTTGTAATAAGATCTTAAAATAGACTTAACTTAAAGTTCTAGCTTCACCATAAGGTAAGAGTTAAGTACCTTCATTGTTCAATCAGGAGATTACAACTTTATCTTCCCCTAAAGTATGGTCTAAGTAGGGTGGAGTAATTTTAAAGTTCCCAAGACATTCCTGATTTTGTTAAACTAAGTATTTTCATTGTTACAATCAGGAAATAGCTAAATCCAATCTTCACAATACCATACCCATTACACAGATGAAGTAAATGCGAAGGTTTCCATATTGTGTGTGTGTGAAGCAAGACAAGTAAAGGGAAAAACCAAATCATGTATTTATAATGGGTATAGAATGAAGATGGGGTCATTTGAGGGGAGGCATGAGCAGGTAGCAGATTAGTCAAGACTCCATGGAGAAAGTGGTGCTTGAGCTCAGCATTGAAGAAAACTAGAGTTTCCAATAATAATAATAATAGCTAACAGTTATATATAACTTGGCCTTTAGGGCAAGTAGGTGGTCCAGTGGATAGAATGCCATCCCTGAAGACAGAAAGACTCATTTCTCTAAGTTAAAAAATGCCCCAGACACTTAGTAATTATGTGACCTTGGACAAGTTACTTAACCCTATTTGCCTCAACTTTTTCATCTGTAAAATGAGCTGGAGAAGGAAACAGCAAATCACTCCAGGATCTTTGCCAAGAAAATAACAAATGGGATCACAGAGACAGACATGACTAAAAAATGGTAGAACAACAAAAAGAGGGGTATCAGCTAGATTAAGTGAAGCCTTCTTCAAAGTGGAGGAGACCCCAGGATTCCTTAAAGTGGAAAAATTGAGCAGAGAGGGATAATGAAGATTTTGGGAAAAGAGAGACAGGAAATTAATAGCAAAAATGGAAAAAAGGCATCAAGGATCCAGCTGAAAGAGTAACCTCAGAGGGATGTCCAGGTGATATTGTGGATAAGAATAGTATACTTAGAATCAGGTTAGAGCCTGAGTTCAAAACCTGCCTCACACACTAGCTGTGTGACTTGGGGAAAGCCACATAATCTTTGTCAGTCTCAGTTTTCTTGTATGAAAAATGGGGATAATAATGACAACTACCTCTCAGGTTATTGTGAGGATAAAATGAGATAAAATTTGTAAAGTCCTTTGCAAATCTTAAAATACTATATAAATACTAATTATTATTATCACTTTTGGATAGCTAAGTGGTGAAGTGAATAGAGTACCAGGTCTGGAGTCAGGTTCCTGAGTACAAATCTTGCTTCAGAACCATACTGGTTGTGTGATCTGGGTAAATCACTTAACCTTGTTTGCCTCACTTTTCTCATTTATAATAATAAGCTGGAGAAGAAAATAGCAAACCACTCTAACATCTTTGCCAAGAAAGCCCCAAAAAGGATCATGAAGATTCAAACACCCAAAACAAACCCAGCAACTATATGAACATAATTGCAAAACACTTTCTACACAAATAAAGTCAGATCTAAACAACTGGAAAAATATTCATTGCTCATGCAGAGGCCAAGCCAATATAATAAAAATGACAAATTTACCTACATTAATTTACCTATTCAGTGCCATACTAATCAAACTACCCAAAAATTATTTCATAGATGTGGAAAAATAATAACAAAATTCATCTGGAAGTATAGAAAGTCAAGAATATCAAGAGAATGAATAAAAAAATTTGAAGGAGGTTTAACCTTAGTAGATCTCAACCTATACTATCAAGTAGTACTCATCAAAACAATCTGGTACTGGCTAAGAAATAGAGTAGATCAATGGGATAGGTTAGGAAATCAACATGGAGTAGTTAATAAACATAGTAACCAAGATCCAAGTTAGTAGAGAAAGAACTCATTATTTGATAAAAACTGTTGGGAAAACTGGAAAATAATATAGCAGAAATTAGGCATAGACCAACATCTCACACCATACACCAAGATAATATCAAAATGGATACTCAATCTAAAGTGGGGTACCATAGACAAATTAGGGGAACACAAAAAAGTTTATCTGCTAGACTTATGGGCAAGGGAAGAACTTATGACCAAACAAGACATAAAGAACATTGTGGGAAAATGAAATGGATAATTTTGATCACATTAAATTAAAAAGTTTCTGTACAAACAAAACTAATACAACCAAGATTTGAAGGGAAACAACAATTTGGAAAAAACATGTTATAGCAACTGTCTCTGACAAAGGCCTCATTTCTCAAATATATAGCAAACCAAATTAAATTTATAAGAATAAAAAGCATTCCCTAATTGATAAATGGTCAAAGGATATGAACAGGCAATTCTCAGATGATGAAATTAAAATAATCTATAGTCATATGAGGAAATGCTCTAAGTCACTATTGATGAAAGAAATGCAAATTAAAACACCTCTGAAATATTACCTCACACCTTTGAGAGTGGGAAATATTACCAAAAAAGGAAAATGATAAGTGTTGGAGGGGATGTGGGAAAATTGAGACACTAATTTAATGGAACTGTGAATGGATACACCATTCTGGAGAACAATATGGAACCAGGCTCAAAGGGCCTTATAACTATGCATATCCTTTGACCTATCAATACCACTCCTGGATCTGTTATTCCAAAGATATCAGAGATGGGGCAAAGAACCTACTTGTACAAAAATAATTTTAGCAGCTCTTTTTGTAGTGGCAAAGAATTGGAAAGTGAGGAGTTGTCCACCAATTCAGAAATGGTCAAACAAGCTATGGTATATGGTTTTCATGGAATGCTACTGCATCATAAGAAATGGTAAATAGGATGAGTTAAAAAAAAACCTGGAAAGACTTCTATGAACTGATGCAAAGTAAAGTGAGCAGAACCAGAAGAATAGTGTATACGATAACAGAAATATTGTATAATGATCAACTATGAAGGCTAAACTATTATCAGCAAAACAAGGTTCCAAGATAACCCCCAAGGGACTCATGATAAAATAAAACCCTACTATCCACAGCCAAAGAAGGAATTGTTGGAATCTGATTGCAGATCAAAACATGCCATCTTTCACTTGTTTCCTTCATGAGGTTTTTTTTTTTGTATATGTGATATGGATCTTCCAACAAGGGAAATATAAAAAAAATACAAACTGCATGAAAGTACTGGTATGACCTATATCAGACTTTTCTGGGAGTGGAGGAAGGAAGGGAGAGAGAGAATCTGAATCGAAAATTGTCCGAGAAAAAATTGTTTCTACATGTAACTAGAAAAAATTTAATTTAAATGAAAAAAACTAGTCAGATGTGACTGAATAACAAATTATTATCATTATTTGAAGAGCTCCAGGGAGGGAGACTCACCATCTCTTGAGGCAGCCCATTTCACTTTGGGATGGTCAACATTGTTAAGTTTTCCCTGATTTCAAGCTCAAATTTATCTTTTTGCTACTACCTTATTCTATCTTCTAAGACCATCCAGGATGAGAAAGGAGATGGCTTCCTCTTTGACTGAAGTGGGGAAGAGAGCAGAAGGGAATAAACATCTTGTGTTAATCCCTTTACAAATATGATCTCCCTCTGAAGAGGAGGATCAGAGATTAAGGTTAGGGAAAGATGCATCTCAAATACAGAAGGTGATTTGGTTTTAGATGTTTGACACAAATTGGGGCAAGGATAGACTGAGCCTGGTGGCTGGCTCATGGCTGCTACTGGGAGCCAAGATCATCTGCTGAGAAAGAAGGTAGGTGGGTTGGGAATTATAGAGGAGAACCTCTGAGACATTGCTGAGAGGGCCTTGGGGAATCATCTGAAGATGAATGAAAGGTTTTTTAGGCAAATCTATTAAAGAAACAGTGTCTGCCTAGGAAAACCCAACCTGAGTGATAGTTTGGCATTTGAAAAGGAAAAGTTTTGTTGGTCTATGTGTGTGTGTGTTTGAGGGAGGCTGAGCTGGCAATTCTAATTATGTAGTTTCTCATTATTTAGTCATTTCAGTCATATATCTGACTCTTCGTGACCTCATTTGAGGTTTTCTTGGCAAAGATACTGGAGTAATTTTCCATTTCCTTCCCCAATGCAATTTTACAGATGAGGAAACCAAGGCAAAAAAGGATTAAGTGACTTTCCCATGGTCACCCAGCTAGTAAGTGTCTAAGGCCAAATTTGAACTCAGGTCTTCCTGACTCCAGTCCTGGCATTCTATCCACCAAAGCACCTAGCTGCCCATAAATATATAGCCCTTTGGTAGAAATTTGTTCATGCTTTGTGAACGCCTTTTGGAATCTTCTTCTCTAGAGATTCTGAAGAAGACTTCAAACAATTTGAACCATTGAGAAGGATGAGGGGCAATGGGGAGAAAGTCTCAGCCACAGAGTTTATGGCCTCTTTTTGGTCTATGATTGTCCTTTAGCCCTGGGAGGATGCCTTTTACCATGACTTGCTTTTGGAAAGATTTGTGTGATATTAAGACTACTTCTACGCTGGGCCTCGGTTCTTACATCTGTAAAATTCAATTAAACTTAATGAGTATGAACTAAAGCTTTCTGCATGCCAAAAAATTAGACTAGACCATATCTAAAGTTCTTTCCAGTTCTAAAGCTCTCTGTTTGAGGCACTTAGCACAGGGTCTGGAAACATACTGGGTTCTATGGAATAGTAGCTGTGGGCAGTCTGCTGTGCTGACTGACCTTCCAGCTTGGCCAGTCTGTTTGTACAATATAAATTGAGTCTCCAATTAAGTAGTTATTTCTTTGAAGGAACTTCTACAAAAAGGCTACAATGCAAAAAGAGGGAAGGAAAGCCAAAGTAATGGGAGGAAGGAGAAAGAAGATTGGCAAGGTGCAGGGCAGAGAATCAGGGAAGACTTCATGGAGAAGGTGAAGCTTGAATTAAGGCTTGGAGAAAGAAGTGAGATTCAAAAGATGAGCTGGAGACATAAAATAAGTCAGACTGAAAAGCTTGTTATGTACTGGAGAGGCAATAGGAAAGCCCCTCCAGCTTTGACATTCTGGATTCTAAGCTCTCTCAGCTCTGACATTCTCTGTTCCAAGCTCTCTCCCAGCTCTGACATTCTCTGTTCTAAGATCCCTCCCAGCTCTGACATTCTCTGTTCTAAGATCCCTCCCAGCTCTGACATTCTCTGTTCTAAGATCTCTCCCAGCTCTGACATTCTCTGTTCCAAGCTCTCTCCCAGCTCTGACATTCTCTGTTCTAAGGTCTCTCCCAGCTCTGACATTCTCTGTTCTAAGATCTCTCCCAGCTCTGACATTCTGGGTTCTAAACTCTCTCCCAGCTCTGACATTCTGGGTTCTAAGGTTTCTTCCAGCTCTGACATTCTCTGTTCTAAGGTCTCTCCCAGCCCTGACATTCTCTGTTCTAAGGTCTCTCCCGGATCTGACATTCTCTGTTCTAAGGTCTCTCCCAGCTCTGACATTCTCTGTTCTAAGGTCTCTCCCAGCTCTGACATTCTCTGTTCTAAGCTCTCTCCCAGCCCTGACATTCTCTGTTCTAAGGTCTCTCCCAGCTCTGACATTCTCTGTTCTAAGGTCTCTCCCAGCTCTGACATTCTCTGTTCTAAGATCTCTCCCAGCTCTGACATTCTCTGTTCTAAGGTCTCTCCCAGCTCTGACACTCTCTGTTCTAAGGTCTCTCCCAGCTCTGACATTCTCTGTTCTAAGGTCTCTCCCAGCTCTGACACTCTCTGTTCTAAGGTCTCTCCCAGCTCTGACACTCTCTGTTCTAAGGTCTCTCCCAGTTCTGACATTCTCTGTTCTAAGGTCTCTCCCAGCTCTGACATTCTCTGTTCTAAGCTCTCTCCCAGCCCTGACATTCTCTGTTCTAAGGTCTCTCCCAGCTCTGACATTCCCTGTTCTAAGGTCTCTCCCAGCTCTGACATTCTCTGTTCTAAGCTCTCTCCCAGCTCTGACACTCTCTGTTCTAAGCTCTCTCCCAGCTCTGACACTCTCTGTTCTAAGCTCTCTCCCAGCTCTGACATTCTCTGTTCTAAGGTCTCTCCCAGCTCTGACATTCTCTGTTCTAAGCTCCCTCCCAGCTCTGACATTCTCTGTTCTAAGGTCTCTCCCAGCTCTGACATTCCCTGTTCTAAGGTCTCTCCCAGCTCTGACATTCTGTTCTAAGATCTCTCCCAGCTCTGACATTCTCTGTTCTAAGGTCTCTCCCAGCTCTGACACTCTCTGTTCTAAGCTCTCTCCCAGCTCTGACATTCTCTGTTCTAAGGTCTTTTCCAGCTCTGACATTCTCTGTTCTAAGGTATCTCCCAGCTTTTACATTGCCTTTTCTAAGGGCTCTTCTGATTTAAAGCCCTATAACCTTGGAATCTTTCCTTGGACAGCTCCCCTTTATGAAGGCATTCCTTTGGGACCACCATTTTGGGCTCCCCAGCTTCATATGAGGGCTCAGTCTGGAAGAAATACCTTTGATTCATTTTGATGTGTTCAAAGAGAAGCGAGGTCAGCTGCCCTTGAAAGGCCTCTCAGCAGCAAGGTAGAATTTTTTCCAAAGAACTGGTGAAGAAGGACCAATTAGGGACAATTATAGTCAGATCAGCCCACTGGGTAGTAAATAGGCTTAGCACCACTCTCTGTGTCCTGTGGTGACATTCGCTTCTGTTTGGGCTGCCCGTGTCTACGTAGAAGGGAAGGATTCCTGGCTAATTGGCATTGGCTTATATTTAAAAAGGAAAACTGAACTTGGGAATAGTTTGGTATTTGTTAAAAAAAAGTGTTGATTGATGAAGGAAGTGGGAGACAGTAGAAAAAAATCATTAGGGACTAGCCTAGATTTACACAACCATCATATTTTTCCATGTTAAAAATTGTTTCTGTATACAATTAAAAAAATAAAAATAAAAAAAAGATTTAGAGCTTTTTATTTTTTTAAACCCTAACCTTCAATCCTAGAATCAATATTGTATAGCAGTTCCAAAGCAGAAGAGCAATAAGGGCTAAGCATGGAGGTTAAATGACTTGCCCAGAGTCACATAGGTGGGAAGTATCTGAGGCCACATTTGAACCCAGGACCTTCCATCTCTAGGTCTGGCTCTCTCTATCTGCTGAGGTATCTTGCTGCCCTCATATTATCATCTTCAGAAAGTTGATGGTTAATTTTTCAATGTGAATGTTTATTTGTTGTTTAGTCATGTCCAAATCTTCATGGACCCATTTGGAGTTTTCCTGGCAAAGAAAGGAGAGTGGTTTGCCATTTCCTTCTCTAGCTCATTTTATAGATGAGGAAACCAAGGCCAACAGAATTAAGTGACTTATCCAGGGTTGCCCAGCTACTAAGTAACTAAGGATAGATTTGAACTTAAGAAGAAGAGTCTTTCTAACTGCCACTAGCTGCTCCATTTAGGCCTAAGCAAATGCTGTAAATTGGAGTTTGATTTGTTTATTGTTTTGCTGATTGACTAGACTTTATTATTATTATTATTATTAAAATACTTTCCTTCTATCTGTAAGGAAAAAAAGGTTAATTATGTAAAAAGTTGAACTGTATTATATTTAAATATAGGGTTACCAGGAATTTAATTTATTCCAAAGAGATTTATTTACAAAATGTAGAAAGAGTGAAGTAATAAAATCAGAGAGAGGTTAGGGTAAGATATCTAGCCTAAGCACTAAGTAATTTACTCCCATTCCCTGGCTCAACCTGGGCAGAGAGAGATAATTTAGCTGCAGAGGCCTCGGAAAAGCCGAGGACCTGGGGATGTCTCTCTCAAGAGGTAGGTCTCTCCTGAGGCTAGTTTTCTTCAGGAAATCCAGGAAAGGAGTCAATTTTTTCACTCACCACATGTCAGTCCAAAGGAAATTTAAGAACAGATGCACCAGGAACAGAGTCTCAGGTCCAGTCAGCAGATTCTTCTCCAGTCTCAACTCGAACTCAAAACTCCAAGTAAAGAAGGACTCAGGAAGTTGTAACTCCCTTTTAAATACACTTTCTTTTGCATCACTTCCTGTGCCTTCCCCTAATTTTACATCTACCAATCACAGTTGAAGCTTTGCTTTAAGACTGCCCAGGGGCAGTTAGTTTAATTCTGATTCATCACCCACTATTGCACATGTGGGTCACAGATCTTCCCCACTCAAGTGTGAATGGGGTGTTTACACCTTTGTGTAATGGGCAGATCTCCATACTCAACTTTTAAGTAGGGTGTTTATACCTTTGGTGATTAAATCTAAAAAATGGGTAGGGGTTATAATTTAATCTTCACAATCAGGGGAGAGTTAATTAATTTCATTTTCACAATCAGGGGAGAGTTAAATTTAATCTTCACATATCTCAGAACTGATACCAAGCATTGGTTCCAGGTCAAAAGATTGGTAAGGGATAGTCAACTGGAGTTAAGTGACTTGCTTAGAATCATAAAGCTAGGAAGTGTCTGAGGTCAAATTTGAACCCAGGACCTCAGGTCTCCAGGCCTAGCTCTCCATTCACAGATTCTCCTAGCTGTCCCTGATAGTCTAGACTTTAGAAAGTACTGGAGAAAATACTGATAATGCAAATTAGACTTTAGTATGCCATGCATACATTGTCCCCCAGAGGGCCAATTGTTAAAAATTCCACACACACCCCTAAGATAAAATGAATTGCCCAAGGCCCCTAGGACATCCTGAGCAGAACCCTCTCTCTAGGCTGATTTTCAACACCTGGTTTGGGGGGCCAGAAGGCCTCTTTTCAAGTGTGGACTGGCATGCTTCTTGTATTATTCATGCCTCTAAGAGGGACATGACCGTGCTCTGGTTTCAAGCCTGAATGAATAATTTATGTACCAGATATTATTTTATTGATGTCTCTTCAGAATCAGCACCAGGCTTCCGGGTAGTTGGGGGGAGGCTTTTGGTGATGGTAAACCATGAGCCCCTGCTTTTTTTGAGGGGTGAGGCCAAAGGAGGTTTTTTTTTTTTTGTTGGAACAGAATCATCAACAGTTTTCTTTTTAAGGCTTGAAAGTGTCTAGAAATATCCAGCAACTCCTCTGCTAGGTTCTCCTAATGAGCTGTTCTCTTGGAGGCAGCGCTATAAGCTGTCCCTATCTTAGAGCCAAGATATTCCAATACATTCAAGGTAGTCACTGAGGCCCCACGAAAATCAAATATCCTGGGAGGGGGAATATTAGGGGAGGTAGGAGAAACAGTGGCAGAATTTGAATCCAGGCTCTCTGAATTCAAATCTAACACTCTTTCTTCTGCACCCCCCCCCCAACCTATTATGACTTGTAGCCCTTCTTTTACAGATGAGGAAACAGGCCCAGAGAGAGGTTATCTCCTGTGCTAGGTCCTTGAATTGGTAGGGGCTGGGATTTGAACTTTGGACCTTTGACTCAAATCCAGTCCTCTATTCCATCATGCCCCACTGTTCCCTGAGATATGTAGCCTCTGGGAAGAGAAAGTGGCCTTGGCTTTGGGGCCCCCTGCTGAAGGCAGCAGCTGCAACCGGATTCTCATCTGCCTGGTCTGTTCTACCCAATTTCCTATAATAGGGCTGTAAATCACTTTTTCAACCAGGCCAGCTCTGAAGGTCACCTGTAATTAAACTGTCAGTGATGCATCTTGGGCAGTGGAACCAAGAAAGACCAGGAAGATGGGGTCCTGGGAGCTGGGTACCAGGGGACAGAGGAGGGAGGCATCTTCTCAACAAAGAGAGAAATGAGGACCAAAGAGAGCTCATTGGCCAGCTACCTAGTGCCAGCTGCTCCCACCCGCAGGTTTGGAGGATAATGAGGAGAAGTCTCTGGTTTTGGAGAACTGGGAGCTTATCTGGCTTAAGGGAAGGGAGAGAATCGTCCTCCACCTCCTCTGCCACTCTGTAAACAATTCCTCCTTCCTTTCCTGCCCCTCCATCCTTTCCATACACCTTTTATAGGAGCTGAGGCTCAGGTTCAAATCCTGATCAGAACATTTTCTCAGGGCTCTGATGAGGACAGCCTGGTATCCTAGAAAGAGCATCTGATTTCCAAGTCCATGGATGAACTTGGAATCAGAAAGACCTGCATTCAAATCCTGCTTCAGATATTTAGTAACTGTGTGGCACTGGGCAAATCACTGAACTTTAGTGAACCTTTTCTTATCTGTAAAATGGGTCATTGTGAGTTTTAAATGTGATGGTCAATATAAAGCATTTTGCAAACCTTGAAATACTATTTAGTTGTTGGCAAGTCATATCATCTCTCTATGCCGCATGTCCTTATCTAGTGCTGAGAATACAATCAATAAAAAGAAATAGTCATGAGAGGTCTTGGGAGCAACTCTGGCCTCAGAAACTTCCTAGCTATGTGACCCTGGGCAAGTTATCTAACTCCAATTGCCTAGCCATACCACTCTTCCACCTTAGAACCAATACATTGGATTGATTCTAAAATAGAAGGCATGGAAAGAAAAAAAGAAGGAAGGAATCAAGGAGAGAGAGAGAGAGAGAGAGAGAGAGAGAGAGAGAGAGAGAGAGAGAGAGAGAGAGAGAGAGAGAGAGAGAGAGAGAGAGAAGGAAAGAAGGAAGGTAGGAAGGTAGGAAGGTAATCCCTGCCCTCAGCAAGCTTATACTAGCTATATGACTGGGCAAGTCACTTAGAAGTTTTCTCATCTGTAAAATGAGCTGGAGAGGGAAATGGCAACCTACTCCACTGTCTCTGCCAAGAAAATCCAACCTAAGGTCACAAAGAATTAGACACAACTAAAAAGACTGAACAACAAAAATTGACTGACTGACTTCCCCTCACCCCTGCCTCATTTTCCTCCTCTGTCAAATAAAGACATGATCTCTAATGTCTCCTTCCAGCTCAAACTCAAGAGAATACTCCTTTCCATGATCTCCTTCTGCCCACAATAGGATGTATCTCCAAGGAATATGGAAATAGAAGAAAATTCTCTGATTTTCCAAGAGTTCTGGTTATATGGGGGCAGATAAAGGAGAAGCAGGAGTCAGAAGATCATAAAACCATAGATTTAGATCTGGAAAGGAACTCAATTAACCATCTAGTGTCACCGCCTTATTTTATAGACGAGGAAACAGATACAGAGAGGTTATGTGATTTGCCTAGGGTCACACAGTTAGTAAAGTGTGTGTGGCCAAATTTGAACTTGGGTCCTTTGGACTTCCAAGTTCATCTTGTTCATATGGGCTATTTGTGCCCAATCTGTAGTAGAGCATTACAAGCTCATGTTAGTTTGATCATCTACAGTTGGACATGCTGTACCTTGACCTGGACATAGTGATGCGATTTTGGTCCTCTTCAAGATCCATTTGACATCTAGCTAGGGGTAGGGAGAAGGGAATAGGAACGGAAATTTGCTCCATTTGCACTAGAGAGATCATTCAACAAACAATCCCTGTCCTTGATGAGTTTAATGTCTACTGGGGGAGACAACAGGTACACACAGGTACACAAAGAGATGCAAAAGGGGCAGCTAGGTAGCACAATGACTAATGAGTCCAGGACTGAAGGATGATGGAGATCTCAAGAAGAGGACATTTCTCTCAGAGGAGAAATGATTTCAGGGAAAGAAGTAATGGGTTCCATTTTGGATATTTGAAGATATCTATGAAAATCCAGTTCAAAATATTCCATGCTTTGAACTCTTCCCATTTCCATTTTGTTCTTGATCTCACTGGCTTCCTTTAAGTTCCAACTAAAATCCTCCCTTCTCCAGGAAGCCTTCCCCCATCCCTCTTAACTCCGGTGCCTTCCCTCAGTTAATGAATGAGCTCCTCTTTATCTAGTATAGAGCTTTCTTTGTCTATATTTGTTTGTATGTTGTCTCCCCTGTTAGATTGTAAGCTTATATAGAGTAGGGATTATTTTTTTGTCTCTTTTTGTATCTCCAGCACTTAGCACGATGCCTGGCACTTGATAAATGATAACTGACTGATTGACTGTTTAGTAGGCAGTTGGTTATGTTGAACTTTGGGAGAAAGATGAGGGCTAGATACATGGTGTGGAGGGTCATCAGCACAGAAATAATCATTAAACCCATTGAAGTTACCAACTGAAAAGTTATATAGAGAGGAGGGTGGGGGTAGAGACTTGGGGGACACCCTAATTTGGGGTACATAATATGAAAACAGACTGAGAAGGAGTGGCCAGAGTAGTAAGAGGGAACCCCGGGGAGGAGAAATTCTCTGTAAGGTAGCAGGTGGTACCATATTGTGGAGGGCACTGAACCTGGAGACAGGAAGATCTGAGTTCAAATTCATCCTCAGACACTAGCTGTGTGACCTTGGGTAAGACTAGTTGGTTGGTTGTTGTCCTTACTTGAAGAGGACCAAAATAATATCACTATGTCCTGGTCCACATACTGTACTGTAGATCATCAGACTGATATGAGCTTGGAAGGCTCTATCACAGGTTGAACACAAATAGCCCATATGAACATTTGGAATGGGCAAGGTGCTTGGGCAAGGCACTTAACCTCTGTTTGCCTCAGTTGTCTCAAATGTAAAATGGATAATATTTGTAAAATATTTGTAATATTTACCTGGTACATAGTAGGAGATTGATTCCTTTCATTTCTATTAAAATGATCTCGAGAGACCCTTTTTGGGTAAGGATTTCAGTTTATTGATTATATCAGTTCATTTGTTAGGCTAGCACCATAATCAAGAAAGTGGCATAGGCCAATGGTGCTCTCTCCATGACCAGAGACCCTGAAGCTTGATCAGACAGCTCAATAAATAGAATCTTAGGGGCTCATTAATCAGTCCCTCCCTTGCACATCCCAAGACATTCCTCACTGGTAGATGGCTAATTAAGAGGAGTCCTTCCCCATGCTGACAGGTGGACAGGTGAAGTTTGTCATGTTTGTTGGAAAAGAATCATTGAAAAACTGTAAGATTTAAAATTAGATTTGACTAAATATGAGAGTTATAAAAGTAAGATTGTGGTTGCTGTTTATAAAATATTAACTCAAGTCAGAAAAACTGTTAGCAGCTTTTATTTACAACTGGGTAGAGATATGAAATATAGGAAAAAGGAAGAAAAAATTGCTTAGCTACAAATATCCTAATTCCAGACTGCGAATACAGATCCGAAAGCAAGTCTTACCAGAATCTAAAGTTCTAATTAGGAAGCTGAAGTCTGAAGAGCCAGGAGATGGTGAAAAACCACCAAGAGCCTTTGGCGCACATGAGGCTAAGATGGCCAAGGATCTCACCAGAGCTCATGCTGAAGAGAGTGTCCCACCAAAGCACCAACCTCCTGAAGAACCAAGGAAGCCAAGAGTGAATCTTGCCCTTTGGTCTCTCCTTTTATAGTCCTTTTCCCACATCCACTTCCTGTCTCTCTCCTACTTCATGGGAACCAATCACAGCCTCCCAATTTGCCTAGCACTGTCCAAAGAGGGGCCAGTGTTTGTGGCCTTTGGGTGTGTGAGCTGGTAAGTGACCTATGAAATCTCTTACTTAATGGTGTGAATCTTAAAATTTCTCAGACTTGTGAATGTTAAAAATTCTCAGACCCTACTTCACAAGGTTTGGTTAAGACCATTCCCCATTTTAAACAATGAAGGAACTTAGATCAGAAACTTCTGAGACCTCTACTCCATCCCTACTTAAGCCTGCTTGAGGGGGAGAAACTCCTTGCTGAACAATGAAAAATACTTAAACCCATACTTATAGTAAGGCAAAAGTTCTTAAGCTGTGCCTATTTTTAGATCTAATACAAAAGGGTGCTAAGTACCTATAAAGGTCTAGCAACTTGTGAATTTTCAAGGAGCAAAAAGGTGAGAACTTACTCAGAGGTTTTTTCAGGTGTGAACTTAATCAAAAGTTTAAGTCTACTCAGGTGTGAATTAAGAATGGTCTGTCCTTTGGAAAACATCTACTGTGATTGGTAGATGTGAGAACTTAGGGGAGGTGACATAAGAGAAAATACCCTTTAAAAGGAGATGAAAAGCTGAGAGAAGGGGCTGTCTCAGAAGAACTCTCTGGAGATTCAGCTGGGAAAAGCTGAATTGGAGGAGGAAGCTGGTGTCTCTCTGAACACTAGAATCTTGCTTGGACAAATCTTGTGGTGAGTGGATAAAAGACTGACTGATCTCTCTCTTAGGGTTTCAACCTAGGCTGGCTCATGCTGGCCTAGGCTGGTCTAGCCCTTTTTCTCATTATTTCCTTTTCTCTCTCTCTCTTTCATTAACTCCTTATTTGTATTAATTAAAATCTCTATAAAACCCAGCTGACTTGGGTATATTTAATATTTGGAAATTTTTCCCTGGTGACCACCTTATATTTGATTTAAAACAAGACACTGTCTTGAAACCATATTTTCTGTGGTCACGATTTAAGCCAAACACTCTTTTATCTGTAACAGTTTATGACTCCCACTATTTTAATCATCACAATGGTTAGCTAGGTACTAAGTAGGGGGACTTTAAGTTCTTGATTTGACTAAATTAAAGTTTGTTGGTTGATTACACATTAAAAATAAACTGAGAAAGTCTAATTCTCTCTTCACAAAACCTTCCTGTTAGCCACAATCTGTGTACTAAGGACAAAGGGAATACAAAAATCTATAGGCTGGATGGTGCCAGGGGTCCACAGAAAATCTCTATGATTCAGGAATTGGTTTAGGGTCCTGATGAGATGAGAATTAATGCTGTATATGAATCCTCAAACTTCCTATGTGAAACCCAAGGGGGAGAAGGTCTTTAAGAACCAGGGAAATCAACTTCCTAGCTGTGTGACCTTGGGCAAGTCATTTCACCCCAATTGCCTAATTCTTACCACTCTTCTGCCTTGGAACCAATACATAGTATTCCAAGGCAGAAGGTAAGGGTTTTAGGAGGAAAAAAAGAACCAGGGAAATCAGAGAAATCTCCCTGGAGAAAGTATCCCAGGTTCTTAACCTCTACTCTGTCATAGATCTCTATGGAAATCTGTGGAGGCCTTTGAATCTTTTCTCAGATTAATAATGCTTTTAAGTGTGTATATATATATCAAAATATATAAATAAAATTTACAATTCAATTATATTGAAATATAATGATCAAAAAATAATTTTTTTTAAAAGTTCCCAGATCCCAGGTTAAGAATTGCTATTTTAAAAGATAGAGAAGACGTTAGTAAGGAAGAGAAAGAGGGTGTTTTAGGCTTAGGGAACAATTGAGGAAAAGGCAGGGAGATGGGAGATCTCACGGTATGCTTGGACCACATCTCTAGAGTATAGGTTGAAATAAGGTTGGAGAGGTTGCTGAGGGCCCTGAATGCCAGGCATAGCATTTTGAGGTTCGCTTGGTTAGCCATAGAGAGCCACCTCCAGAATACTGCTTGGCACCCTATCTATGGCCAGTGAGGAATGGCTTGTTCTGGGACTCTGGTATCCTGAAGGCGGCTCGTGTCTATCTATCCCACCATTAGGGCACACAGCCTCACAATTGAGATTGCCAGTCCGCTGGGCACCTCTAAAGTCTTCCAAGGCCCCCCTTGAGGAGGAGCTTCTGGTACTGATAGGAGGGGGGGGCAGGAAGCTCAGGTTTAGTAATGGGAGCTTGGAAATGACAAAGATTTTGCTGACATCAGCCAGTTTTCCCAGGTTCTGTTGCCAGGCAAGCTCAAAGGAGTAATAATGAAAAATGGAGAGAGAATGACTGTCTTTGATTGGCTCAGAAGTCAGGGGCTATTGTCTCCAGCTAAGAGGCAGCTGCATCACTCTGAGCCCTGGGGTCTGAGGTTTGGCCCCTCCATCTCCATTCTCATCTGATGACTCCACAGTCTCTCATTTCCTGGCTTCAGTGGTATAGCCAAAAGAAAAAATGAATCATTCAAGGTTAAGAAATCATGGGGTGTAAGAGCTGGAAGGGGCCTTAGAGGAGCCAGAAGACTTCTGATAAAATTTTGACTCTGCTTCTTATTGTCTGGGTGACCTTGAGTAAGTCACTTCACTTCCCATGGGCCACAGGGTCTTTTCTGTAAAATGAGAGGGTTGGACTAGGTATTTATAGAGTATTTTAAAGTTTGCATAGCACCTAAAATATTATCTTATTTGAGTGTTATGACAACCCTGGGAGCTAGATGCTATTATTATCATCTCCATTTTACAGACGAGACAACTGAGGCAAAAAGGGTTGCCCGTTCACACAGCTAGTAAGTGTCTGAAGCCAGATTTGAACTTGGATCTCCTTGACTCCCTTTGCTCTATTCATTATACAACTTAGGTAGCTTCTTAAAACAACAACAACATATCTTTACCTTCCACCTACTGTGTGTTGGCTCCAAGACAGAAGACTGGTAAGGACTAGGCAATGGGGGTGACATGACTTGATCAAGGTCACGCAGTTAGGAAGTATCTGAGGAATTTGAACCCACGACCTCCCATATCTAGCCTTGGCTCTTACTCCACTGAGTTGCTTGGTTGCCTGACCTAGATAACTTCTGAGGTCCCTTTCAACACTAAAGCTGCAATCCTATATTACCTGAGATTTTTAAAAAGCCTATACTGGGGGGGGGGGCGGGGGGCAGTTAGGTAGCTCAGTGGATAGAAAGCCAGCCCTAGAGATGGGAGGTCCTGGGTTCAAATCTGGCCCCAGACACTTCCTAGTTGGGTGACCCTGGGCAAGTCACTTAACCCCCATTGCCTAGCCCTACACAGTACTGATTCCAAGACAGAAAATAAGGGTTTAAAACATTTTTTTTAAAAAAGCTAATACTGGGGGCAGTGAGATAACTTAATGGATAAAGAGTTAGGCCTAGAGATGGGAGGTCCTGGGTTCAAATCTGGACTCAGACACTTCCTAGCTGTGTGACCCTGGGCAAATCACTTAACCCCCATTGCCTGGCCCTTACCGCTCTCTTCTACCTTGGAACCAAAACATAGTGTTGATTCTAAGATGGACGGTAAGAGTTAAATTTTAAAGACAGAAGCCAATACCCTCATCTGACAGAGTAGAAAACACATGGCTAATATATAACAGAGCTGGGATGACCCCCTTTCAATGAGCTCCCAAAGACATCCTTCTGAGAATCCTGGAATTCAGTTATATCTCACTTTATCTACTACAGAAGGGGAGTAGGCGGCTTTTTTTTTTTAACCCTCACCTTCCATCTTAGAGTCAATACTGTGTATTGGTTCTAAGGCAGAAGAGTGGTAAGGATTAGGCAATGGGGGTTAAGTGACTTGCCCAGGGTCACACAGCTAGGAAGTGTCTGAGGACAGATTTGGACCCAGGACCTCCCATCTCTGGGCCTGACTCTCAATCCACTGAGCCATTCAGCTGCCCCCATAGGCAGCTCCTTTTAAGCAAACTGAACATTCACATTTCTCTACTCAATCAATAAGATAAATTAGGGGATTATTATTTGCATTAGCAAAACTGTCTTCATTTCATTGTAACTGGGGAGAACTGGCCCAGTCCTTCCAGAGTGCACAGTCTACATGGCCTGGTGCCAATCCACGTGAATTCTTGGGGAGCCTGCTTCCAGGGATGCATAATAGAGAGCCTTGTCTTTCATTTAGAAACATGCACAGGTATTTAGTCACTATTTTTGTCTGCTTCTTGTGCGATGATGAAAAACCTTTTTGTTGGCTATGTAGCCAGAACCAAGTGTTCATACAAAAGGCTTCAAGGGAGAAACTCATCTTCCTTTGCTGCCTGCTGGGTATTAGATATAAGGATGTCTGTCCTAGCTTTGGCGAGCCAGTGTAGGAAGTTTGCACCACCACCAGACTGGCCTGTGAGTGTCTGGCCTTCAAGGCGACCCTGTGTCTGGCATCTGGGTAGTTCTTCTTTCTTTTGGTACAAAGTATTGTGAGATCTCACAAGAGTCCAGGGACTGAGTCTGGGAAAGAGCCAGTTATGAAGAGTGATCTGATTGACCCAACCCAGCAGTGGATTAAACCAATGGCCAAGGCACCATGTTCTAACAGCAAGAGAGTGACTTGCCTATTGGTTATGTCATACTCAGAAAAAATAAGTTGGGGGTAGAAATATTGGTAACCACTGCTTTGGAGATCTGACTTCTTAATGCATGTATGAGTTGGACAACTCAAGTCCAAAGCTTCTTTCCCTACTCTACAAAGGGTTCTGAAAAGTTGGGGGTGATTCTTCTAATGCGATTAGCTCAAATTTCCATTCTAGTATGTTCTCCCCAATAGATATTCCCAATTAGAGTGATAGACTTGGAGTCGGGAAGACCTGAGTTCAAATCTAAACTCAGACAGTAGTTGTGTGATCGTAACTTAACCTGTCTGTCTCAGTTTCCTCATCTCTAAAATGGAGATAACAATAGCCCACACTTCACAGGTTTGTTTTGAGGAAAAAAAATAAGATAATATTTATTTGACTATTTATTTTTAAAACTCTTACCTCTTGTCTTAGTATCAGTTTTCTCATATCTAAAATGGAGATAATAATAGCCCAACACCTCCCATGTTTGTTGTGAGAAAAAAACAAGATAATATTCATTTATTTATTTGATGATTTATTTTTAAAACTCTTACCTTTTTTCTTAGTATTGGTTCTAAGACAAAATGGAAAGACTAGGCAATTGGAGTTAAGTGACTTACCCAGGGTCATATAACTAGCAGAGATAATATTTGTAAAGTACCTTGTGTAAACCTTAGGGTGTTATGGAGATGCTAGTTATTAATTTTAATTATTACTATTGAATATCTCCTGTAATAGTTAAAAAGGGCTACCAAATTATAATAGTTAAAATTAAATTATGAGTCTGTTAGTAGCTTTAACAATTTAATTTAATTAAAGCAGAGATAGTTAAGAAAGGGAAATGTAGGAAGGAGGTAGAGAGTTGCCTAGCCTACCAGCCTGAGTGCTGTTCCTATGAAACAAAGCTCACCCCCAACAGGGTTCCAATCTTCAGCCAGAAGTCTGTGAGAGTCTCTTCAGCAAGAGTCTCCCTTTAGCAAGAGTCACCAGTGCAGTAGTGTCTCCAGCAAGAGTGTCACCAATGCAAGAATGTGTCTCCAGTCAGAGTCATCAGAGTCAGAGAGTCCCTTTGGCTCAAGTCACCAACCCAGAAGTGAATATCCAGACCTCTGGTCATACTGTTATAAGCCCTTTTTCTCCAGCCCTTTTTGCTTTCCCACTTCACATCTCAGGAACCAATCATAGTTCCTTAATTTGCCTTGCACCACAGGTGGGGGGGGGCAGTGCCTGTGGGATCAATTTCCTGTCTCATTGGTTTCTACTTCCTTCCACTATGGACTGCTCTGTCCCTGCACATCTCAATGGTAAAGGACCTCCAGGTCCCTGATTAATTAAATTAAAACAAAGGAGGATGTACAAGTCCCTGATTGGTTAAATAAAAAACAAAGGGAGATGAATTCCTTTTTCACACTCCTCAATAGCATTGCCCCTTCATATTATCTATTTAGCTAGTTGATTTCTCCTCAGTATAAATTAATCATAATTTGCTTTTATAAAAGGATGCTTGCTAAGAAGCAGCAGCAAGAACAAAAGGACAAATTCATTCTTCCTCAACAAGAGTCCAACCTTCCCTCTAACACCTCAGTCTCTGGGGAGAATGGGCTCACACTTAAAAATAGCATTTTCACCAGATTTCACTGCTGAATATGATATAGTGAGTAGAAAAATTGCTCTCTTGCTTGCAGGACATATTGTTTTGGCTACTGGGTTGATCCATTGATGGACTGGGTAAGCAGGTTGCTCCTCAGAGATGGATCCTTTCCAAGCTTAGGCCTTGGATTTCTCTTTGGTAGCTCTTTTGACCTTCTTCCAAACTTCAAGTTCTCACAAGGCCCTTTATTTAAAGAAGAAGGCACAATCCCTCATGGGCCTTGGGCAGGTTCCCCAAGCATCCATGCAGGTACCAGGAGGAATAGACTGTGCATTCTTGAAGGCTGGGGCTCTCTTTGCCAGCCCTTTTGTTATATTACTAAATAATTCATTTCAGAGTTCTTTTAAATGACAAAAGCATCTAGTCTGTGGAATATGGTAGTAACATGGAAAGAATGCTAATTTGAAAGTCAGAAGACCTGAGCTCTGATCCTCGGTGTGTCACATATTAGTTGTGTGACCCTGGGCAAGTCACCTGCCTTGTGGTCTCATAGAATTGCCATCGGGAACAACTAAGAGGCTAAATGACTTGAGGCAGGTCACCTATCCAATATCTAGAAAGGCAGAACCTGAACCCAACTCCTCCCGATTCCTGGGTTGTCTGTCTAGCATGCAGCACTGCCTCTCTCACACTGGTTGGGGGTATTAAACTTGTAGACCAGAGGAACACTTTTAAAAATATTGTCTAAACATCATTTACTTGAGTTTTGAAATCCAAAGAGCTGAGTTCAAATTCAAATTCTGCAGTTGATTATGCATTATTTTTCTTCTTTGTTAAAGTTGTATCTGATTCTTTGTGACCTCATGGACTGTAGCACATCAACCATCATGGGGCTTTCTTGGCAAAGATGCCAAAGTGGTTTGCTTTTTCCTACTGAAGAGGCAAACAGAGGGTAAGTGATTTATCCAAGGTCAGCTGTATTGAGGATGGATTGAGGAAAGGAAAGACTGAATACAGAAAAACCAATTAGGAGGCTGTTGTGATGCAGGCTTGGACTAGGCTGAGTGAATGGAGAGAAGGGAAGAGAGGCAAGAGACATGGAGATGGAATTGACCACTTTGGGCCTCAGTTTTTTTCCTTATAAAATGGGAATGGTCATAACAATCAGATTAATTTTATTTAAAAATTTTTTGCTCTCTTGCCGCTGTCTCTCTGTCTCTTTCTCTCTCTCTCTCTCTTTTTTAATGTAATAAAAATCATAGCTGGGGTGAGGAGGATGCAGTTAGGTGGCTCAGTGGATAGAATGTCAGACCTGGAGATGGAAGTTCTGGGTTCAAATTTGAGTTCAGATATTTCCTAACTGAATGACCCTGGACAAGTCATTTAACCCCCATTTCCTAGCCCTTCTAGCTCTTCTGCCTTGGAACCAATACTTAGTATTGATTCTAAGATGGAAGGTGAGGGCTTAAAAAAATAATAGCTAGAATTCAGGCTTTGAGGTTTACAAAGCACTTTTGATATATTTTTTCATTTGATCCTACAACTATGGGAGGTACGGAATCTTCTTAATCCCATTTTACAGCTGAGGAAATGGAGGCAAATAGAGGTTAAATGATTTGTCAGGGTCACAAAGCTTGTATTTGAGGGCAGATTTGAACTCAGCTCATCATGACCCAAGAAGCCATTCCTGTCTCTCTTAAACTCTCCCCTCTTCCCGACTCTTCTTTTTTTTTTGCCATCTTTCTACTTTCCTAGGTAAGGATTCAAGCTTGACTCTTTCCTCTCCCTCATTCCTCACATCTAGCCAAGCAAGTCAGGCACTCTACCACATTCCCTTCCTTTCCTTCTATGTATGGCTCTTTTGCCTGACCCAGAGAGACATCCCTTATAATAACAAAGAGAAAGAGGAAAAATATAGTTCAGCAAAACTGACTGTAGGGTGGTACCTGGCCCAGAGGCAGGAAGACTCCTCTTCCTGAGTTCAAATCTGGCCTCAGACACTTACTTAGCTGTGTGACCCTGGACAAGTCACTTGATCCCATTTGCCTCAGTTTCCTCACCTGTAAAATGAGCCGGAGAAGGAAATGGCAGACCACTCCAGTATCTTTGCCAAGAAAACCCCAAATGGAGTCACGAAGCAGACAAGACGAAATAAGAACAAGCCAGTTTTTTAAATGAAATCTGATCTATATGCAGAGTTCTACACCCATAGTCCTCCTCTCTTCACCCCACACCTGTGCACATTCTCAACTTCGTCAAGCATTTGTAAAAGGTACGAGCCCTGCCGTGGGAGCTGGGGATGCAAAAATCAGAACAATAATCATATCTTTAGTACGTACCTCCCAGGGCCCTGGGGAGGCTCAAATGAGACAATGCAGGTAAGGGGATGTCAGCTGTTATCATCATGCTGAAAGTTGCCTGCCAAGCAAACTTTGCATATCACATGCACTTTTTGTATTGATTTTCACCATAAAACGGGAGCAGTGTTCCTCTGGAAACACTCTGGGCCACAAAACATAACAAATTCTCTTTGAAGATTGCAGCCTTTATTTACCTTTTGGAGGCAGCCCTGTACTTTAGTGGGAAGAGTTCTGAATTTGGAATCAGATGATCTGGCTTGGAGATTCAGTTCTGAGACCTGTGTGAGCCCCAGATTAGTCACTTCCTTTTCCTGGGACTCAGTTTCCTCATCTGTAAAATGAAGGCGTAAGGCCAGATGAATTCTTTTTCTGTTCTATGTCTTGGATTCTGCCATCCTTCTCTGGGCCTCCATTTCCCCCTCTGTCAAATGTGGGGGTTGGGGATGGTCTCTGAGGTTCTCTGAATCCATGTTTTTTCCCCCTGCAGGAAAATCCAGCCCATCATTCTCTAATAAGTCACTGAATATGAATGCTAAATAGATAGCATTTACTTTATCTTAGACACCAAGGAGACACAGTCCCAGTAGGGAGGAGCCCCATGTATTCCCTGAACTTTTCTCAAACCTCTTCCCTGGCTCTCCTCTGGAACCAGCCAACACCGTTTTCCCTTGGTTGCTCTGACTCAGTCGCCCCACTCACCCCTCCCCGAGCTTGAAGAACAGGCTGCTGGCTTTCAGAAATGATCGTGTGAATCTGGGTTGAAGGGAGGGGGAGATGGAGGAACACAGCAGGGACCAGGATGCGAGATGCAGCAGGAAGCCAGTAAACAGGGATGGTGGGGAGCAAATTTGTTGGAACAGGCACACCTGGAGACCAAGTGCAGGTGGCCTTCCCCATAAGCAGACCCTATATATAGGATCATAGGATTAGAGAACTGGATAAGATTTTAGGAACATCTAATGTGGTCCAGAATGGAAGGCTCTGGGTTTTACATGGACTGGGTTGGATCATCAATGATTTTTTTCTTTTAAATCTCTATCTTCCATCTTAGAATCAATACTGAACATCAGTTTCAAGGCAGAAGAGCAGTAAAGTCTAGGCAATGGGGATTAAGTGATTTGTCCAGGGTCACACAGCTAGGAAGTGTCTGAGGCCAAATTTGAACCCAGAACCTCTCATCTCTAGGTCTGATTCTCGATCTACTGAGCCACCTAGCTGCCCCCTTCAGCAACTTTTCATAATTACTCTTACAATTACTCTTATTTCTCTCAATAATTGTGCCCTTGTTTTTCCCTGGGAATATCATAATTTGGCTTAAGGACATTTACAATCAGATATCCTATAGGAATCTTGAACCCATATCCAAATCAGAATCATTATTGTCTCCCTCAAACCTTTCCCTCTTCCTGACTCTTCTCTTTCTGAAGGCAGCACCACCATCTTTCTCATCTCCCATGTTCTGACTTAAACATGACTCTTCCCTCTCCCTCATTCCTCACATCCAGCCATTTGGAGTCTTGCTACATATTTCAAATCTGTCTCCTTTTCTCCACTTAAAAGGACACTGCTCTGGTTCGAGCCATCATCATTTTTCACTCAGGCTATTGCAATAGCTTCTTAATTGGTCTCCCTGCCTCCAGGCTCTTTCCTTTTCCCACCATCCTACAAAATTGTTATTCTTAATATCAGGTTTGATCATGTCACTTTCTTGTTCAGAAAGTTCTAGAGGTTCCTTCTTGCCTTTATCATAAAAAAGGTATCCTTCCATTTTGCTTTTTAAATTCTTCACAATCCTTCTCCTGCCTCCCTTTCCCATGTAGCTCTATTGTTCTTCTTTAGAGACTCCACCCAGGTTCCAGCCAAACAAAGTTTGACATTGTTGTCAGGTTCCTTATACCTAACATTCTATCTTCTATCTCCAAGGCTGCACAGTCTGTCCCCAGATCTGGAATATTCTCTCTCGTCTCTTCTACCTCCTACTACCCCTGAATTCCTTTATATCTCAGTTCAAATGCCTCTTCCTACAGGAAGTCTATCCTGGTGCTCAAGCCTCCTGTCTACTTTGTTATTTATTTTGTTGGGGTGTATGGAGTATACATACAGGGAGGACGAGGATCTCTTGTGTGAGGGCTTTCTGATCCCTATTCAGGGCTGCTCATGCATCTTTGGTATTACCCAACTCTCACCAGGAGCTCCAAGAAGTTATAGCATAGGCAGTGGACACTCCCTGGTAAACCGTTTCCGTATGGGCTAAAGTTAAAGGTAACCAAGAAGCCTCAAACCTGTCAGTGACTTAGGGGGATGTCTACTCCAAGCATGTGAAGACTTCCTCTGACAGAATGGGTAGATGAGAACAATTTGTTCCAATGATCTCATGAATATGGTGGAAGCAGGCAGAGTGCTAGGGGCTTGGTCAGACATGGAAGATGCTGTAAGGAATTAAATTTAGGGTTTGATTAACTATGTGAGAATTCTAAAATAATATGGTGGTCGCTGATTTAAAATGTTATAGCTCAAGTCAAAATTATTTTTAGTAGTTTTTATTTACAGAGGTAGAAAGCAGAGAAATGCAAAAAGAGGGTAGAGAAGATGTCTAGCCTATCACACTAAATATTGCTCTGGTGCTTGGCTCAGCCTGGAGGACTCAGTGTTCCACCCATGTGGCCTCCTCCAAGAGGGGAAGTCCTCTCTGGAACTAATCTCTCCAGAAGCCAGGAAAGGAAGCCCAGCTACTCACTCACCCAAGAAATAGTCCAAGAGCCAAAGTCCTAAGTTGAAGCCGAGGTCCAAGTCCAAAGTCACCTCCAAGAGCCAAGGTCCCAAGTTGAAGCCAAGGTCCAAGCCCAAAGTCATCTCCAAGAGGCAGGTCCAAAGCTCCAAGCCCAAGATTCAAGCATAAGACTCCAGCCAAAGAAGTTCAGGACTTTTTATAGTCCTTTCCTGTCCCTTCCCCTCTTCACAGGGGCCAATCACAGCTTCCAAATTGCCTAGCACTGCCCCACAGTGCCTGTGGTATCCACCTCTCATCCTCTGAAGGTGTCAACTCTTATCAAAAGATTCACAAGTTTCTGATTGATTGGGTTAAAAGGGTGGAGCTCTCCAAGAAAGTGACTTGTGAATTCTCTTACTTGATAACAAAGTGTTAAAGTAGGGGTGAGGTAGGGATTTCTAAAATTGATTAACTCAAAATAGACAAAGAGAATAAAGAATTCCCTTTCACAATGCCAAGATCATCCACTGCATCCTGGGCCATTTCCAGACATCCTAACTTTTGTCTTGCCATTGAGTTTTAGAAAGAGGGTGAAGTCGATGACTTCATGCAACTCTGTCTTAAATCCAGTTTATGGGTGAGCCAAGACATTACTTTGTGATATCATTGGTCCTCTCTGAAAATGAAGGATGAATGTTGTATCCAAAAGACAAAGGTTCCTTCATAAGTACTATTAATAGGAAATTGAATATAGAATAAGTTCCACTTAACTCAACAAAATTTGCAAAATAGAAAGGCATACTGGAACCAATTAATAATAAAAATAACTCTCCCTCTTTGGTGAGCCTCAATCTTCTCTGGAATCTTCTAGATTTAGAGTCCTGTACTAAAATCAAAGTTATTACTGTAAAAAGAAGATGATACATAGAACTCATAATAGTAGTGATGGGCAAGATCCAAATTTGCCCCTCCATATTGTGGTTGGTTCCCTGACATTCTGTTCCAGTCCCAACATATCCTGAAACTCTTCTACTTGGACCAAGGATTTAGTAGAAATGTCCCTTCTTTCCAGGAGGTCTAGTATTCAGGAACTCCACCTCTGTGTCTAGGGGACTAGTCCCTGGAATGCATGTACTTATTCAGGAACTCCTCACCTCTCCACAATGACTGCCACCTGCAATTATCTCTGTGTCCACATGCTTACCTCCTGGGGCCAGTTGATTGCTTGTGGGTATTCCCTCTCTCTGCATCTCTCCATTTTGATTCTTTCCATCTTTGAAACTTCCATTTCCAGTGGCTACCATCTTGTTGTTCTATCATTGGAAACCATTCTTTTCTTCCTCTAAAGGAAATGACACTGTTTTGTGAGACTGCCACAAGTCCACATGCCTGGGTACTTTTCAGCACTTTGGTAAGTCAGACTCACAGTCACACACTGTTAACAGACACACAAAAGATAATTGTCAAGACTTTTTCAGATCTACTCACACTAACCTAAGATGCCCTCAAGCCATCGTAAGGGCAAGGGAATTCCTTTTAACTCTCATCATGTTCCAGGCAGCTGGTACACTTGGCCATGAACATGAAACTTTTTTATATCTTAAGGAGACACTTAGGAACATTGGAGAAAGAGGGACAGCGTTACTGTCGTTACCTTCCATTCCTGTCCGATTGATATAATAACTCATTTTTATATCGCTTTAGGATGAACAGAATTCTTTCCTTACAACAATCCTGAAAGGTAGGCAGCACAAGCATTATTATCACCATTTTATAGATGATAAAACTTAGATCCAGGGAAGTGATGTGATTTACACAGGTAAGACAGTTACTAAAGCTGACTCTGAGTTCAGCAAATAGCTAGCAGTACAATTTGGCTAAAATGTACAGTGATTACAGAAGAGGAATAGGAAACAAAGGCAGGTTGGAGCCAAATTGTGGAGGACTCAAACTATCAGATTAAAGAGTCAAGAAGCAATAGGGAGCAACTGAATGTTTCTGAGCAGTCCTTATAAGGTGACTTTGGCAGCTGAAGAGAAAAGGACAGGAAAGAGGAGAGACTGGAGTCAGGGACAAGAATGAATGGGTTCTTTCAGTTGCCAGGTAAGAGATGATGAGAGCTTGGACCAGGAAGATGATGGCAGCATGAGTGGAGAGAAGGGGGCAGGAGGGGAAGATATTTATAGACTCAGAGAGTGTGAGAGCTGGAAGGGACACCAGCAGTTATTTATTCTAGCTCATACACAAAATGAATGACCATTCTAACATATGAGACAGGGAGGTGCGGATCCATTCTGTGCTGGAAGACTGGTGACAGGGGAAGAAATGAACTCCACCATCTCTTAAGGAAGTAGCATCAAGATTTGACAATTGATTCAAATCTCTACCACTTGCTACCTATATGAAGCATGGGGCCTCACATTTCTGGACCTCAGTTTCCTCATCTGTAAAGTGAAGGGGTTGTAGTAGAGGACCTCCAAGGTCCTATTTATTTCAACTCTAGGACTTCTGTTTTTGGGGAGCTAAGATGATGGAGTAAGGAATGCTCCAAGCTCACCCAAACCCACTTAATACACACACATAGATGCATGGCAGAACCAACTATATATCTATGATCTCATGATTGATATATTGATGAGGAGGAGAAAATCATAACAAATGACATTGTGGTTTAGAGATTAGCTAGCTGGAAGTATGGTGATGCCAGCAATGGAGGTTTGGAAGTCAGGGAAGGTTTAAGGGGGACCGTGCTAAGTTCAATTTGGACTTGTTGGGGTTGAGATGTCAACATACCACCTAGGTGGAGATGTCTAGTAAGTAGTCAGGGAGTATGCATTATTTTCCCCCTGATGTTGTTGTTCAATTTTTTTTCAGTCATGTTTGACTCTTTGTGATCCCATTTGGGGTTTTCTTGGAGTGATTTGTCATTTCCTTCTCCATCAGGGTTAAATAACTTACCCAGGGTCACACAGGTGATGTCCAATGTCAGATTTGAATTCAGGTCTTCCTGACTCTAACCCCTGAAACACCTAGCTTCCCCTCCTCTTACACAGGATTTGGCTTATGCTTTTCTACCCTCCTGAAATACATTTTAAGACCCAGCTCAAGTCTGTCCTCTCCAAGAAGCCTTCCTTGATTAAAGAGTATAATAGAAAGAACTCTTAAATTTGGAGTTAGTGTCTGGTTTCAAATTTGGTTTCTAGGGGGCAGCTGGGTAGCTCAGTGGATTGAGAGCCAGGCCTAGAGATGGGAGGTCCTAGGTTCAAATCTGGCCTCAGCCACTTCCTAGCTGTGTGACCCTGGGCAAGTCACTTGACCCCCATTGCCTAGCCCTTACCACTCTTCTGCCTTGAAGCCAATACACAGTATTGACTCCAAGACGGAAGGTAAGGGTTTAAAAAAAAAAATTCGGTTTCTACTATGTGACCTTGCCAAGTCTCTTATTTCTCTAGCTCTTAGTTACTTCCTCTGTAAATTTAGAGTTTGGGAGAAGGTGATCTTTAAAGCCACTTTAATCTCTAAATCTAATGATAGTTCCTAGTCTACACTGATATCTCCTTCTTCTTAACCCCGACAATGTTTATCTTTTATGTTCTTACATCTAGAAATAAATTTTATTCCATCATATCATTCTCTCATTGACCCCTGTGTTCTCAACTAGACTGAGCTTTCAGGAGTCAGGGAACATATTTTCTCCTCGTATAGACCCATATTATTGATTAAGCACAGTGATGCACAGTGGCCACCAACCAAAACTCAGTTACGGTGTGATCTTGGGTAAGTCTTCCTTCTCTGAGATCCTCCTTTGAAAAATGAAGGAGTTGGACTAGATGATCCCTAAGGCCACTTTCCATCCCAAATCTCATGATTTGATGACTTCTAAGGTTCCTTATAGCTCTGCCATTCTCTGATCATATACCACAAGAGCCATAGCTAGGGTGAGATGACTGAGGCTTTGTCCTAGGACACATTTGATTGAAGGTAAATGTTTTCCTGCTCACTCAATATTTGAAAATTGGAAGGAACCTCCATGGCCTTATGCATACTCAAGAGAGTCTCCGCTATAATATGCCCAATAAGATGGTCCAGAAGCTACCATCCATCTGTCTTAGTACTTCTTATCTGCCTGATCAACTTCCTGGGTTCTCTTGACACAGTGCCTTTCTCCCTGAGCCTGCCTTCCCTCACTCTTCTGGGTGGGCAGGACGCTCTGGGGGATTTGTCTACTCTGGCTCCTAGTGCCATTCTAAACTGTGGATGGCATCCTCCTTCTATAATACCCTGCTCCTTACTCTGCTCTCCTCTTCATTGCCAATAGCCTCTTCCCTCCTCTGCCCTAATCTGTTTTACCTCCAGTGCAACAGAGTCCAGTTACAACTCTTTTCACTGTTAGTCTTCAGGGATATTCTGCTCTTCAGGCTTCTAACCTCACTTGATCTTCTCTGGATCTTCAGAGATGGCTCTTGATTAAATAGTCTCTTCCCTCCAGGCACTGGTTTCTCTCTCTCCCAGAGACCCAATTCTACTACAACTGGAGGAAAGTGTCTATCTATTGTAAGATTTAAATTAATATCCAATAACTCCAAGTGTTATATTTTAAAAGATTTGTTAATAATCACTTCAAGTAGAAGAAAAAAGAAATGGAAGTAAAACCTGAGTAAAATTCTCCTGCCTTTCACCTCACCCCACCTCCACAAACCATGATCAGGGGGGAAAGAGAGTGAGGGGCAGAGCTACACAAAACTTACATCCTCCCTATGTTAGCATGTAACATGAGAGGGAACATGGGAAGCTGGGATTTAGAGTTCTGGGGAGCAAATCCTAATCACACACTATGAGGATCAGTCTTCCCCATCCTACTGTTCCTCCTAATAGCCTAGGGAAACTTGGTATTTCTCTTGAGAGCCAAAAGCATTGCCCTCAAAGTTTGCTGTCTTTCTTTGGCTCACATCTTCCCGAGAGAGAGAGAGAGAGAGAGAGAGAGAGAGAGAGAGAGAGAGAGAGAGAGGGAGAGAGAGGGAGAGAGAGGGAGAGAGAGGGAGAGAGACAGAGAGGGAGAGAGACAGAGAGACAGAGAGACAGAGAGACAGAGAGACAGAGACAGAGACAGAAAGAGAGAGAGAAAGAGAGAGTGAGTGAGAGAGAGAGAGAGAGAGAGTTAAGAAAACCAGCTGAAGTATCTCAAAATTTAGAGTCAGGAGGTAGGAGTGAGCAGGGAAAGCACACCAGGAATGGGAGACAGTGCAATGGCACAGCTGGGAGAGGCTACGAAAAGGAACAGCAAGTTACAGTTGTGGTGAGCAGAACATATTGTAAACTAAAGCTTTTTAGAAATGTGTGTTGTCACGAGTTCAAAGGCCTTCCTTGTAAATTCCACTACAACGTAAGAAAAAAATTGATCTGGGATTTTGGAGAACTCCTATTGAAGAACATCCCCCCTTTTTGTGTCTGCTACACGTCCCACCCTGAGTCAAAGCTCCCGTTGCCCTGGGGTTGTTATAGTGGACCAGCACTCCAGACCTCAATAGTAACAGCAGTCTTCAGGCCCATTAGGAGATGCGGAGCCCTCTTCTCTGCCTCTCTGAAAAGGCACACGGGAGAGGTGTCTACTCAGAGAGAGATGGAGGGACCATTTTTCCTTTCTTTCCCTCTCAGGCTGTAATTCAGACTCCTGCTTTTCTCCTCCAACAACTCTGGCTGGGCTCTGGCATTTTACGAGGCCCGTCAGGCCTTCTCAGTTAATTACAGCCATCGCAATCAATCTCTCTCCCTGTTCATTATCCCTTGAGCCCAGTGATATTTTCATTCTGCTTTCTGAGGGACAGGAACGGTTCTACCTCATAAAGGACTGGAGGTGGCAGAGGTTAGGCATGAGGCTTTGGGGTGCCCAGGTTTGGAGGGGCCCCCTCTGACCTCTTAGGGAGGGGGGCTAGTGGTTCCTTGTATAGGTGAGGACCCCATTGCCAAGCTGGATTCCTTGGCATTTACCCAGCCTCCCTTTCTTCTCCTACTGGGGCTGGGCTCAGGTCACTTACCATGCTAGGCACTTCTCAGAGGCTGGGATCCCATAGAGTGACAATTGGTTATCATAAGGCATTAGTCCCACGACTGGCCTGGCTTACAGAACCATCACAGCATTATCCCGTTATTACTGTCAGAGGGGCTGCTGGGCCTTGCAGGGAGACCAGTGAAGTGGGAGGGGGGAGCTTGCTCCATAGCCGCCCAGAGGTATCAAGGCTGGCATCTCCCTCAGCAGGAAGAGAGCTTGGGATTAGACTCCCCCAGGCCAGTGTTTATTAAAGAGCAGAGCCATGCTGGCCTTGGGAGTGTGTGAGTGTGAGCTAACACACACCCATACACAGAAACTCAAGGAGACCGGAGTATAAATTCCCCCTGAATCTGATCCTTGTGTACCACCCAGAAGCCCCTGCCTCCTGGGCTTTGGGCTCACATTTGGGCCACCCCTTCCATTACCTAGCACACTCCACGCCTCATCCCTAGTGTGTGTCTTTCATTAATTCTAGGGGACAGTCCATCAGCTCATATCCCTCTGGAAGGAATGTAAGCTCCATGAGGGCAGGGATTCTTGTTTTTTTTTTTTTTTGCACAGTGCCTGGCCCATCATAGGTACTTAATAAATACTTGTTAATTGATTACCCAAACAAGTGTAGAGCTTAGTTCTCCCACTTTCCTCATCAGGTTACGACTTGCTTCTGAAATACTTTATCCCCTTATTTTGTCTCTATTCTTACTTTTCTTGTCCTTTTAAACAAGGTTTTCTGTTTACCTCTTCAAGTATGGGGAGAGGAGGCTATGCAAGTTTGGAAATTTCTCTCTCCAACCTCAAAATAGTGTATTAAATTTCTGGCAGACCTCTCTCTCTCTCTCTCTCTCTCTCTCTCTATCTCTTTCTCTCTCTCTTTGTCTCTGTCTCTCTCTCTCTCTCACACACACACAGACACACAAATGATCTATCATGACATAGTCTTCCGTACTCTATTGGACTCCAATCAACCATGGAGTCTGCATTCAACCACTATTTAATTAACTCAGCTTGTGTTCAGTTCATTTACACTTAGAGTAGTAGAACCATAGAATGTTTGACATTGGAGGGGCCTTAGAACATAGAACATCAGAGCTGAGAGGGCCCTTAGAACACAGTATCAGAGCTTGAAGGGACCTTAGAATATAGAATATCAGAGCTGAGAGAGACTTTGAAAGATGGTGATGATGATGGTGGTGATGATGATAGTAATAAAGGTGATGATCATGGTGATAGGATGGTGATAATGTTGATGACAGAGAGAATGATGTTTATGATGATGATAATGGTGGAAATGATGATGATGATGATGGTGATGGTAATGATAATGATAGTAATAATGATAGTGATGGCAATAATTTTGATGGTGATGGTGATGATGATGATGATGGTGGTTGTGGTGATGGCAGTGATGATGATGATAATGTTGATGATGATAGTGTTGGTGGTATTAATGAGGATGGAGATGATAGTAGTAATGATGATGATGCTAATAACAGTAATAATGATGGCAGTGATCATGGTGATAGTGATGATAAAGATGGTAATGAGGACATTAATAATAATGATGGTGATGATGATAATTATGGTGGTGGTTATGAAGAGGATGATGATGATGGGTCATCTTCCCATAGCAATTTAAGACTTGCTGTAGCATCCCAAGCATATTCACATCTATGAAATATAGATGACTGTATTACTACTGTGTCTCCAAGCATGAGGCTTTACCGATAAGCTTTGTGAAGGTAACCTTGACCTGATCATGAGACCTATTGCCCAACACAAGTCCATTAACATGTTCGGAGACTTGCCCGGGAAAGCGTGGTTATGTCCTACACGCCCAAAAGGTGTTCCCTCTACCTTGCCACCCAATCTTAATTGTCTATACTTTGTGATGTGGTTACTACGTCCTTGGGAGTACCGCCCAAGCAGGACATGAATAAATTCAGAGGCAATCCCATGAACTTCCTCTTGGCCTTTCTCCCTTCCATGGAGCTCCACTGGGCTCCTCAATGACTATGTCTCTCTCTTCTTGACCTTCTCCTTCCCCGAGGCTGGAACCATCTCGGCCTGCATTCTCTATCTTAATCTCCTCAACCACCTTGTATTCCATTATCCTCATTTTCCGCCTTAAGGAAAATCATAGGGGTTGCCTGCCCTATCCAATCACTGATTTGTCCGTGTCTTTCATTTCCACCCTGGTTCTCGGTTCCTACCTCTCCTCGGGTCCCATCACAAAGGTGAGCCCCTTCCCTTGTGGGACCCTGCTGGTCAGGGAAGTCCATTAAGGAAAACCCCACACTTGGCACCCCGGATTTGGGAGCGAAATTCCTTTGTCACAGGCATTCAAGCACGTGCAACTTGAGGAGCGATCACTGAGGTACGGAATCACAAAGGCGTGACCTTGCAGGTGGCCTCTGAAGGTGAGAAACGTCTTTTATTTCAATTTCTTATTTAAGAAATTATTCAGAACCGCGGGTCCATAAGCCTCATCATATACTAGTCACCTTAGACGGTTAATGTCTCTGATTGAGCAGAAAGGTATTGAGATCTCTGAAGCATTGCTTAAATAGGCACTGAAGCAAAATCTGAATTCCCAGCAAGGGGAGTTCCCAAAGTGCAGCTATGAGATCTCATTGGTAAAAGAAAAAACGAGGCAGTATCAGAAAGAAAGACAAAATATCACAAGTCAGTTGGAATACTTGGGAAACTACAAGGATGGCCTTGATGGCACAACCTGTGCAGATTTTAGGCATCACAGGTGCTGGAAAGCCAAGCCTCAGTCTAACCCTAATTCTCAAAATGAGGAAGGTCCCTCCACCTGTGGAGGAAAAAGCCTCTGCTCAAACCTATCTCTTATGGCAGATGGCCGAGAGAGCGCCATTGGCAAGTCTAACACTTTCTCCTAATCTTTTCACTATGGAGGATTCCATTCTAAAAAGCGCAGAAGCCATGACGTTCAATGCGTTTGGCTCACTGCTCCCTCCTCTACCTTTTAAAACGTGGGAAATGAGGCAAAGGGCGTTCAACGCAAAGCCATTTCAACATCCCGATCATAAGGTAGAAGGATCTTTCCAAATGCAAGAGGAAGTCCCTTCCTCGGAAGCTTTCAGTCTTCTTCAGCCACATTCATCCTTTAAGGCTTCTTGTCTTGTGCAGCCCGCCCCCTCCCCCGCAGAACTCTGCAAGCCAAAAGGGCAATAAGGAGGCTACAGATAGCCCCCTGCAAAGGAGAAGCAGGATTTCTAGATTGTGCCATAGCATGCAAAAATATGGGAAGCTCTCAGCATTACAGAGCTGATCAAAACTCTTTAGCAACAAATTTTACACCACATGATTGGAAATTAAGAAAAATATTACCTGCTGCTAAGAGCACATGGATTCTAACTAAAATGCTACATTAAACAAGGAGGATTGACTTCTCTTTCAATCTTTTGCTCTTCCTTTCACTAAAGATACTAACAATATACTTAACTCTCTTCCTTTGACTGACTGATCTATCCTTGCTATCTCTCCCCTGTCTGTTGCTGCAGAAACAGACAGAAATATTCTATGTCAACCTCTGCCTCCACCCATGCTTAATGTAGTATTATGATCAATTTAAAATGTATAGAAATAAGCAGATAGAAATGTTTCTTCTACAAAACTTAGAAATGATTCCAATAGTACAGACGGAAGTTTAATTCAGCCTCTGGCCATTGAAATCCTGACTCCTATAGAAATTCAAAGCAGAGTATTAAGCTTCTAGCTAAAGCATACGGGGCTAGATAAGACCAAAACAGAAAAGTCCTAGAACCAAACCGTTCTTATCAATAAATATAAGTTCATGGCAAGACATTTCTTTACTTAAACATTGCCTATTGCTAAAGTGAGGCAAGAAAAAAGCCAAAAATCATAACTCTGTGCCATAACACTGTTATCTACCAGAAGTTACCTGGCACAGGTGAATGGTGAAAGCTTAATGAGCAACTCTTAAACTTAGAGCAAACCTTCATCACTTTGGGCTACTAGCATAAGGTTAAAGTGCTGTGAGGAGACGATCCCTCACATAAGGACTATAAGATCATATCAAAGCATGAAAACTATTCCTTAAGCACCTAAAGGAAGACCAGTTTAAAAAAAAGCAGAGCACGCGTTTGCCCTAACTAGGAAGCAAACAGACATTTTGCTCTCATGAGGACAAACGGAGCAAAAAGACTTTCTTATCAGCAAACCTCTCCAGCAGTTTAGCATTTCTAAAAGGAACAGGCCTTTTGAAGCCTCACCAGAGAACACAGGAGGACTATTATTTAAATGTATTAAATGTAAAGGTATAAACCTGTTATGCAGATCTTTGCTAAAAGATGGTATTATTATGAAGCAAAATTTAAAAATTAAATTGTCTTAATTTGGATTGGACATGGCAAAATTACATAAGAAGGTCCAATTGTATTTCTTATAAGGCAAAGTTTTAAAGTTAAAAAGTCAGAGAAAGACTTTTGTCATATGCTACAGGAGATATTTTATCTGTAATAACATTTTTAAAAAGAATTATTGTTTAACTGTAGGCTAAAAAACAAGGTATAAACACAAATTTATCAAGGTCTTCAGAGGTAAAATCCTCATGGACTCTTGCAACCATGTGACTCACTACCAAAACTATTTGGATCTGGAAAGAAAACTTAATTCAGCAGTTTCATAAATTGATCCTGCCATATAGAAGGCAATGCATCTACACCTCAGGTTATAAGTTTTTATGTCAAGTATTGAATATTATCAAAAGCAAAATTAATAATCAGTGCAAATTTTTAATTGACCAACATCAATTGGCATATGCTTTAGAAAACTTTCAAATATATTCCAATTTTAAATATGTAGAAATCATTAAAAATTTTTAAACAGGACATAAGGTCAACAAGGATAAAAATTAGCAGCCATTATTTAAAAACCTGTATAAAGTTAAAAAATTGTATGTAAAGCACATTACTGCCACTTTATCCAAAAAGCAAATTAATAAGAATTACTCAATATCAAAATAATATAGCATCAATTCTAAATATGAAACACATTCTCAGCATTGCAAAGCCAAGGTGAAATCATTATCAAAGGCAAATGGCCTTGAGGACACTGCTTTTGGGCAGACACAGATCACTTGCACTCTCTGACACATCAGAGTGCCAAGTCCAATATTCCTCAATATTTTATGCACACAAGTGAAATTAGCTACCAGTACAAAATCCTGTGAATGTTATCATGTCACTCATGCACTTCAGACAGGTGTCCAAACTAAACATTGTGGACTAAGGGAAGCATTACTACATGCCCCTATGGTATAAAAATCTAAAAGCTAATGTGATGGGAGATAATCACTCTCCTGATGTATAGGATCAAGCTCAAAATGATAAAGTATGCAAAGTTTTTACAGATCTTTTAAATAATTGGGCATATCTAACTATTCCAAAACAATTGTGGAGTAACAGTGCTTGTAACAGCAATACATGGGCTGAATGGGATAATCCATGGCCTAAATGCAAGCAATTTCAAAAGGGCTCAAAGGAATTGATAAGCCCCAAACTCCAAACACAAGGAGATATTTTCAGCCACTTTCTAATTTAACAAGACCCAACAAGCTTTCTTTTGGGGTCGAGATTTCTGTTTATTTTCTCAGATACCAGAAGTCCATGGAAGAAAACTGAAATGATCCAGCTGAAAGACAGTCTGCCCAGAAAGTCAATGCAGATGTGCCTGGCACCATCCACAACATGGCACCGATACCAGACAACAGAAAAAGCAGCCAATGAGCGAGAAAAACCATCACTGCCCTATAGGCAGGTCTAATGCAATATCCACACAAATGTACTTGTATGAAAGACAATACCTAGAAAAAAATAACATTGTTATTCACTAGCATTCTATTATGCCAGTATATGGGTTTTTGTTGTAAGATCTAAGTTCATCATGTACCTGAAAACTTACCCTTTGAAGTATTTGTACAATATGTAACATGCAATTATTTTAGTGGAATTGTTCCATGTTACCCAAATTTGATCAAATGAAAATCATACTATTGAAATGTTATAACAATACAGTGAATACTGTCCAATTGTAACACAAATTGTTGCTGTCATCCAAAATGTATGTATAATATTTATCTTATAGGGTTCATTTTAAATTTGTAAGAACGAATTAGGTCTTCATTAGAATAGAATCAATCTTATTCAAGATGTTATTGGAAAAGCATTAAAGCTTTTAAAAAGAAAAACGGGGTGGAAATGGTATTACTAACCATCTATCTCTCCTACACCCCAGAAGGAATATAAGCTAATATTATTAAATCACAATTCTCATGTAATGATAAATGTTACATTGTATGTTGTACATGGATTGGGCTGAATATTGCCAGGAGATTAAGACTGTCAGGGACCCAACAGGATGATAATTTTGGGTCGAGGTTTTGTTTGTATGTTTACAGAGAATGAAAACACCTGGTCACCCACCAAGCACCTCATGCCATGAGGCACGGGACCAGGAAGAGAAGCAGACGAGTACCATCTATGATGCCAGCTGATTGCATACCAAGCAAGCGGAAAGAAACCATTATTGGTGACTATAAAAACCAAACACTGACATTACACTACTTTTAATGACATTTACTATTCCACTGAAGGACAATGGTCATGCTGACAACCATTGGTCTTTTATAACTAAACCAATATCAAGCATGTCAACTTGTATGGACTAAACCCCACTCATATATTTATGACGTCAGAGGGATCCTACACTCCAAAGACTTTATCATGGGATCAAAATCGAAACAGCTATAATTGTTCAAACACTAATGTATATCTTTCATTTCGGATATCCGTTATATATGTCAAAAGGAAATTTATTTTGTACGCATTGTAAAACTCCTTGTATTGTAAAAAATTGGTCTATCAACAAGGGTATAGACATTGGTATGACTCTCCAAAGGACAGGAGATAGAAATTTTTCATTCATGAATACAAGAATTATGTTCAATGCAAGAGATGTTGAACAGGAATGTTCAATGCACAGATGGTCCTGATGTCACTCTTAAAAAAGGGATGAGATATCAGGCAAAATGCACTTTAGAAATTTTTAATTAGGAACCAATGTTATTGAAAATTGATCATCTACATCTATGTGTAGATTATATTCCTGACAAAATCTATGTAGACATTATGTGCCAACTGCCATTGCTGTAGTTAAATGTTAACATCATTGTTGATCACTACTCCTAAAACTCCATCTTTTGGATTAATATCTTTATGGAAACTCTTTCTTGCTCTCTAACACCAGTCCCAGAATTCAGACGGCCGCTGGATTCGGGGTATATTAACTTCCACTTCAGGTACTGGAAGACGTTCTGGTACATGAAAGTAAAGCCTAGGTTGGACAATCTCTGTGGACGCGCAGTTGTTGAACCTCCTAGATGGAATAGGTTATTACACACATACATGGAGCAAGGGCAAAGTATACACTAAGTTTCTCCTTTTTGGAGTATGTATTGAAAATAGGAAAAATTTTGGCACGAATAAGATTGTAGAAAAAGCACAATGTATATTATTCATTTTCACCTAGGAAAAATAAGTTACATCAAACTCTGTATGATCAAGTAACTGTAGAAATTGCTTCTACATAGAAAGCAACTCAAGCTTCTATCACTCCAAACATTGGTTTGGTGGAATGAATTTTGCAAACATCGGTTATGTTATTCTTGGTTATTATATTGATTAATTCATTTATAGCAGAGATTTAAATAAGGCTCATATAAGAAATATGCAGCCAGAATGTACAAAGTCATTTCATTAGCTTCATTTTTGTTATGTCTTCAACAAATCAAAATGTTATATTTATGGCAAAATTGATATTTGTATTAATGTTTGCACTACTGTTTGAAAAATGTAAAAGATGCTAATATCTTTGGTATGCTATTCAAAAAAAAAAAGGGGGATAAGTCAGAAAGTATTTTTAAGAACATTTTTATATCATTTTAATCCTTTTGAGCAATTTTGATTTGATGCTCTCACTTTATTTTCTCTGAATATTTTGATTATACTATGTTGTTTTCATTTTTCTCTTATATTTTGAAAAATATTTCAAGTACTTTTAACACTCTAATCCTGAGCAATGAAGGTGCCAATATTTCTCTTGAAATGTACCCAACAGCATCAGATTACAAGAATGTGACAGCAATTGTTAAAGTTGCAGGTGACTATACTGGCAAACCATCACTGATTGCATAAAAAGGGAATGCAGAGGACACCTCAATGGGCCGGATAGCCAAAGCCACACACACAAGCATATATTCCATAAGAGATGGATATATGTGGGCTGCTGAGGTTGGAGGTCCTGGGACACGGTGCTTGACACCCTCATTCACAGGTGGCTCGGGTATCAAAATCCAACCATATTGCCATGTGGCAGGCATCTAGGCGGGTGTATCCCTAAAATGCATAATCAGTACAAGGGAGAAAAAGGAAATTCCCCTTCATATCCAGATGCAGTCATCTTTTATCTTGCTACAAAAGCACTGGCAACTTCTTGTAATCCTAACTGTGTGTGGGCAATAATCTAATGCACCCGTCCTATGTTCTATGGGACTACTACCTCAATAATTCAGGACAATCAGAGTGAAAACTATTTTCTCATTACTTTTGTCATTATTTTTAATCGTTTATGAAAATTTTTATCTTTGATTTTGATTGTTTAATATTAAGAACACATTTTATCTTTGCAATAATCTTTATGAGCAAAGAGGAAGATTTTATTATTGTTGATAATCACACTTCAGCCAAGGCTTTGGCAATATATTTTGAATATCTATTTTTAATCACTTGATGCATCAATTGGTGATGCTACATGATTTTTATATTTTTGATTTTGTTCACATTTCTATATCAACCACCTTTCATTTAAAAAAAAAAAAAAAGGGGATATGTAGCATCCCAAGCATATTCACATCTATGAAATATAGATGACTGTATTACTACTGTGTCTCCAAGCATGAGGCTTTACCGATAAGCTTTGTGAAGGTAACCTTGACCTGATCATGAGACCTATTGCCCAACACAAGTCCATTAACATGTTCGGAGACTTGCCCGGGAAAGCGTGGTTATGTCCTACACGCCCAAAAGGTGTTCCCTCTACCTTGCCACCCAATCTTAATTGTCTATACTTTGTGATGTGGTTACTACGTCCTTGGGAGTACCGCCCAAGCAGGACATGAATAAATTCAGAGGCAATCCCATGAACTTCCTCTTGGCCTTTCTCCCTTCCATGGAGCTCCACTGGGCTCCTCAATGACTATGTCTCTCTCTTCTTGACCTTCTCCTTCCCCGAGGCTGGAACCATCTCGGCCTGCATTCTCTATCTTAATCTCCTCAACCACCTTGTATTCCATTATCCTCATTTTCCGCCTTAAGGAAAATCATAGGGGTTGCCTGCCCTATCCAATCACTGATTTGTCCGTGTCTTTCATTTCCACCCTGGTTCTCGGTTCCTACCTCTCCTCGGGTCCCATCACAAAGGTGAGCCCCTTCCCTTGTGGGACCCTGCTGGTCAGGGAAGTCCATTAAGGAAAACCCCACACTTGCAATGTGCTTTTCTGACAGAATTCCTGTGAAGTGAGGAGTGGATTAGGTATGATAGCCTTTGGGCCAGCACTCCCATTTTATTTATTTATTATTTCAGAACTCTAGATATTTTACTTTATTTTTTCCCATTTGAATTAGTTTATTTAGTCAATTTATAACATTATGCCTTGGTTACAATAATCACATTATTTCCCTCCCTCCCCTCCACCCACCCTTCCCGCAGCCAACCACAATTTCATTGGGTATTACTTGTGTCTTTGATCATAACCTATTTCCATGTTGTTGGTATTTGCACTAGGATGTTCATTTAGAGTCTACATCCCCAACCATATCCCTTCAATCCATGTATTCAAGCAGTTGTTTTTCTTCAGTGTTTTTACTCCCATAGTTTTTCCTCTAAATGTGGAGAGTGGTTTTTCTCGTAGATTCTTCCAAGTTGTTCAGGGACATTGCATTGCCACTAATGGAGAAGTCCATTACATTCGATTGTACCACAATTTTTTGGTCTCTGTGTACAATATTCTCCTGTTTCTGCTCCTCTCACTATGCATCACTTCCTGGAAGTTGTTCCAGTCCCCATGGAATTCCTCCACTTTATTATTCCTTTTAGCACAATAGTATTCCATCACCATCATATACCACAATTTGTTCAGTCATTCCACAATTGAAGGGCATCCCCTCATTTTCCAACTTTTTTGCCACCACAAAGAGTGCAGCTATGAATATTCTTGTACATGTCTTTTTCCTTATTATCTCTTTGGGGTACAAACCCAGCAGCAGCACTCCCATTTTATAGAAGATAGTCAAACACACAAAAGTCACTTGTTCAAGGTGTCACAATGAGTTTAGGCAGTCAAAAGTAGAACTCATTTGGGGTTTCCTTACTAATAACCCAGGGCCCTTTGTGCTATACTGAAAGAATTTATTGATTTCTGTTTTGAAAGATGCTCAGCAGACTCAGAGTTAAGAAGACCTGAGTTCAAATCCAGCCTCAGGTGCTTCAGAGCTGCATGTCCCTAGGCAAGTCACTTCACCTTTCTCAATGGGTTTCCTTATCTAAAAATGGGATAATAATAGCCATGAGGATCAAATAACACATATAAAGCATCCTATAAACCTTAAATAGCCATGTAAATGCTGCTATTCTGATTATAAGCATTGATATGTTGCTTTGAAGCAATAGATTCATGTTCAGAGTGATAACTAGGATTTTTCCCCCTCTTTGGTGCCCAAAGCAAGTTTCATTATAATACAAGATGGGCACGAAGCATGAAAAGGGGTCCTAAATCATATTTCAAAGAGAAATTCAGTTGAGTGCTAGAGGAGACTGAGGGCCAGAGACCCCTTGAGGCTATTCTACTATGTATAGGAGAAAGGGAACTCATCCAGGGTATGGCAGCCAGAAGGGGCGTCCATCTGGCAGCTTCTTATTTGAACTAATTATTTTTGATAACTAGGTGCTAATTTCAGTTGTGACTACTGAAAGAATGTGAGTGTTGTCAATGTCCTGAAATGTTTAGGACCTCTTGGGACAAAGCTCTAATGGCCTTCTTCAAATTACAGTTCTATATGTGTCTTCTCTGTCCAACTAGAATTGTAAGCTAGGGCAGGAGCCTGTTTGATTATACCATCCCCTTTCCCATAGCACTTCTGGTTCAAGGAATTCTTTTCTGGCTTTTGCCTGTCAGTCACCCAGCCCCATCTTTCCCTCCCTCCATCCCTATAGAGTTTCTTGCTAAATAAATGATGATGACATTCCTTTTCAAGCATCTTTTCTCTACAACTGGATGTCTCTGTGCAACGGTGCCCCCACACTAGCTCTTCCTGTTGTGACAGCAATGTTTTCCTTTGAACAGATCTGTTTCCCCAAGGACTTGGCAAACCAGTCAGTGCTTTGTGGTCTATCCCTGTCCCAGACTCTACTACTCCTATTCTTCCCACCTGGATTCCTCTCCCCACTTGCCTCTCTGAGTCACCCTGAGACCTCTATGAAGGCTAAGGCATTGGGATATCCACCCATTCTCAATGATTCTTCTGGGATGCTACTCTAGGGGGCTCTGAAACAATCTTTCTCCCATCACCTTTCAATTCCTCATCATAGAATCCAACTCCTCTATTTTTGAAAAGAAGTGCTTCTTTGGTGCTTAAACCCCCCAACACTACCATTACTTCCTACTCCCCCTCTGTACCTTGGTTCTCACAGAACATTCCTTTTTAGCATAGAGGTAGCCCTTGTTCCTTGTCTGCCTTGGAACCAATACTTAGGATTGATTCTAAGATAAAAAGAAAAAAAAAAGAATCACTGCATTTCAGGTATGGTATTAAGCCATTTACAAATATGGTCTCATTAGAACTTCACAACAATCCTGGAGGGCAGGTGCTAATATTATCCCCATTTTATGGTTGAGGAAATGGAGGCAGACAGAAACTAAGTCTGTTTTCTTATTTGTTGGGTGCTTAGGAAATTGACTGTGCTTAGCCCTGGATGCAGATGCTGCTGCCAGCCATTTGTTGGAGGGAGATGATGTGAGGATTGTGATGAGAAGATGGGAAATCCACAATCTTTTTTCCCTTTCAAAGCTCACCTGGTCTTCCTCCAGGCTGCTCTGTGCAAGGGACCCTGAACCTCTAGAACTCTCAGATTTCCAAAGATTGCCTCTAAGGTTGGGCATGCATGTCCTTCTTGGGATGGCTGCTCAGTTGCCAATTCCTCAGGAAAGGAAGAAAACAGAAGTGGCAGCCAGGGAGAGTCCCAAGACCCAAGCTAAGCCCAACACAGGTGCTTTGCCTGACATGTATGTGTCTCTGCTAGGAGAAGCTCCCCAGGGAGAGGATCAAAGGCTCATTCTATGCTTAGCAGATAGGCAGAGAAGGGAATAATTGTGATCAGGGTGAGTGACTCACTGTCTTTAAAAATCCATCAGTAAGCTTTTCCCTGCTTAGTGGCCACCAAGGATATCAATACATTATCTCGAAGTATAAGTCATTTATCATGGAGTCACACACGTCCCTGGAGTCTCTGGGAGTTTCTAGGGGAGACACAATACAGAATCCCTGGGATGGCTCTCATAGGCCCATTCCTCCATATGCATCAATTCCCACTACAAAGTTATTGGACCATGCAAAGTTAAAACACACATTTGTCCTTGCTGTTAACTTCAAAAAAAGTGCAAAGCACTACCAGCGACAATCAAGTTTTCTGGCTATTTTGTTTAACTGTTTGATACCCCAAATTTGGGGTGGGGGGAGGTGGGAAGGGATAGTTATTTGTTGGGAAATACATGTATCAAAACAAGATTTGCCAATAAAAATACATTTAAAAAGTTATTGGAAGGTGGGGAGACTAACACCTGGGGAAGGAGAGGAAAGGCATCTTATAGGAGGTAGCATATGAACTGAAGCTAAAAGGAAGTTAAAGGTTTGTTAGGCACAAGTGAGGAAAGAGGAGAGGGATCACTTCCTGAAAATGGGGTTTGAAAAGGTAAGCTAAGAGCTCTCTGCTCACAAAATTTGGTACTTAATGCCTGCTACTCTGCTTCTGGATTCTTTGGGTTCTCTAGGAAGTTGGAAGCCCCAGGGCTCTCCTAGAGTTGGGGGGGATGTAGGGAGGTTGAGAGTTAGAATCCTTAAAGCATCCTTTATTGTTATTTTTCTGTAGGATTTAAAGAGTGACTTGGTGTCTGAGCATACTAGAGAACTAGAAAGACTTGATTTGTGTGTCATTATTTCTCTTTGTGTTCTCACCTCCCCTGCCTTTCTTCACCAATAATGCATATACCATGCTTCCCTTGTGCCTCCTGCCCTCCTCCCCACTACCTGGGCCAGGGAAAGAAAATGATTCTAAACATGGAATAGGTTACCTAAGTTAGATATTGGGGTTCTTCCCTTCCTTGGAGGGAGGAATGTTTTTAAGCAAAAACTGGATGGCTTTCTTGGGTATGATGTAGCAGAGAATCCTCACTAAGGTATATGTTGGCTGAGATCAGTTCCAACCTTGAGATGATAAGATAATGAGGAGGAGATGATGGAGGAGAGAGGAGAGGAGAAAGAGAGGGAGAGAGAGAGAGAGAGAGAGAGAGAGAGAGAGAGAGAGAGAGAGAGAGAGAGAGAGAGAGAGAGAGAAGGAGGAGGAAGAGGAGGAGGAGGAGGAGAAGAAGAAGAAAGAAGAGGAGGAGAGAGGAAAAGCAGGAAAAGAAAGGAGAAGAAGGGGACAAGAGTAGAAAGAGGAAGAGCAATAGAGAAAAGAGGAGTAAAAGGGAAGAGAGATTGGAGAGGATATGAAAAAAGGAAGAGAAAGGAGAGACCTAAAAAAATTAGGAGGGAGAGGGGAAAAGAGGGGAAGAAATGAGAAGGAAGAAGAGAAATATGAATAAATGAGGGAGAAGAAAGTAGAAGACTGGGAAAGTCAAGATGTGGAGGGAAAAATAGGAAAGAATGGAGAGAAGGTTGCAAAAAAAGGGAAGAGAGGGGGCATCTGGATGTTTCAGGGGATGAAGAGTCAGGTGTAGAGATGAAAGGTCCTAGGTTCAAATCTGGCCTCAGACACTTCCCAGCTATGTGACTCTGGGCAAGTCACTTGACCCACATTGCCTAGCCCTTTCCATCCTTCTACCTTGGAACCCATATATAGTATTAATTCCAAGATGGAAGGTAAGGGTTTAAAAAAGGGGGGGGGAGAGAGGAGGAGAAAAGTGGAAGGAAATAGGGATTTGGAGAAAAACAAGAAGAGAAAATGGAGAGAAGAAAGCAAAAAAAGAATAAAAAGAGGGGTATGGGGAGAGCAGAAAAGGAAGGAAGAAAGGATGCTGAGCAGAGCAGTAAGGGAGAAGAGGAGAATGGAAGATGGCAGGAAAAGAAGGGAGAGGATGCATGAAAGGAAAAAAGGGAAAGGAGGGAAATGAAGAAGAGTGAGTGGAGGAAGAAGGAGGAAGAGGAGGAAATTAGGAGGCAAGAGGAAAGACATGAGAAGGAAGGGCCTGATGAAAAAAAAGAAGAGAGAAGAAAAGTGGAGGAGGCGCTGCCATCCAAATTAATGAGGTCTGGCTGCTGATGCTAAAAAAGCCTGACTGCGGCATTCTGGGGGAGGCCACTTCTTGTCAGCTTCAACATCTCCATCCCTAGCACATTTCTCCATAAAAGTGTCTGTTCCCTGGAAGGGCACAGATGAGCCTCCTAGCTGGTGAGTTGTGCATGGTGGTATAAACCTCATTGAGGCAAGGTTCATGATTAATTGGCTTGTTTGCTGCTGGTAAGTCTACACATCCCAGCCCCCATCTCCTCCCTCCCTCCAATCCGTTTCCCTCTAGCTGGCCCATCTTTCATGTTGGCGGAGGTGAGGCTCACCTGGTCCCCATCCAGCCGGTTCTAGGATTTAGCACGGGTCGATGGAGCCTGAGAAGCGATTGAGTGTGAGGTGTTTGTAGAGGTGTCTGGTTCGGGCTGAGACCTCCAATCTTGGCTCCCGGCCGGCTCTGGCTCGTTGCCCCCCTTTTGGGCCTTGAAAAAACTGATGAGCTGAAATAATGAGGAAGACACAATTCTCCTAATGTGGTTAACGAAACTCCAATGCTAATCTTCTCTGCTCAGAGACGGCTGGCTCCAGCTGTCTTACCTAGTCTTTGAGTGACTTATTCCAGGGCCAAGTTCATCCATGGGGGGCGATACAGGGAAAGGATTGCCGACCACACCGGCTCTGAGGCTGATGAATATTTTAGACTGCGTCTTGGGCGCTTCTTCTTCAGGGCTAAGCTGGATGGACGCTGATGGTGAGCAGCCCCTCGGTTCATATGGAAATTCAACATGCAAATGGCCCCCCATGATCTCCTGCTGGGCTGAATTATTTCCCTGCATCTGCAGTGAAGGAGAAGAAGGATGGGGAGCTATTCTATCTTCCTTCTACAGTAAGGAAGGCTCTCAAGGCTAGTTCCAGACCCTCCAATGACTGCAGGCCCCAATCCTGGGTGAGGGGCTCTTTTGTGCCATCTAGGAGGGGCCCTATCAGCAGGCCTAGCCTGGGAGCCTTGGCCTAGCATCAGGGCTACTGGCTAAAGTCGCCATGATTTCAAGGTCTTTGTCCTGAGCCATAAAGTACTGAGCACCAAATTACAGAGCCATGGGACACAGAATGCCAGAGCTAGGAGAGACTTTAGAACATAGAAGAGCAGATGCATAAGGAAAATTAAAGAGCAGAGTGCCAGGGCTAGGAGGAACTTTAGAACATCTGTTAGAAGGGAAGAACCTTAGAACACAGAATGCAAGAGCTAAGAGAGACTTTAGAACATAGAAGAGCAGATGCATAAGGAAAATTAAAGAGCAAAGTGCCAGGGCTAGGAGGAACTTTAGAACATCTGTTAGAAGGGAAGAACCTTAGAACACAGAATGCAAGAGCTAAGAGAGACTTTAGAACATAGAAGAGCAGATGCATAAGGAAAATTAAAGAGCAAAGTGCCAGGGCTAGGAGGAACTTTAGAACATATGTTAGAAGGGAAGAACCTTAGAACACAGAATGCCAGAGCTAGGAGAGACTTTAGAACATAGAAGAGCAGATGCATAAGGAAAATTAAAAAGCAAAGTGCCAGGGCTAGGAGGAACTTTAGAACATATGTTAGAAGGGAAGAACCTTAGAACACAGAATGCAAGAGCTAGGAGAGACTTTAGAACATAGAAGAACAGATGCATAAGGAAAATTAAAAAGCAAAGTGCCAGGGCTAGGAGGAACTTTAGAACATCTGTTAGAAGGGAAGAACCTTAGAACACAGAATGCAAGAGCTAGGAGAGACTTTAGAACATAGAAGAGCAGATGCATAAGGAAAATTAAAGAGCAGAGTGCCAGGGCTAGGAGGAACTTTAGAACATATGTTAGAAGGGAAGAACCTTAGAACACAGAATGCCAGAGCTGGAAGAGTCCTTGGAACACAGGTTATAGCTGCAATGGACCTTAGAATATTGAATATAAGAACTGGGAGGGATGTTACAACATAGAACATCAGGGCTGGGAGGGCCTTACAATGAAGTGCTAGTTAAAACAGGAAGGGATAGGTGAGGCCATTTAGCAGATTGGAAAATTAAAGCCTAGATAAACTATGTTTTTATCAAGATTAGGATCCATGTCTTCAAACTCCTAGAATAATAGAATAAAAATAGAATAACTCCTATAATCTTTGGATTTTAGTAATCTGATAGAGTCCTAAAATAATAATGTTTCACATTTCTGTAACATTTTAAAGGTTGCGAAGTTCTTTCTTTCACAACCCAGTAAGTTAGTCAGCACAAATTTTGTAATTCCCATTTTGTAGATGGAGAAACTGAGGTTAGAGGGGTTAAGTAACTTGTGGAAGTTAACGTTCCTAGGAAGTATTAAACCAAGTGTTTTAAGCTTAAGTCTAACACTTGAGAGTTCAGAACCTAGACCCCGGACCTCATTTATTTCACTGCTGATTGGGCAAGAAGTGGGTAGAAGCACTGAGCTACATCCCTTAGCTTTTTCACTCCAGGTTTTCAGTGTTCTTTGGGGGAGGGGGTCAAGAGAGGGGATGGGGGTGCAGGGGATGCTGCTGTCCAAGGTTTGGGGCTGGGTTGGGGAAGAGTAAGTAAAGGGAGTAAATAAACATCAGCCTGTGCCTATAATCCAATGGGCTTCTTGCTGAACCATCTATCACCGTACAACCTTGGCGATTTATCGGCCTGTTCCCCCTGGCTGCAGATCTCAGGGAAGAAGGTAAAAAATGTCCTTTCTGAAGCCATAAAACATAAAATGGGACCCAATTTCTCTCCAGAGTTAGAATCATATCAGTTTGACAGTGACTGTAAAGTGAGTGGCAGCAAGGTTAGCGGGAAAGAATTGACTGGATCAACTGGGCTGGACCAGGACTTTGGGTGTCGGTAGTGGGAAGAAGTATGTCTCCAGAAAAACAGAGGGAACAGGGACCTTCACCCTTGGAACCCTGGAGAGGACCCTTGTTTCTCTGATAAAGAGTTTTCTGAGAAATGGGAGGTCCGGGGTTCAAATCTAGCCCCAGATACTTCCTGCCTATGTGACCCTGGGCAGGTCACTTAACCCCTTATTACCTAGTCCTTACTGCTCTTCTGCCTTAGAACCAATGAGCAATATTGATTCTGAGACAGAAAGTAAGAGTTAAAAAAAAGAGTTGTCAGAATCAGAAAGACCTGGATTCAAATCTCATCTTTAACACATTCTGGCTTTGAGTTACCTAGTAAGCCATTCTCCCAGTGCCATAGGTAAGTGCCCAGAATTGTAAATTGCAGAGCATGGTCAGCATGGACCAATGTAGGGGATTTCCTCCCCAAAAGTTCCCTACCTGCAATGAAATCATAGGTCTAGTTATATGTATGTGTAAGAATATAAAATTTTAGGTTTTATGTTAATATGAAAGTTCTAAAGTAATATGGGGGGGGGGCAGCTAGGTGGCTCAGTAGATTGAGAGTCAGGCCCAGAGATGGGAAGTCCTGGGTTCAAATCTGGCCACAGACACTTCTTATCTGTGTGACCCTGGGCAAGTCACTTAACCCCCATTGCCTAAAAAAATAAATAAAATAAAATAAGAAAGTAATATTGTGGTCACTGATATAAAAATATTATAGCTTAGGTCAAAATGACTTTTAAGTAGCTTTATTTACAAAGAGATGGAAAGAGTGAAAGTGGAAAAATGTAAGAAGAAGTTAGAGAATCATCCTAAGTACTGCTCCAGTGTCTGGTTCAGCCCTGGCAGGGCTCAATAATCTTCAGCCAGAGGACCCAGTGGTGTCTTCAGCAAAGGTTCCACCAATACAGCCTCCTCCAGGAAAGGAAGGCCTCTCTGGAAGCAATCTTTCCAGAAGCCTGGAAAGGAAGGCCAGCTACACACCTAGCAAACTGATGCAGGATCCAGGGAAAGAGTCTCCTCCTTCAGTCCAGCTCACTGATGCAGATTTTCCAAAGATGAACCCCAAAGGAGAAGACCACACACAGGCCCAGTCCAAAAGGCAAAGTCCAAAGGGGAAGCCACAAGGCGAAGTCCCTTAGACAGGAAGCTCAGGACTTTTTAAAGTCCTTTTCCCACATCACTTCCTGTCCCTTCCCCACTTTATGGGAACAAATCTCAGTCTCTCAATTTGCTTAGCACTGCCCAAGGGGGTGTGAGCTTACTCTAGTAAGTGACTCTTGAATTCTCTTACTTAGTGTTAAGTAGGGGTGCTTACGTTTTTTAAATTTAATTAATTGAAAATTTAATTTAAATTAATTTAAAAGTTGCTGATAGATAAAGAAAGTTTGATTCACTCTTCATATGTGCATGTATATATGCATGTCTATCTATAGGAAAGCATATATATGTACACATATATATATATATACACACACATATATATTTATATAGAAAGATATAAATAGACCTAGGTATTGTGGGGGGTGAAAGATGAAATGACTGAGGAAGCAAAGGTTTGAACTTCTAAGCATATTTATTTTTTAAGCAATGTGTGCCAATTGTCCGACAAATCGAGACGAGACCTTTTCTTCAACTTTGGTATTGGACCCTGAATACAGGGAGAGACAGACCTTTATGCATTCAAAACAATCAAAGAAGATCAATTAATTAAAAGAAAACAATGAATCAGGATACATAAGGTAATATGATTTCTAATTCAGGGAAAGATTAGGGACTTTCCAAGTTAGGAGGGAAAAGCTAACAGGTGCAATTCTCTGAAATCAGAAAAAAAAGATGCCCCACTCCTCCCAAGTGGCTGTGGACAATCATGGGAGTGTGGAAATAGTAACTGACTGACCAGTACAGGGCCAGTTCTCAGATAAGACATCTGGGCTTCTCGAGATGTACAATTATGAGAAAACTTGCATTCATCTTCAGATCTGGCTGCATTTCTGGCCAGCATAACCTGGGTCCTTAGTTATGGGTCTCTAAGCAGCAGGCAGAGGTGGTCCAGCTTCCCAGCCATGCAGGGATCGGATCCACCTATGCAATAAAGTTTCCTCACAATTCTTATGTTTGAGAGAGTTTTCTCACAAGACAGAAATTGGACGAGACCCATAATTGAAAAGAAAGGAAACGGAGCTAGATCCAGAATTGAGTCACAAGACAGAGTCAGTATGGTTCATTCAGTTCCCACAATCCCTTGCTGTCCCAATCCTGTGAATTCTCTTAATATAGAGATATTTATATAGATATATCTGCACATATGCCTATGTATGTGTGTATACACACACACACATATATATGTATACATATACATATATATATATATATATATACTATGTGCATGTGTCTAATTAGAGACATAGAGAGATATACAGAGAGAAAGCAGACTGAAATTGGAGTCAAATAATCATAGATTTAGTATTTGAAGGGTCCTTAGAGGCAATCTAGTACAACTCCCTCATTTGACAAGTTGGGAAACTGAGGTGTTGGGCAAAGGTAGTAAGTAGCAGAGGTGGGCTTTGAACTCAGGTCTGCTGATTCCAAACTCAGTAACTGTTCCACTGCATCACACACGGTACCCACTTCCCCAGAAGGGGATTCAGATCTGACTTTGAGTTCGTTACTAATTATCGATTCAACCTTGGACACATCACTCTGAGCCTCAATTATTTTATTTATAAAATGGGGGCATTTGACTAGATGACTTCTAAGTCCCTTCTAACTCCAAATGCTGTCTGTGCAAGTCATTTGGTTGTTGGGGGGGTGGTGGAAGAGTGGAAGCAGAAAAAGCAAATACTGGGGAGTCAGAAGATCTCTAGTCCAGCTTCTCTGGTCCTAAAGGCTGTCTTCCATAGCATCTTCCCAACCCCTGCCCTGCCATGGAATCTGAGACAGAGCTGGAGTGGGCAGCCAGTGTCCCTCCTGGAGTCCTGGAACCTCTTTCCTAAACTGGGCATAAAGAGCATTCCAAGGAAAGGCTCTGGTGAGTAAAGACTAATTAACAGGGACTGTTTTAACTGAGAATAATGACATGGTCCAAAGGGGAAGACATCTGCTTTTTTGTTATGTTAGAGGGAGTATTGGGGCAGTTAGGTGTCACAGCAGATAAAGCACCAGATTTGGAGTTGGGAAGACCTGGGTTCAAATCTGACTTCAGACACTTCCTAGCTGTGTAACCCTGGGCAAATTACTTACTGTAACCCCAATTGCCTAGCCATTGCCCTTCTGTCTTAGAGTTGTTGCTAAGATAGAAAGTAAGGATTTTTTTTTAAGAAAGAGTACTGACTCTAGGTTCAAATCCTGCCTCTCCTGATTATGACCTCTATATACAAACAGGTTTGTCTCCATAACTTTACACAGGTTGCCTCCCATACCTAGAATTCCCTCTACTCATCTCTGACTGATAGAATCCCTAACTTCCTTCAAGCTTCAGTGACCTCCTACATGAAGCCTTCCTGGATTTCTCCTTGCTTTCCCTCCAGAATTACTATAATCATATACAATGGAAAGGATAGGAATAAGCATTTATATAGCATCTACTATGTGCCAGACACTGTGCTAAGTGCTTTATAGATGTTATCTCGTTTCATGGGTACAACAGCCCTGCAAGGTAGTTGCTGTTATCTCTATTTCAAAGTTAGGGAAAGGGAGATGATTTGCCCAGGGTCACACAGTGAGGCCACATTTGAATTCAGATTTTTCTAACTCTAGGTCCTTTACTCTAGCCATTGTACCACCAGTTGCTGTGGTATAAATTTTGTATAGAGAGAGATGGCATGGTATAGTGGATAAAGAGTGGGCTTCAGAGTCAAGAAGATTTGCATTCAGATCTCATTTCTGATAACTGGCTATGTCATCCTGGGCAGGTTACTTTACCTTTTAGAGTATCAGGAAATCCTTTAAGATTACAAATTATAGAGTATTTCTGTAGTTCTTTTTTATTTTTATTTTTAAATATATTTCCTTTCAGTTTTATAGTTCTGCATTGTAGTGAGTTTCACACTGGGATTTTCCTTTTCCAATGAAGATTTTAAAAAAATGGAGATGTATACATGTCATCCCCTTAATTAGAATGCAAACTCCTTGAGGACAAGGATTCTCATTTTTGTCATTTTCTTGCCAATGTCTAGCAATGCCTGGCAGAGAGTAGGCACTTTGTGAATGCTTGTTGGCTTGCTGGCTTGCTATTGTACTCTGTATGCTGGCTCTAGGGTAGCCCAAAGCCTAAGGGAAGAACATACAAGATACCTGGGGGACAGTCCATATTGACAATCCATCCACTTTCCTGTCTGCCTTCCCCAACTCATAGGTTACTCCTACAACACAGGAGGGAAAAGAGAGGGAGAGTTCCTGGCCTCCACAGCTACTACTACTGTTTTCTTGGAGCTTCATCCTCCACTCTCTTCCCCCTTCTTCCACCCACTGTACTGTGTTTCCAGCAAAGAGTTGGGATGGACTGACCAGGCTACTTCAGAATGGAGGCCAGTGCAAATCAAGACTTAAAGATTCACTACTTCCCTGTGGATCACTAGTCTAATTTCAGATTGCTCCCCATCATGCAAAGATCATTTTGGTCAGAAAATGCCCTCTATGCCTCCTATATGATATTTCATCCCCAGCTTCTATTGAGCTAGATCTGCGTTAGCAAACCTATGGCACATGTGCCATAGAGGGCTGCTCTCTTCCCCCTCTCCACCACACCTGAGGACATTTCTCACATCAGCCATCCCTATGCCCAGCAGCCCAATGGGAGTGCTTCCACCCTCCCCTGTCTGGAGTAAGGGGGTGATTCACATGTGGCGTGAGGGTTGCAGTTTAGGCACTCTCTAAAAGGTTCACTGTCATTGATTTGGGTGATCCCCCTATGGATGGAATATATCCCCTGCCCTCAGCTTCAAGGGATCCCAAGAACTGTTGTTTCAGCTAACCCCACGGCCATATTGCAATTTCTACAGCTTCCCTGGGTTCTCCCAGTTCCACTGCTGACAGGGAGCAGGGTTGGTAGGATGAACCAGACACCCCTAAATTGGAACCCAGCAAGCCTATGCTGGGGCAAAGATGAAAGGACCTCTTTGATAAAGAACCCACTAGCTCCAGCTTCCAGAGCCCCTGCCAAGAGCCAAGATCCCTACCTGCCTAGAAGAATGTAGCTTCATCCAACAGCACACTTGACCCAGATAAACAGCCTGAGAAAGCATCGATTCCTTTCTGGCAGCTTTTCTGTGACAAAGCCAGACCCCTCTCCCTGAGACTGGAGTCTTAATAAGCTCTGATGGCCTGAGGATGCTAAGCTTTGAAAACCTCTGTTGTCTGGGGGAGGAAATAAAAAACAGACTGTTTGGGTAATGGGAAGGACCCTTCAGTAGGATGCTCTGGTCACATATACACTCTGATCAGAGCTTTCTTTAGGAATCCTGGCACCTGGATGCTTGGATGGGGGGCCAGGCTCTATACAGTCTTAGCAGGGGCTTAGGGGTGGGATAGGAAGATGGGAGCTGGTACATACAGCCTGGTACAATCATGAAAGGAAAGGGTCATCCCCCAATTTCTGTTGATAAACAACCTGCCCCCCAATCCCATGTTGGCATTTGAACTCACCCACCAGTCCTACCTTAGTTACTGCTTTGACTTCTAGACTCTGTGAGCTCTTCTGATGTCTCAGGATCAGGATGCCAATCTAACCAAGTGAAATCTGTCTGTTTCTGCCCTCTTCTCATTATTCAAACTTGGCCTTGGGCCAAATTTCAGCCAGGCTGCCTTGTAAATGTCCTCTCCACTCAAGACTTCATCTTGGTCACTGAAGGGCAAGCCCGGAGTGAGGAATTGGCTCTTTTCCTGAATGGCCTCAATTATCAAGGAGCCAAGGGCAGAGGGGCAGAGCATCAGTCGGGTCCTGTGTTTCCTCCCTTTGCTCTTTCCACTCCTACCTCAACAGGGAGCTGGCTAGTGGCATACATCTTTCTAAAGCCTTCCCAATCTATGTTAACCCTCAATAACTTAATTCATTTTAACCAACATTTAGTAAGTACGAAGGATGTGCAATGCATGGGTGCCAAGGATGAAAAGGGAAACATGAAATTGTTCCTGCTATCAGGGAGTTTGTGGGGTTTTTTTTTTTTGGTTAATTGGACAGCCTTAGTGACCCCAATTGGGATTTTCTTGGCAAATATACTGGAATGGTTTCTCATTTCCTTCTCCAGCTTGATGAGGAAACTGAGGCAAACAGGGTGAAGTGACTTGCCCAGAGTCACACAGCTAGAAAGTGTCTTAAGGCCAGATTTGAACTTAGGTTCTCTCAACTTGGAGGCGAGCACTATATTCGCTCTATCACCTAGCTGTTTGCCTTTTACTAAATTAAAAAGGATTCTAGATAGACTATTTCATTCATTTCTTAAGCACTTACCATGTGGGATATATGGCGTGTTTAGTAGGACTAGCACCTCTGGTGTGAGGGCATGCTGAGCCCTTTCAGGGCTGTTCATCCATCTTCGGTATCTACCTTTCACCCAGCTGCCACCTGTGGCTCCAAGAAGCTGGAACCTGAGCAGCGGCCACATCCTCGTACAACCATCTCTGTAGCCAGGCTAAACCAGGTAGCCAAGGAGTCTTACGCTCATTGGTGAGTTAGCAGGGTGTCTACCCCAAGCATGTCAAGACTCTTCCCCAGAGAGGAAGAAATCCTCTTCTGCCCAGAGAGGGAAAATGAGGACACTTTGTGCCAATGGCCATGAAGGTGGCTGAAGCAGGTGGAGTGCTTAGGGCTTGGTCAGACATCAGAGATGCCAAGGTCATCCACTGCATCCCAGTGCATCACCAATTGTCCTGACTTTTGTTTTGCCCCTGGACTCTGGAAGAAAGAGGGAGGCTGGAGATTTTGGGCAACTCTGCCTCCCTTAAATCCAATTCACATGCAAGTTAAGACATGGCCTCGTGATGGCATTGGCCCTCTTTGAAAACAAAGGATGAACAACCATAATTTACTATGTGATAAGCAATGGAGAATATACAGATTTAGAAAATAGTGCCTGCCCTCAAGAAGCTTGTGTTCTGCTTGGGGTAGGGTAACTCAGGAATGGGTAACAACGTCACACAGATAAGAATGTGTAAAGTATATTCCAGACAGACTGTTAACGTTTGGGATATGGAGAAAGGCTCATGGAGGAGGGCGGCATTTGGGCTGTAGTCTGAAGGAATCGGGGAATTCTGCACATTGGTTATGAGAAGGAAGGACTTTCCAGACTTGGAGGAAGAATCTGAAAAAAGCAATTCTGAGTTGGTCTCTGGGAGCTCTTGCTGGGCATCTCTGGCCACAGAAGGGTGGAAGGGTGCTAACCTGCTGGAAAAGTCCCATGTAAGTCAGAGTTACAGGTTGGAGAGCTGGAAGAGTCTTATTAATCATTTAGTCCACCTCCTGTATTCTACACTAGAAAAAACTGAGGCTCAGAGGGATTTACACAGATAGTAAGTAGTACATGGATTTTCACCCAGATTTGATTCCAAATCAATCATAAGCAAGTCCCTTAATTGCTCTGAAACTCAATTTTCTCATCTGCAAAATGGGGATAATAATTTTTTATTTAAAAATTTTTTCCATTGTTACATGATTCATGTTTTCCCACTCCCCTCATCCCTCCCCCCACCCCTAGAATTAACAAGCAGTTCCACTGGGTTATACATGTATATTTGGGGATAAGGATTCTTGCACCACCTACATTGTAGTGCAGATGTAAAAAAGAAGTGCTTTCCAATTCTGTAAGCCCTAAAGTATTATAAAAATGTGAAGTAACTTTAGCATTCATTTAAAAAATATTTCATTTCCCCCCAATAATATATAAAAACAAATTTTCACATTTGTTTTCTAAAATTTTGAATTCCAAATTTTCTCCTTCTCCCCTCACTGAGAAGGCAAGTAATTTGATATAGGTTATACTTGTGTAGTCATGCAAAACATATTGCCAGATTAGTCATGTTGTAAAATAAAACAAACCAAAAATAGAAAGTCCCCAAGGAAATTTTTTTTAAGTAAAAAAAGTTTGCTTCATTCTATTTAGTCTCCATTTTTCTGGAGGGATATAGCATTTTTCTTCAGAATTGCCTTGAATCTTTGTTTTGCTGAGAATGGCTAAATTACTTACAATTTATCATGGTACAATATTGCTGTTACTGTGTACAGTGTTCTCCTGGTTCTGCTCACTTCACTTTGTATCAGTTCATGTAAGTCTTCCCAGGTTTTTCTGAAACCATCCTGCTCATGGTTTCTTATAGCACAGTATTATTCCATCACAATAATATACTACAACTTGTTCAGGCATTTCTCATAAAGTATTTTTTAAAACATAAATTTTATTGGTATTTTTGGTTTTTATATTGTCTATATTCCCTAGTTCTCTCTCCATCCTTTCACTTAGAGAGCCATCTCTAATAACAAATCATTTTTAAAAGGAAAAATACAAGAAAAAATCAGTAAAACCAATCAATACATCAAAACAGTATATACAGCAATGAACTATTATTTTTAAAAGAAACTGGCAAAATTGAGTTTGAGGATTCTGCCTTTTTAGTTCAAAAATAAGCAAATCAGGAAGCCTGGTATAGTGAAGAAGATATAGGATTTTTAGTCAGAGGACCTGGGTTCTAATTCAAGCTTTGCTAACTATAAGGTCTTGGGTAAGTCCTTTTTCAGAATCACATAATGGGAAGGATCCTCTGATCCAAACTATAAGAATCCTTTCCAATGTCCCCAATAGAAAGAGAGGAGGTAAGTCTATACATGAATGAAGAATTCCAAGTAGGAGAGGGAATTTCCAATCACTTTTTTTTAATCCCTACCTTCTATCCTAGAATTGATGCTAAGTATTGATTCCAAGGCAGAAGAGTGGTAAGGGCTAGGAAATTGGGGTTAAATGACTTGTCCAGGGTCACAGCTATGAAGTCTCTGAGGCAAGATTCAAACTTAGGACTCATCTCTAGGCTTGGCTTTCTGTCTATTGAGCCACCTAGCTACCCCTACTTCTGCCACCAATCACCTTTTGAGGTCACCTGCTCCACTTTTGGATAGCTGGGATTGTTAGAAAGTTTTCTCTGACATTGATCCAAATTTGTGCCATTGCATCTTCCACCTGTTGCTTCTAGTTCTGCCCTGCTGTGGTGAGACAGAAGGAAAGATACTTGATATCAAAGGCTTAAATTTGGAAGAAGTCCAATGTCTTTATTTTTGCTGATGAAAAAGCTAAGGGTCCAGAGATTTGCCCAAGGTCCCATGGGCAGATTGGTGATGGAGGCAGGATTTGAACCCAGGACTTCTGACTCCAAATGCCCATGCTTTCCTCAACTATAAAATGATGGGATTAAAGAATATGTTCTCTCAACTGTCCCATCTTGTTTTAAATTCTATGATCTTCTCTTTCCAGGCCCTATATTGCCTTTCTCATAGAATCAGTCAATCTGGCAACAAGCATTTATTAAGCATCTACTGTATGTCAAGTGGGGGCAGTTAGATGGCACAATGGATAGAGTACTAGACCTGGAGTCAGGAAGACTCATCTTCCTGAGTTCAAATCTGGCCTCAGATACCTACTAACTGTGTGACTCTGGGCAAGTCACTTCACCCTGGTAACCTCAGTTTCCTCATCTATAAAATAAGTCAGAGAAGGAAATGGCAAACCATTCTAGTATCTTTGCCAAGGAAATTCCAAACGGGGACACAAAGAGTTAGACAGTACTGAAAAGGACTGAACAAACAACATATGCAAAGAATTGTGCTAAGCACTGGAATGAAAGAATCACAGACTCACAGAGCTAGAGAGCGCCCCTTAGGCCACCTAGACCAACTCACACCTAAATTAGGGTCTCCTCTTTAGCAGCTCCAACAAGAGGGAGAACATTCCATACTGGATACCTACTACGCAGCTTACTTTCTATCCAAGTAAGAACTGATCTTTATCAACCAAAAATATCTATAAAAATAAGGAAACAAGCATTTATTTAGCACTTATTATGTGCCAGGCACTATGTGAAATGATTTACAAAAATCATCTCATTTGATCCTCACAACCACCCTGGAAGAGGGGGGCTATTATTATCCTTATTTTACAGATGAGGAAACTGAGGCAGAGTATTTAAATGGTTAAACCCAGGATCACACTAGCTGTGTGATTTGAACTGAGGCTTTTCTGACTCCAGATCTAGAATTCTATCCACTAAAAAGTGGAAGGGATCTTAGAGACCATCTGGTTTTGTTTTTTAGTGGATTTACAGATGAAGAAACTGAGGCCCAGGGAGGTAAAGTCATTTGTCCAAGGACACAGGTAGTTACTGTCAGAGGTAGAGGGTGAGGGAGGGAAAGAGGGAGAGGTTGCTAGTGGAGTGAAGAGAAGTTGAGTTTGGCAGATTTGCCTTGAGGGAAAGATTTTATGCCTCTCCCTTTCCTCAGTAGCTCCCCCATCCTCTCTTCTCACTCCTGCCTCGACCCCCTCCTTTCTTCCTGACACTGTTACAGTATCGCATCTCCTGTTAAAATCTGGAACCCAGGGTGGAGGTCTGGCCTCTATCTGAAAGCTTGTCATGTCTGCACTTAATGAAGTTTAATTATCTTCCTAGATTCAATGAATAATTATAAATCTTTTCAAGATGCAATCACACGACTTCATGCTTCATTAACAGTAGAAAATCAATTGTAATTCGGTAATTCCTCTCTTCTGGCTATCAGAATGTTTATACATGCTCTCCCTCCTTTCTCACCCTTGTTTTGTCTCTGCCAAGAAGTACATCTAATGCCTTTCTTGTCCCTCCAGAATTGATGAATCTTGGATGGGGGAAGATTAGAGCCTGGGAGGAGAAGAGGGAAGGAGGGAGGAAAAAGAGGAAGGAGGAAGGGAGTAAGAATGGACCCTGTTGAGCAATGGCTTTGGATGTGGGGAATCAGCTCTTTCCACAAGATAGCCAGGAATCTGAGAAGGGAAGGAAGAGAGATACAAGGAAGAGATCTCTGTGCTCAAACTGTAAACATCACTCCCACCCCACAATATTTTCTGCACTAGAAAACTGAAATCCAGCCAAACTGTGAGACTTGAGGCAGAGCAAAGCTAAGAGACCAGATCTCCTGACTCATACTCACATTCCAGGCTGTCTCTCCTTTCCATTGGGTCCCCCCCCCCCCTCCTCTGCTTTATTAAAAGAGCACTGAACTTGGAGTCACAAGTCCTGAGTTCAATCCAGGTTCTGCCACTGACTAAGCTGTGTGACCTTGGACAAGTTCTCCAGGCTTCAGTTTGTAAAATGGACTAGAGGAGTCTGGAGTTTTCAAATCCTAATATCCTATCCCCGCAGGAAAACTGTTGCCTGAGCAGTCTGCTGAGCTTAATCACAGGACCATAGAATCAAGAACTGAGAGGGATTTTAGAGATCACCAGAGGAAGAAACTGAGGCAGAGAGGGGAAGTGGTTTGCCCCAAATCACACAGGTAATGGACAGTAGGACCAGGATTCAAACAAAGGTTTTCTGACTCTAAATTCAACTCTTCCCAATATCAATCCCGACATCCTTCTCAAAAATCCTTCTCAAAAGTCCTTTGCAATCCTGTGCAGTCTGGCACACCTAACCTGGGGATTGGCTAATACTGAGGCTCTCCCCAGGATCTGGCAAAGGTCCCGCCCTGGAGTAGGAGAGATTATAGAAAATACTTAAAGGGGAGGGTCTACAGGAGCCTGACCAAAGAAAAATCAGACTTCTTAGGTCCCTATAGTTCCCCCAAGTAGGCTTTCCTGCAATCCTGAAACAAGTTATGCTTGTTCCACCTCCATCCCTTTGCCCAGACTGTTCCTCCCTCTTAGAATGCCCTCTTTTTTGTTGCCAGAGAATGAAACGCTACTCATCCTTGTAGGGCAGTTTAGGTACCTCCTCCTTATTAGTCTTCCCAAGTCACTTCAGTCAAAAAAAATTCTTGCCCTCCCTTCTCTGGATTCCCATGGTGCTCATTGTTAAGTATCATTGTGTGGCATTGTTTATTCTCGGATGGTTTTCTGTGTTAGGTAGGAGGCTCCTTTGGGGCAGACACCTTGTTCTCTACCCAGCACTTCCTATCCTGCAGTCCTTGATGCAGGTGCTAGCTCTCTGGAATGCAAATGTTATTATTACTGGGAATGCAAATGTTATTATTACTGCTTTCAATTAAACAGCCAGCTTTTTTCTTCTCCCTTCCCCTCTATCCACCTCATCCAGCTTCCCCTAGCCGACATCACACAAAGGGTTGAAAACAATCCCCCTAGACATACCCTCACCAAAAGGTGTCACCTGCTCCTGGGTGAGGAACCCTTTTCCTCCCCCCCCCCCCTCATTCCTCAAACCAGACAACCTTGGTGGCCTATTACCATAAATGAATATGCTAATTCCCCCAGCGGGGCTCTGCCTTTTATCTGGTGACCTGGGGAGTAGCTCCTGCTTTTGTAGTTTCAGAGAGCCCTGGGCCATGCTATGGGGTTGGATCTTGGCTGAGCCAAGGGAATCCACCCAGTGCTATGGCCTTCAGGCTATAGGAGGTGATTCTGGGCTTTTCTGAGCTGGGAGGAGCCTTAGAACAGAGAGTCGCAACTGAAAGGCACCTTAGAACATTAAATGTTCCTTAGAACATAGAATGTCGGAGCTGGGAGGGATCTTAGAACACAAAATGTCAAAGCCTGGAGGGACATTAGAGATCGTTTCATAAACCTCCACTTTTAGATGAAGAAACTCAGGCCCGGAGAGTGTAAGTGCCCTGCCCAATGTGGCCCAGTGAGTTTAGAGCAGACCCCAGGTTCCAAGTATCACGAGCATCCCCCCCCCCCGCCCCCCCAGTCCTCTGAACTTCTCAAACCTTCCAACCTAGCCTGTTCTCTGGTCCCATCAGTCCTTCTCCTCCTCTGTCAGCCCCCCATTCCCAACTCTTCCCTGGAGCTGGCCAAACTCTAATTCTGTCTCTTGCTCTGCTTTGAAATCTCAGGTTAAGCATACTGCAGAATTGTCTCCAAAGTGACTTTTATCACTGTAGCCCTCTTACATGTCTGCACAATTGCAAGCTCTCCCTCTCCCTCTTTCTTCCCTCCCCTCCCCATTTTCTATCTTCCTCTGTCTATCTGCCTCCCTCCCTCCCTCCCTTCCTCTCTCTCTCTCTCTCCCTCCCTCCCTCTCTCTCTCTCTCTCTCTCTCTCTCTCTCTGTCTGTCTCTCTGTCTCTCTCTGTCTCTCTCTGTCTCTCTCTCTCTCTGCCTCTCTGTCTCTCTCTGTCTCTGTCTCTCTCTGTCTCTGTCTCTCCCCTCATCCCTTTCTCTCTCCCTCTGTCTGTCTTGACACACAGCGCCAGGGATGTGTATTTTTCCCTTTTAGAAAGGTTGTAAAATTCCTTCTCTCTCCTTATAAAAAGAACAAGGAGGAAAGCTGGCCAATATGATATTTCTTAGATTGGTGTTTCCCTGGGTAAACACCCTCCCATTTGAGATTGGGGGATGGGGTGGAAAGCACCCAGGGACCCATTCTGTTTCTTATTTCCTCTGAATGGGTTTAATTACTTTGTCTTCCTTGGGAAGATCTGACTCTGACAGCTTCCGGCTCCATTCCCTGCTCTGCTGCACCTTCCATAGGCAAGGGTCCCCTGGGCCCTCCCCACCTCTCACTCCTCCCCACCCCCAGCCTCACTCCACTCCTGCCCAGTCTAGCCTGCTGCAGGGCTCAGTTTGGGAGGGGAGAGCCTGAAAGAACCAGCTAAGCTTTGGCAGTGATCAATGGGACAGTGTTGTGTAGTACAAAGAGCTGACTGGAGTCACAGAATCTAGGTTCAAATTCCACCTCTACTGTATGACCTTGGACAGGTACTGTGGGCCTCAGTTTCTTCAACTGCAAAGGCAAAGGGCTGGCCTGCAGCTAGCCTCTGAGGCTGTTCCAGCTCTCAAATCTCAGATTCTAGGAGCCTCTGCTTGTGGCTAATACCTGTGCTTGCAGGAGTGGGTAGTCATCCCTTGTCTGACTGTATAACCAACCCCCTTATGGATAGGCCTCAATTATACTTCAGTATCAGATGTAGGGCCTTGGCCACAGCAGGATTCTAGGATTTAGGGCTGGCAGGGAACAGAGACATGCTTGGTCCAACCTTCCTTTGCCACAGATGAGGAAGCTGTCCCCCAGACAGGGGAAGTGCCCCAAATTACATAATAGAGCTTGAATATGAAACTGAGTCCTGACTCCAAATCCCAGGCTTTTTCACCACACTAGGGAATGGCTTTCAAATGAACTCATCAATCAATCATGCAGCCCACTTTCAGTGATCTTCACAGATAGAGGAAGAACAGAGCACAGTTAATCCAGAAATCCCTGGATAATACAAAAATATTTTCTATGAAGCGTTCAGAGGCAGCATGTGTTGTCTGAAAGGGAGGCATGTGTATCTTCCCAATTAGAGACTATTTAAATTATTCTTTTGTAAAAGCCTAGAATGTTAGAGCAGGAAGATACCTGAAACATCAGAGATGAGAGGAACCTTAGAATAGGAGGGTTTAGGGGGCAGTTGGGTAGTTCCAGGAGCTTACATTCTACTGGGGAAGGGGATATTATATGTACTCAGATAAGTAAAGTAGTCATAAAGTAATTTTGCTGGCAAGAGGGTATAGGAATAACCAGTCAAAGCCTCCTATGGCACTTAAGTTGAGCCTAAAAAATAGCTAAGAGGGGGCAGCTGGGTAGCTCAGTGGATTGAGAGCCAGGTCTAAAAATGAGAGGTCCTGGGTTCAAATCTGTCCTTAGACACTTCCCAGCTGTGTGACCCTGGGCAAGTCATTTAACCCCCATTGCCTAGCCCTCACCGCTCTTCTGCCTTGGACCCAATACACAGTATTGATTCCAAGATGGAAGGTAAGGGGTTTAAAATAATACTACTACTAATAAATAAATAAAAGATAGTTTGGGATTGTTCTAGGCAGTGGAGGTGAGGGAAGAAAGAACTACAAGCTCAGGGAAGATTTTTCAGACAGGTGATCATGTCAAGTAAAAGAGAGAGCAAATAGGCTTTGTAGGTTGGGGTCTAGAGACTGTGCAGTAATGGAAATAGTCCGAAGACAGGTGGTAGAGGGCTTGTGGGACCCTGGAATGTCAGAGATGGGAGAGCCATACAATGTAGCAGAAAACAAGTCTTTGAAAAAGAGATATACCTCCCGAAGGAGATATATTGATTGGGAAGGACCTAGATGGATTGTTGATGAAAAAACCCACCTACGGGCACCTTCCCAGGGCCAGTGAAGTACAAACCCCTTGAGACTACAAGAAACCAAGTTTATTTTACTTATTGAGGTTAGGGAAATGGTAGGTAAGGTCCCAACTCTACACAGCTCTATTTCCTCCCATTTTCTGTGCTCCTTTCACAAGAGAGCTCTTCTGATCTTTAAACACGTCTGAGTCCCTTCCTGCTCTTTCTAACTCCCAAACCCATCTGACTACCTTGCTAAACTAAATATTCCAGATTGTCTCTAAAAGGCTGAAGAGACTGGATTCACAGGTGGACTGAGTCCTTCCCCCAAGCCTGGGGTTGGCTTCTGAGGCAAAACCCGAAGTCCGAGATATAAAACCCTTTGGTTTACCTTAGCCAAATTGCCCACAGCCAGATTATTCCCAGAACTTCAGGGAAACACAGATCTAGGTATTCTTCCAAACTCAAGAACCTCTTAGTTTTTCCATAAAACTAGTTAGTTTCCAGGAGTTGATGGAGCCACTGTTCTTCCTTCCAGCTCAGAGAAAGGACAGTTTAGGAGTGACACTTTTCTCAATTAGCTCCCCAAACCCCTTCTGCAGAGCTTCCTCTTCTAGAATCTTTTCTAGGGTTTGTGGCTAAATTTTCCTCTCTCCCTTTTAGAGACATTTTCCCCTATTCCTTATTCCTCTATTTGTACACCTTTAAATAGCAAAGATTGGGTCAGCTAGGTGGCTCAGTGTTTAGAGTGCCAGGTCTGGAGTCAGGAGGATCTGGGTTCCAATTTGGCTTCAGACACTTCCTAGCTCGGGGACCCTGGGCAAGTCACTTAACCCCAAACGCCTAGCCTTTGCCACTCTTCTGCCTTGGAACCAACACATACAGTCTAAGACAGAAGGTAAAGGTTTAAAATAAAATAAAGGAGTTGGATTTGATGACCTCTAAAGCACCTTCCATGGCCATGTTCCTATGGCTAATTTTATATCATTTAACCCCTACTGCCTAGCCCTTACTCATTAGCTCTTCTGCATTAGAACCAACATATAGTATTGACTCTAAGATGGAAGAGAAAGGTTCAAAACACAAACGAAAAAGAGTCTACTATGTGGCCCCAGTGACACAAAGATGAAGAATGATATTCCAGTGGTGGAGCCAGAATATGTGTTTTTGGTATGTTGGAGATCTGGAGCCTGTGAAGATCCCAATGTACCTCAATTTGGAAGACCAAGAGGAGATGCTTTTTAGGAGAATCATACTGACTTATACGGAAATGCCTTGGAAAGACCATGAAGTATGTTCATTCTGAAATTGGTTCTAATTGGCTAGCCAAATGGCTGGGAGAAACCTTTCTCTTTTGATTACTTAGCTAGGGTTGCTGGCTTCTTCAAAAAATCCAGTGTCACCCTCAGCCTCTCTTTTTTGGTTCTATTCTGTTTTGTTTCATTCAAGTCTAGGGGAGTGAGAAGACTTGCTTTCATGGTCCCTTCCTTCTAAGGTCGTATGGCTCCCAAGAAATGGGCCTGGGACATTGGCTTTTTCATTCATTATTTTACTTTCTAGCTACATGAAGTGGAATATCTGACCTTAGGAGAGTGAACCACAGGATTCTGGGAGCTGGAATCCAGGCCAAGTGTTGTAACTAGACCAGAATTGGTAGCCAAAGGAACAATCTGGGGAGTGACTTTTGGTATGCTAACCTAAGATTCATTTGGCATCGGCCTCAGCCACTTCCTAGCTGTGTGACCCTGGGCAAGTCCCTTGACCCCCATTGCCTAGCCCTTACCACTCTTCTGCCTTGGAGCCAATACACAGTATTGATTATAAGATGGAAGGTAAGGGTTTCAAAAAAAAAAAGATTCATTTGGCATCAATACCACCTTTGGCTGGGAACTTGGTGGTACCAGTGCTATGGAGGAACTGAGCTAAATAAATATTGAGCCTGTTCCCCCAGAGACTGAGGAGGTCTAAGGGAGACTATGCCTCAGAGGTATTGGGGGGAAGGAGGGAATATATGTTTGTTCTTCCTATATATTTGAAGTAAAAGTCCCTTTGTTGCTAAGTGGAGCCAAGGGGAGCTAGCTTTTAGCTTCTCTAACAATAGAAAGTGAGATCCTACTGATGGGGGCTAAAATCAATGACAGCCATTTTGAAGACAATTCCCCAACCCTTCAGTGTGCCCTGAAATCCAGCTGGTTCTGACCCTGAGAAAGCGAGGCCAGGGTGCCCTCAGCTTATATGTATTTCTTTTTTTTTTTTTAAACCCTTACCTTCTGACTTAGAGTCAATACTGTGTATTGGTTCCAAGGCAGAAGAGTGGTAAGGGCTAGGCAATGGGGGTCAAGTGACTTGCCCAGGGTCACACAGCTGGGAAGTGTCTGAGATCAGATTTGAACCTAGGACCTCCCATCTCTAGGCCTGGTTCTCAATCCACTGAGCTACCCAGCTGCCCCCAGCTTATATGTATTTCTAAAAAAACCCAGAAAAGAATAAATTCAAAATAGTTAAAAACCTGGTAGTTGGGTGGTACCATGGATAAAGTGCCAGGTCTGGAGTCAGGAATACTTGAGTTCAAATCCAGCTCCAAACACTTACTAGCTGTGTGACCCTAGGTAAGTCACTTAATAGTGATTTGCCTCAGTTCCTCAGCTATAAAATGGGAATGCACTGGATGAGAAAATGGTAAATCACATCAGCATCTTTGTCAAGAAAACTCAATGGATTTATCCAGGGTGTCATGTAGTGTCAGACTAGGCAATGGGGGTTAAATGATTTGCCCAGGGTCACACAACTAGGAAGTTTCTGAGGTTAGATTTGAACTCAGGACCTCCCATCACTAGATCTCTTCAATCCACTGAGCCACCACCACCAAGCTGCCCTCACCTCAGTATTTCTCAGTCCATTATCCATTCTCCTAACTCAAGACTACATTGTCCTCTACTTTTAAATCCCTTGCCTCCTTGTCTTATTGCCATCATTTCTTGCCAAAATCCAGTCCTGGATTACTCCCACCATCTGCCCCCTCCACTCCTCCTCACATACTGTTGAACAGCACTGGGCAAAGTCATACAATGATGGTGACTTGGTATATTATAAATTCGTGTTACCCAACTTCAACTGAGCCCACGCTACAGCAAGGCAATCTTTTTACTCTTCCTTAATTGATTCCCGATCTTACTCCCCACAGAAGCTATTCCAAGCCTTCTCTTCTTTCCTCCAACCTCCCACACCTGCCCCTACCTCATCTCCCTCTCAACTTGCCTTTTACTTCACTAAGAAAATTGAGGGCATGACATGAACTTCTCCCCTGCTTGTTATCTCACCCCCCTTTGCCGTCACCCCCCATTCTTTCTTCTCCTCCAGTCTTTGACAATAAGGCAACCTTTCTCCTTGCACGTCCCTTCTATGTGTGCTTAATCACATCCTTTCATATGTTCTATGGCAGACTGTCCCCTTCTCTTCGACATCTTCCTACCTATTGTTTCCTTTCCTAATGCCTTCAAACAAGGCTAAATCTCCTTTACCCACCCCTTTTCTGACCCTGTCATTCTCTCAAGCTGCCCTTCAGTATCTCCCCTATTTAGTCACATTCTCCACCTACTGCTTCCACTTGTCCTCTCATACACACCTCAGTTCTTTGTAATCTGCCTTCTAGCCTCATCATTAAAATCACTGTCTCCAAAGTTATCCGTGATCTCCTGATTACAGCAAAATCTGGTGATCTTTTCTCAGGGCTTTTCTTTTTTTGACCTCTGCTCTGATTCGACACTGATGGCCACTCCTTTTGTCTTGGAAACTCTCTTTTCTGCCAGTCAGTTTCTTCTCATCCTCCCTTGCTGGTTTGTCATCCAAATCATTCTCTGTAACTGTGGGTGTTTCCCAAGGCTCTGTCTTCCACCCTTTCTCTTAGAAAATAAAAAATTAAAAAAACAAACTCTTACCTTCCATCTCATAATCAATGTTAAGTATTGGTTCCGAGGCAGAAGAGTGGGAAAGGCTAGACAATTGGGGTTAAGTGACTTGCCCAGGGTCACATAGCTAGGAAGTCTCTGAGGCCATATTTGAACCCAAGACTTCTTGTCCCTAGGCCTGGCTCTTAATCTACTGAGCCACTTAGTTGTCCCACTCTACCCTCTCTTGATGACTTCATCAGCTCCCATGGGTTTAACTATTATCTCTATGTTGATGAATCTCAGATCTATATATATATCCAGCCCTAGTCCCTACCTTGAGCTTCAGTCTCATTATCAACATTTGCCTAATGGACATTTGAAATGGAATGTCCCCAAAGAGAGCTCAAAATCAACTTGTCCAAAATAGAGCTCATTATCTTTTCCCCCAAACCCTCCTCCCTTCCAGATTTCCACCTTCTGGTCTTCCAGGTTCAAACCTAAATTCTGGCAATGACCTCCTAACTGGATTCCCCGACTTCAAGCTTTCTCCATTCCAGTACATCATTTTCATAGCCGCTTTATAATCAAATATAAGTTGCTCTGGTTAGCTTTTAAAGCCCTTCACATCCTAGTGCCAAACCAACTTTCTAGCCTCACTGGGCATTATTCACTCTCCCATTCTATAATCTAGTCAAACTATCTTGTCTATTCTACAATACACCTTTGCCCTGGCCATCTCCATGCCTGAAGTATGCTCTTCCTCAATCATGGAGTCCCTCTCTTCCTTCAAAATGCAACCCAGGCACCACTTTTTAGTGGAAGCCTTTGCTGATCTCCTCAGAAGCTAGGTAGGCTCTTCTCTTCCAAACAACCTTGTATTTAACATTTAACATTAACTTGTATTTTCTAATACATATATGTATATATCCATGTACACATATACATACACATACATATATATATAATATATGTTGCCTCTCCCATTAGAATAGAAAATTCTTGAAAGTAGAGATTATTTCATTTACTGTGTTTGTATGACCAGTGCCCAACACAGCACCTGGCAGATAGTTACTTGATAAATGATTGATTGATTGTTGCAATCAACTGGAGAAGATGAGAGGAGATGGGATCAAAGACCCATGTAGAGGGGTTTGCCTTGGCAAGAAGAAAGGCCACATCACTGTCAGAGAATGGATAAAAAAGACAGAGTGGGAAATGATGTCAAACAGTTTTGCTCATCTCCTCATTTCTCAGATGTCTTCCTCAACTATCTCTTCCTTCACCAGATCTCACATGAAGGGATGACTTTTTTCCTTGCCAATACAAACTTTTCTATATTCTTGCCTGTATTCCCCCCCCCCTTTTGTCATTGTTAAACTCTTACCTTCTGTCTTAGTGTCAATTCTAAGATAGAAGGGCAAGGACTAGTCCCATGGTGGTGAACCTGTGGAGCACATGCCAGAGGGGGCACTTAGAGACCTCTCTGTGGACACATGCACTGTTGCTCTAGCACTGAGTTGGCCAGAGTTTGTTACTAGAAAGCCAGAGGGACTTGGGGCCAGGTTGCTCCCCTCCCCATCTCCACATACACACCTGAGGACATTTCTTATATCACCCACCCCTGTAAAAGGTTCACCATTACTGGAGTAGGCAAAGAGGGTTATGTAACTTGCTAGGGTAACACATATAGATTGGAATCCATATTGGAATCCTGACTCCAAGCCTGGGGCTCTCTCTAGCCACTGTGCCACCTAGCTGATCCCCCTTTCTTTTATTCTAAGAGGAAAATTTTAATTTCTATTCCAAGTGGAGATTACTTTTGTAGATCACCTTCTCAAGGAGTTTGGCCACAAAAGAGAAGAGAGATGCAGGATATTTAGCTATTGGTATGGAAAGATCAAGGGGCCATCCTCAACTCCTCACTTACTCTTACTCTCCATATCCAATCAGTTGCCAACTCCTATGAATTCTACTTTTTTTAAAAACTAATTGGATGTAATAAAAAATTTCCACATAAGTTTTCTGAAGTAATTTTGTCCAAATCATCTCCCTTCTTCCTTCCTTCCTCTCTCCTGGAGCTGGCAAGCAATCTGGCTTATACATGTATTATCACACAAAACATTTCCATATTATTCATTTTTGTAAGTGGCTAATCCTATAAAACCAATCCCCCCAAACAGATACCCAAATAAACAAATGAAAAATTGTATGCTTTCACCTGCATTCCTACTGCAGCAATTCTTTCTCTGAAGGTGGGTAACACTCTTTGTCACAAGTCCCTCACAACTGTCCTGGATCATTGTATTGCCAATAATAGCTAAGTCTATCACAGTTGATCATTCCACAATATTGCTATTACTATGTACAATGTTCTCCTGGGTCTGCTTATTTCACTCTGCATCATTTCATGTAGGTCTCCCCAGGTCTTTCTGAAATCATCCTGCTCATCATCCTTACAGCCCAATAGTATTCCATCACCAACATATACCACAATTTGTTCAGCCATTCCCCAATTGAGGCTCATCCCTTTAGTTTCCAATTCTTTGCCATCACAAAGAGAGCAGCTATATTTTTGTACAGGTCCTTTCCCACTTTTTTTTTATCTCTTTGGGGTATAAACCCAGCAGTCGTATGGCTGGATTAAAGGACATGCATTCTTTCATAGCCCTTTGGGCATAAATTCCAAATTGTCTTCCAGAATAGTTGGATCAGTTTACAACTCCACCAGCAATGTATTAGTGTGTCTAGGGTCTTGAGAGAGGGGTGAGTGAAAGCACAGCCAATGCTGAGAGGATAGCCATGGATGCAGTCACATTATGAGGGAACCTGGTCTCTGAAAAGGGTAGTAGATGGAAGAAGAAGAGAATGAGGCTGAAGATGAAGGAAAGGTTGTTAACTATGGACCAGGGATTCCAGAGGGCAAGTGAAAAGGGTAGCTAGTATTGGATTGAGATGTAGGTAGGGTAGGGTTTAGGAGAATGTGGGTGAGACAGCAGGTGGTAGGGGCTGAATAGAGTTTGTTCCTAGGTGGCCAATAGCTAGATAATATCGCTGGAGAAACAGATGGGGAGAGATCATAGCTATAGGGGTATTAGAGAAGAAACATTTATTAAGTACTTACAATGTTCAAAGAACTGTGCTAAGTGCTTTACAAATATTATATCGAATGATTTTCACAATAATATGATGAGGTAGATGCTATTATGACCCCCAACTTTTATAACTGAGAAAACTGAGGCAATTAGAGGTCAAATGACTTACCCAGAGTCACACAGCTAGGAAGCATTTGACAGAAGATTTGAACCCAGGACCTCCCATCTCCAGGCCTGGCTCTTAATCCACTGAACTGTCTAACTGCCCCAGATGTTAATTTTTTTAGTATGAGCATTTACACTTCAGAAAAGTATGTTGTGCATAAATTTCCCCATAGAACCAGTTGCTAAACATTTGCCACCCTTAGTCCAAGGGCTTCAGTCTCAATAGGTATCCTCATTTATGCACAAATCTGTGGGGTGTGCTTCCTTCCTACAGGGGCTTCCTTTGCATCTATGGACCACTTTATGCCTCAAAGTGGTCCATCTAATCAGAAGATGGAGCTCCTATGTTGGCTTGGAGAATCCATTTGGAGCATTCCTCTTGAAGACAAAGGGTCCAGGGTCAGAGCTAACCAGGCAGGAAAATTCTCTCTTCCTGGCTAAATGGGATGTCAGTTGGATTCCAAAGCTCTGGATATTTCTTTTTCTTGATCTTCTAGGGACCAGCCTTATTGCCTTCAGGGGAGGTCTCATGCCTTGAGGATGAAAAGAGAGACTGGAATCAAAGCATTTAGATGAGATTTAGAGCTGGTTGCCTCTCAGGGAGTTCCATGAAGTTTTCAGCCTCTTTTACCCAAGTGAAGAGTTTCAGTCTCCCTGAGATACTACCTTCTGGCTGATCATCAGACTCCATCAGGTCAGAGCAGGGACTGAAATTGCCTGACAGCTGCTTGGATCTGCCTAATTTAAGTTCAGTGAACAGAAATTTGCAGCTCTAGACTAATTGCGCTTCTTCCACAAATATGTTTCTAGTAATCAATTGGTACACAATTAGCTCAGGGGTTGTGATTGTCTCGATTCTAAATGAAATGCAAATGTAATCCGTTTCTTTTGAGTTTCCCTGGAGTGGGAACAGACTCCCATGTTTGCCCTATTGCTCTTTCTCAGAAGTCAGATCCTGTGCTCAAGGCTGCATCAATTGATACTGAGTAATATACTAGGAAATTGACATTCTCCAGCCTGGGTGGGTAGTCACATGATATAGGGAAATGGGTGTTGGGAAACCTGGGCTCTAGCCCCAGTCCTACCCTGAGTCACTGTGTGTCCTACGGTGAGTCCCTTTCCTTTTCTGGGTCTCAGTTTTCTCATCTGTAAAAGGGATATAATAATGGGTAAGACATGCTGCTTAAAGTCAGTAAGAGTGTCAAGTAGAGATTTTAGACTTTCAGATCTAAATCTATGATACTGTTTTAGTTTTTTTTTTTGTTGTTGTTTTTTTAACTCTTACCTTCTGTCTTAGAATCAATACTATGTATCTGTTCCAAGGCAGAAGATCAGTAAGGGCCAGGCAATTGAAGTTAAGTGACTTGCTCAGGGTCACATAGCTAGGAAGTGTCTGAGGCCAGATTTAAACCTAGGACTTCCCATGTCTAAGTCTGCTTTTCTATCCACTGAACCACCCAGCTGCCCCGACACTAATTTTACAAAATGTTGGCAAAGCTCTCCATCAGGGATTCATTCATATAGGCACAAAGATGAGAGACAGTGCAGCCTAGTAGGATCCAGAACCAGTCTTAAAGTCAGGAAGATTTTAGTTTAAGATGTTAGTTCTGACTCATATTATCTATGGGACTCTGGCCAAGTCACTTAGCTTGGTAAAGCTCCCAGTCACTACATTGCAGAGCAAGTCTTCATCTGGATTGGTCAAGGGACTTCATTCAGAGTTCCCAACACCCTTGAAATTAATCACACATACATACACATGCACATACAAATGTACCAGGCACTATGCTAGGTGCTGGGATACAAATACAAAACAAAAGTTCTTGCCTGTAAGGAGTTTACATTTTATTTGAAGGAAACAGCATGAATACAGAGAAGTCTACCCAAAACTCATCTTTTACTTGAGAGATTGACTTTTTGAACCAATGTAGAAATTTACATTTACCCTCATTGTTGAGTGCCAGTGCTGGAAGGGACCTCAGAACCTAGAGTGACCATTTATTCCAACTCTTTCATAGTACAGAGGAAGAAACAGAAGCCCTAGAAAAGTGAAGTGAGTTGTTCAAAGTTATCCAAACAGATCCAGAAACTGACTGTTGTTTGGAGGAGCAGCCCAGATAAATTCAGAAAGGTTCAACATCCAAGGGTTGGCCAGGAGATGATATTTTGTTGTTGTTCGTAGAAACTCAAAGCTATTTGTTAAGACTGTGTTGGTAAATCCTGGTGAATTTCATGGTAGTGATCTGTACAATGCTCTGAATACAGTAGGCGCCTAATAAATGTTTTCTGTACTTGACTGTATTATTACAGTGTGAAATTGTTGGCCAAGTGCCAATAATTATAATGGGGATGAGGAAGAATTTATAGTATCAGATTTATAGCTGGGAAGGAACTTCAGAGGTCATCTCTTCTAACTCAGGAATAACTGTAGCATAGAGGATAGAGATAGTAAGTGTCCTACCCTTGACTTTTGCTAACTGTGTGATCATGGGCGAGTCACAACCTCTCTGAGCCTCAGTTTTCTCATCTGTAAAATGGAGATAATATCCCCCAAAGTCACCTACTTATCCTCTGAGGCTCAAGTGAAATTATGTTTTCAAAGTGCTTTGCATCCATTAAAATGCAATCGAAATGTCAAGTTGTGATTATCTTAGAACGAGAAAATTATTTTAGAATGAGAAAACTGAGAGTCAGAAAGTTTTGTCCTAGGTGACACAGAGAGTAAGCTACAAGTGCTTATATTCACATCCTAGTGGTCTGGTTTCAAATTCAGTGAATCAATCCCAGAGAAGCAATCCTCCTTTGCAGTTCAAAATAGTTCTCTCCTTCTTAGTAATCCAAGGACTAAAAGGAGAATGATTCTAGCCTCCCTTCTCCTAAAGCCCGTCTTTAGAGGTTTCCAAAATAGCAGCTGGTCAATGGATTCCTAATTCATGAAATCCCATCTCTCCCTCCTGGATTGTCCAACTCAATAGGAGAGGGAGGGAGATCTTGGTGAAGGAGGCAGCAAAGGTGTACTGGCTGCCTTTTTTGAGTGGGGATGGGGGCAGATAAGATAATTCGTCAGTCTTCTCTGGGTGTGAAACTCTTTTCAACCACAAAATACACATAGGCATGGAGCAGGTTTTGTGTGGTCAGCATGGAAGGTAGCAGGGAGGATTGGGCTATGAGCTGAGCTGTTCATCTGAAAAACAAGATTCTCCACAATATACCGATCTATCTTCAGCAGAGTCAAATTACAACTAAGTTGTCAAAATAGATAGGGAGCAGCTGGGTGGCTTAGAAAATTGAGAGCCAGGCCTAGAGATGGGAGGTCCTGAGTTCAAATTTGTACTCAGACACTTCCTAGCTATGTGACCCTGGACAAGTCACTTAACCCCCACTGCCTAGCCCTTACCACTCTTCAGCTTTGGAACCAATATACAGTATTGATTCTAAGATAGAAGATAAGGATTTTTTTTTTTTTAAAGATGGATAATAGGGATAGCTGGGCTCAGTAGATAGAGTGCCAGGCCTGAAGGAAGGTGGCCCTGGGTTCAAATCTGACCTTAGACACCTCATAGCTATGTGACCACGGGCAAGTCACTTATCCCTGTTTCCCTAGTCCTTATCCTTCTTAGAGTTGTTACTAAGACAGAAAGAAAGAATTTTTTAAAAATGGATAATAAAAAAGATAATGTAGTGATTAACAGAATTATTATTATCAGGAATATTAGAGAAACAGCTTGACATAAATAAAGAGCAAGCCTTAGATCCAGAAAGACCTAAAAGTTTAAGTACCACATCCTGACTGTATGATCCCGGGCAAGTCATTTACCCAGTGGTTCAGGAAATTCCAAGGTCCCCACATGATTCAGTAGAGGGAATTTCCTTATTCAGCAGTTCCATATGCCACTGAAGTCATAGGTCCAGTCCTCAGCCCTATCAGTAGTGTTATATAGCAGATAAAACTCATATAAAACATGAGCCCTGTCCTCATAGAGCTGACAATCTAGTTGAGGGATAGGAGAGTGATATATCTGAAGTTCGGAATAGTGGTAAGAGAGCTAGCCTTGGAGTCAAGAGAACCCTGACTTCAAATCTTGTCTCTGCTACCCTGAGAAATCCAGGAAAAAGATCTGAGCCTCAATCTTCTCATCTGTGAAATGGGGATAAAGAACAGCTATGATTCTATGTGTAAAGTGCATTCTTATTATAATGTTGGGCAGAGGCAACTAGGTAGCACAATGGATATATTAGACCTGAAATCAGGAGGACCTGGGTTCAAATTTGACCTCAGATACTTCCTAGGTTTAAAAAACAAAAAAGAATGTTGGGCAACTAAGTGTCCTGGTGGACCTGCAGTCAAGAAGACCTGAGTTCAAATCCAGCCTCAGACCTTTACTAGCCCTGTGACTCTGGGCAAGTCACTTTACTTCTATCTGCCTCAGTTTCCTCATCAGTAAAACAGGTATAAAAAATCATCTCCCTCCCAGGGTTATTGTAAGGCTCAAATGAAATAATGTTTGTAAAGTGCTTTGCAAACTTTAAAAAAAATTTATTTTTATTGTCATGCAAAACATACTTCCATATAGGTCCTTGTTGTAAGAGCAAATACATAATCAAAACCCTCAAATAAAACCAAAGATACTTTGATGTGAAAGATGGCTCAAACGATTCTTTCTCTGGAGGGGGATAGCCTTCCCCACCAAAAGTCTTTCAAGATTGTCCCAGATTTCTGCATTGCTGAGAATAGCTAAGTTTTCACAGATAATCACTGTACAATAGTGCAGTTACTGGGTACAATGTTCTCCTGGTTCTGCTAATTTCACTCTGCATCAGTTCCTGCAGATCTTTCCAGCTTTTTCTGAAGTCATCCTGCTTATCATTTCTTTTTTTTTTTTAAACCCTTACCTTCTGTCTTGGAGTCAATACTGCGTATTGGCTCCAAGGCAGAAGAGTGGTAAGGGCTAGGCAATGGGGGTTAAGTGACTTGCCCAGGGTCACACAGCTGGGAAGTGTCTGAGGCCAGATTTGAATTTAGGACCTCCCGTCTCTAGGCCTGACTCTCAATTCACTGAGCTACCCAGCTGCCCCCTTATCATTTCTTATAAGTGCTTTGCAAATCTTAAAGCACTATATAAACACTAGCTGTTATTAGTTATAAAAACGTGAACTTTTGAAGACTTTTCTTTGCAACCCCAGCACTTAACACATAGTTTTAGCGTTGAATATGCTTGTCAATGGACTTATTTTCAAACCTCAAAGAGTTCTATCAATGTTAATTATCAAGTACTATAATACAACATGCATATATACAATCCAATACAAACCCAATAGTGTGATTTAGAAAGGACCCTACTGAGAACATTGTACACAGAGAGTGATACACTGTGGCACAATCGAATGGAATGGACTTCTCTACTGGTAGCAATGCAATGATCCAGGATAATTCTGAGGGACTCATGAGAAAGATGCTATCCACATCCAGAGGAAGAACTGTGGGAGCGGAAACATAGAAAAAAACCAACTGCTTGATCACATGGTTCAATGGGGATATGATGGGGAATTTAGACTCTAAACGATAACCCTGGTGCAATTATCAATTATATAGAAATAGGTCTTGATTGATGACACATGTAAAACCCAGAGGAATTGCACATTGGCTATGGGAGGGGATCTGGGGAAGGGGAGGGAAAGAACATGAATCATGTAACCATGGGAAAATAGTCTAAATTAACTAATTAAATAAAATTCTCCCCCAAATAAAAAAATAATAAAAATAGAAAAGGACACTAGAAATCATATAGGTCCCATCCTCCCCTTATTTCATTGATTATAAAAAATGAGACCTAGAAAGAAAACATGAATTGTCTGTGGTTGGTTAAAAAGAGGCAGAGTGAGGAAATGAATTCAAGTCCTAAGGCTTCAACTGTGGAAGGGAATTTAGGTCTCACATTAAGTCTAATGTCCCTCATCTCCACTTCCTGGCTACCCTAGCTTCCATCAATTTCCATCTTCTACAGGAAGCTTTACCTGACCCCTCTTCTTTCCAGTGTCTTTCCTCCATTGATTATTACTGAGTTAGCCTGTTTTTAAGCATTGTCTCCCCCATTAGATTGTAAGCTCCTTGAAGGCAGAAACTGTATCCTGGTTCATAGTAGGACTTACTGACATGCTGACAGTCACCCAGACTCACAACCTCAGTGTCACCCTCAGCTCCTTACTCTTACTCCACATAGCCAATCCATGGCCAAATCTTGACCTTTATACCTTCATGACATCTCTTAGATGGGTCCTTTTCTCTCTGGTTGCACAATTGCCATTCTAGATCAGGCCCTCATTTAAAAAAAAAACAACAACAACTTTTTAAAAGGGTGGCATAGTGGATAGAGCACCAGGCCTGTAGTCTCTGGGTTCAAATCTGACCTCAAACATTTAGTATCTTGTTTGCCTCAGTTTTCTCATCTATAAAATGAGCTGGAGAAGGAAATGGCAAACCACTCCAGTATTTTTTTTAACACTTACCTGTTTTAGAATCAATACTCTGAAGGGGCAGCTGGGTAGTTCAGTGGATTGAGATCCAGGCCTAGAGATGGGAGGTCCTAGGTTCAAATCTGGCCTCAGACACTTCCCAGCTGTGTGACCCTGAGCAAGTCACTTAACCCCCATTGCCTAGCCCTACCACTCTTCTGCCTTGGAACCAATACACAGTATTGATTCCAAGATGGAGGGTAAGGGTTTTTATTAAAAAAATAAAATAAAAAGAATAAAAATAAAAAGAATCAATACTCTGTATTGGTTTGAAGACAGAAGAGTGGTAAGGGGTAGGTAATGGAGGTTAAGTGACTTGGCTAGGGTCACACAGCTAGGAAATGTCTGAGGTCAGATTTGAACTTAGAACCTCCTGTCTTTGAGCCTGGCTCTCAATGTACTGAACCCAGTATTTTTTTTTTTAAAGAAAATTTCAAATGGGATCACAAAGATTTGGACATGACTGAAAAATGACTGAACAACAACAACAACAACTTTACTTCATTGATAAAACAAAAATAAAACTACAAAGATTTTCTTTCAACACTACCAGACCATACACTGTCCCATCTCACTTCTCATGTGGACCATGGCAGTCGCCTAATAACTGGCCTTTCCCCCACTTCAATACAATCTCCACTCAGCTGCCAAATGGATTTTCCTAAAGTTCAGGTTCGGCTAAGTCTTTCCCCTCCTCATTGAGCCTCAGTGGCTCCCTATGGTCTTGGGGTTCAGATGCAAAGTCCTCCCTCCTTTTGGCACTTCCCTTCCTACCTTTCCAGTTTTCTTCCTTTACTCCCTGCTGAAGAACTCTGTGATCTAATCAGACTAGTCTGCATACCATTTTCCACACAACTTGGCTCCATCTCACATCTCCATGCCTTTGCCCTGACTAACCCTCATGCCTGGAATGGCCTCCCCCTTTCCCTCCTCTCTTAGTTTCTCTGGTACCTTCAACACTCAACTCAAATCTTCCCTTCTGTAGGTCTTTCCCATTCCCCAAGCTGCTAATGCTTTCCTCTCTGAGCCTGCCTTCCCCCTCTGTAGATATCTTGTGCAGGTCTAGTTATTTACAGGAGGTCTCTCTCCATTAGAATATAAACTCCCTGAGGGCAGGGACTTTAATTTTGCTTTTTTTTTTTTTAATCCCCAGCATCTAGCATAGTGCCTGGAAGATAGTAAGTACATAATACATGCTTGTTGACTCACTGACTTCACCCTGCCTGATCTGTTTCTCTACACAGTGAGCCTTCCAACTACAAAGCAAAGCAAACCACCTCCTACCCCCTCCTCCACCCCCAAACCTCACCCAGGGTCTTTCAGAGAAGAGTGTAAATATTTAAATATTTATGAACATCTTACTTATTCATAGGCCTGGTTCTGGCTACTTCCCAGCTCAGAAATTGTGAATCAGTGGAGGTGGGGGGATTAATGAGGGGGAGAATCTTATAATCCTGAAATATCAGAACTGAACAGGAACAGACCAGACTGGAAGGGACTATAGAGATCATCAAACCCAACCGCCTTTACAGATGAGGAAACTGAGGCCCACAGAAGGGAAATGAAGAACTTAATGGCTTCATAGCTAGTCAATGGCACAGTTGAGCATCCTTCCTCCCAGACCAGTGCTAGCCCAGCCATGCCACCACTTTCCTTATCTCTCAGTTTCTTAAGCTGCCTCCCAGCCCACACCACTCTTCTTCAAGGCCAGGGCCAATGGCAGGGCACAGACTTGTGCTTGGTCCTCAGCCCCATTCAGAGTTAGATTGGGGGGCTGCGTAGCTCCATTTGTCGTCACACGACTCTGCTAAGATAGGAGTCAAGTACATGCCCGTATCTTCTTTGGGGTCAAGCTTGGTCATTATCATTTCATAGCATTCAGTTTTGATTTGGGGGATGGTTATTCTTTCAATTTATGTCGCTGTAGTCCTTGTATGTAGCCCGTTTGACTCCCTTTGTATCAGTTCCTATAAGTCATTTCATGCTTCTCTGTGTTCACCGCATTCACAGTTCCTTACAGCTTAGTAATAGCCCATTACGTTCATGTACCACAATTTGTTTAGCCATTCCCCAATTGACGGGCATCCAGCCAAAGTAGTTTTTCACTCCAGTGTATAGCAAGGAAGACCAAAGGAAATATCTGTCTAGATCCGATGAAAATAAATGCCTGTTTTTGGGAGTGGGTTAGGGAAGCCTTCCAGGTTCCATCATTCAATTATAGGAAAATGGGGTTTCAGGATGGAAGGGGCTTCAGCTCCACCTAGCTCCTTCTCCCTAGGACCTGGAGTTTTCCCTTCGAGGATCTGGAGAGCATAGATCTATATCTCCGAGACCTTGTAGGGATGGGACCATAGATGTAGAGCTGACCTTAGAGGTGGGAGAATCCAGTGCCTTCATTTTACAGATGAGATGATGGCGCCCCAGAGTAAGGAAGTAACGTGCCCAATGTCACCCAGGGGGCAAGAATCAGAGCCACGATTTGAACCCAAATTCTCTGCCATCAAAGCTGTGTTCTGGCACCATACCACACTGCGGAGGCTCTCCTCAGGCTTCTCATCTTTACTATTGTCCTAACCTTGTTGTCCATCCATTCTGGGAACGTGTCACTAGCCCTGTGCAACTGAGAAGGACTTGATCTACTTCTATAATTAGAAAATAACCATCCTTCGAGTCTTGGAGGTGGAGAGGCGTGGGGGTGTTATGATGGGATTTGGGTGAGGAAAGAACAAGAGGGAACAAATAAATAAATTCAGGGGAGTGCTTTGAGGGAAGGTAGGGTGTCTGGCTCTGTGTGAGGATACGAATGCATCTATACATTTGAAGCCTCACCTTCAAGGGTGGCTTCTAGGTAGTAGTCCCAGCAAGAGGTATTGAACTCTGGAGGGCCAATGGGAGCATCTTAGACATAATAGTCAACATTTATACAGAGCCTCAAGGTTTTCAAAACACTTTACAAATCTTATCTCATTTGATCCTGAGAACAATCCTATGTTGTTAGTCAGTCAGTTGTTTTTCAGCTGAGATCTACCCCCATCTGGGGTATTCTTGGCAGAGATTCTGGAGGGGTTTGCCATTTCCTTCTCCAGCTCATTTGACAGATGAGGAAACTGAGGCAAACAGGGTGAAGTGACTTGCCCAGGGTCACACAGCTAGGAAGCATCTAAGGCTAGCTTTGAACTCGGGAAGATGAGTCTCCCTGACTCTAGGCAGAGCACTCTTTTCACTGTACCACTTAACTGTTCCAATCCTATAAGACAAGTGCTATGATGATTCCCCTTTTACAGATGGGAAACTGAGGCTGAGAGAGGTTAAATAACTTTGCCCAGAACCACACAATTAGAAGTGTTTGGAACAAAATTCCAACTCAGGTCTTCCTGACTCGGGCATGTTATCTCCTGTGCCACCTAGCTGCTAGGAACTCCCTCCCCTTCTTCTTGGAGGCCAGAATTAAGGTGTCCATCATTTCCCCGTGGATAGGACTTGGGTCAAACCCCTGCAGGAAGAGATCAGCAACTGTCGTGAGTCCCAGGCCTCGGGGACCCCCAGGCCAGGCTGGCTGCTTATGCTAAAACTCATTATGGGATAGGTGGCAGGACGTGGAAACCCCCTTTCTACATTTCACTGGATTGGAAGTCCTCAGCGTGCATCTGGAGTGTAAGTTAGAGGCATTAATTAAACTAGCCCCCAATTATCTGAACTGGCTTTTAAATAATAACACTCCAGGAGAATCGTTAATATAAACCACTAATTGGCTCTCTTCTGTTTACATGCTCAACTAATGCAGGCTCCCTCTCCACTGGGGCAGGGCCTGTCGGGGGTAACGAGATGGTAGGAGTCCGAGGAGGAATTGGGTTGTTGACCTGAAGTGAACTGAGCAAGGCTGCCAGGGTGCTGGGACTGGGGCCTCCCCACCATGTCCTTTGCCAATGCCTTCCTGATCGTCTCTGCTTAAGCCTAAATGGTCCACCGGGGCTTAGCTGACGCCAGCCACGTCCTCCAAAAAGCCCATCCTGACCACTTCAGCTCACATGAATCCTTAGCCTTTGCATGGCATCTAAAGGCAGAGAGATGGAACAGGGAGGGAAAAGAGCAGACACTGTATTTGTATAATCATGGCCAACTCTGTGGTCCTCAGTTTCCTTATCTATAAATGAGAAGCTCGGACTGGATAGTCCCTTCCAGCCCTAACTCTTTGCTCTAGTTTATTTTATTCCATTTTGTGGCCATAATGGTCTACCATATTGGATAGAAGGCTATCTCTGCAGCCAGGAAGTCCCACCTCTGACACATACTGGTTCCACAGCCCTGGGCAAGTCATTGAGGATGGGAGAATCTGCATCGGGAGAGAATTTTTTCAGTAGGAGTCCCCTCTGCCAATAAAAGCATGGGGCTATACCAAAAAAAAAATAAAAATAAATAATAGGTATTTGTGCATGTGGGTAGTGTCCATCCTAGGCTGTCAGCTCAGTGGAGGCAAATGTGTTTTATCCAAACTACAAGCCTTCTAGCACTTAGCCCATTGTCTGTCTGGCCCTGTCACTTCCCTGTTCAAAAACGTTCAGCCCCTCTCTATTGTCTCTAGGATAAATCACAAAATCTCAAGCTTGGCAATAAAGTCCTTCACAATCTCTTTCCAGTCTACCTTTCCAGGTTTATTCAGTCATTCAGTCAACAATCAAGAAGTGTTTACTATACTCCAAGCCCTGGAGATACAAAAAGGGACAAAAATACGGCTCCTGTCCTCAAGGAGTTCGCATTCTAATGGGAAAAGGCAACTTGAAAATAATTATGTTCAAACTGGAGGGGAAATAAATCAGTATAACTGATTGACACATTGACAAAGTCCAAACATGTGCAGTCTTCTCTTTCAATTTCATTGTAGTTAACTGTAAATTTTTTCTTGACTACTTACTGCAGTCTGCATCAGTTCATTTGTTCTTCCCATGCTTCTCTGTAACCATCATACACATCATTTCTTATAGCACAGTCGTATTCCATTAGATTTATGGCCCAAGATTTGTTTAGCTATTCTCCAATCAATGGGCAGCTACTTTGCCTCTAATTCTTTGTTCGCACAAAAATAGCTACTATAAATCATTTGGCGTGTTTGGGGACTTTCTCCTTCACAATGGCTTCCTTGGGGTATAAGCCCAGTAATGGAATTTCTGGATCAAATCAATTAGCTTTTACAGAGGTATTTACTGAAAATTAATTATCACTGGGAAGATCCAACTGCTGGGCTAGATGAAGCTGGTGTCTTCTCAGGAACACCCTGGCACACTGTGCTCGGTTATTGGAAAACTTGGGCATGGCCTCCTATCATTGAACCTCTTAAAGTCTCACATGGCCCTGTACCAAGGGAAAGAAGACAAACAGGAATCAGGTCCATCCCAGACACAGACTTGCCTGGGAGGCCAAATGCTCATCAGCCCTCTGGCCAGTAGGAAGGAGAGAGTGAGTTTTTTCATTAGTACTTTTTATATGCACTCTCAGGATAGGAAGCCAACAAAAAGGCCTTTTCTTTGTGAGGACAATAAGGAGATAGGAAGTAAAAAGGAACTGCCAAACATGTTCCAAAGTAGAAAACTGGATGCTTTCCTATTATCTCAAACTTCCATAAGGCAACTCACCAAACATCCCTATTAGTCCCTGGTGTGTGTTCCCAGGACTGGGTGCTCATTGCACAATCTTTTGTTATACTCTGTACCTTCAGGCTTAGTCCAGTGTCTAGTACATAGTAGGTGCTTAATAAATGTTTGTAGATTGATCAGTTCTGAAATAGAAGATATTTCTACTTGTTCTCCTTGACCCCATAGGACTAAACCAACCACACTGGATGGAAGGTGAAGAGAACTAATTTTGAGCTTGATGGAATAACAATAATATCAGTTACATAGCATTTTTAGATTTGCAAAGTGCTTTACAAATATGAGTTCACAATCTGCTCTGTGAGGTAAGTGTTGTTTATGTTTCCATTTTCCAAGAAAAGAAACTGAGGTTAAGAGAGATTGTGTAACCCAGTAATTATATGCCAGGTTGAGAGGCAAAGCCCCAGCCTAATTCAGAGTTTATCCATTATGACATCTAACTGCTTCAAGCAATCAATCAACAAACATTCATTAATCTCCTACTATGTGCCAGGCAAAGAATAAAAACATTCCTGACTCCCAAGGAACTTATATTCAATCAGGGAACACAATGTGTTAATATACAAATGGACATGGACCTGGACATGGACATGGACATGGACAATACAAACAGTAAGTATATGCCAGGTTGAGAGGCAAAGCCCCAGTCTTCCTGCCCCTGAATTCAGAGTTTATCCATTATGACATCTAACTGCTTCAAGCAATCAATCAACAAACATTCATTAATCTCCTACTATGTGCCAGGCAAAGAATAAAAACATTCCTGACTCCCAAGGAACTTATATTCAATCAGGGAACACAATGTGTTAATATACAAATGGACATGGACATGGACATGGACATGGACAATACAAATGCCAGGTAAATTGGAAGGAAGGAAAGGTAACTTGTAGAAGCTGGTGCTTAAGCTTACTCTTATGGGAAAAGAGGGATTCTGTGTGCTGAAGAAAAGGAGGAAGATGGGGTGCCCTATCTAAGGGGTAGCAAGAAAGCCAATTTGGCTGGATCTGGGAGTGCTCTTGTTTGTTTTCCATTTTATTTTTTTCTTAAACCCTTACCTTCCATCTTGGAATTGATAGTAAGTATTGGTTCTGAGACAGAAGTGGTAAGGGAGTAGGCAATTGGGGAGCAGTGACTTGCCCAGGGTCCTGCAGGTAGGAAGTTTCTGAGTCATATTTGAACCCAGAACTTCCTGGCTCCAGGTCTGGCTCTCTAACCACTAAGCCATTTATCCTTCATTTTCAAATAAGACCAAAGATGGAGAGGGAGGATAAATCTGGGAGTATGGATTATAGCTTAATGTACAAGAAGGCCAGAAAGGTCAGAAGGATCAGATATAAAGGACTTCCAAAGCCAGAGGAGTTTGTATTTGATGCTAGAGGCAATAGGGAGCCACTGGAATTTACTGAATAGAAAGGTGACATGGTCAGATCTGTGCTGATGGAACATCCCTTCAGCAGTTGAAAGGATGAACTTCCTCCCAATGAAAGCATTTCCAGAAAGGAATGGACTGCCCCAAGAGCCTGTGAGTGTTTCCCCCATGTTTTCTCCCAACTGGAGATCTTCCAGCAGAAGCTGGATGGCCCCCTGTGGGAATTTTATAGAGGGGATCATAGTTCACGCCCTGGTTTGGCTCAGAGATCTGGGTACTCTGTCGACTTAAATTCTGCGTGCCGTAGGCTGGCATGTCATACATTCAGGGCTTGGCTCCGCACACATGTGCATTCCCCAGTGCCCAAGGGCCAGACTCAATGCCCAGCTTCCCTGCCATGTTCAATTTAGCTGCTGCCTATCAGAGGGCCCTCCCTTGGGTCCAATCTCCATGGTATATTTTATGGAAGGTGTCAGCTCCCAGCTCCTCTCCTTGGCCTAATGTAGTTATCAGGCACATCTACAAGAAGAGACAAAATGCCGTACGGAGGCCTTGGTGTCCCTGAGGTAGCTGGGAGAACATGTAATCCTTCATTACATGTGTCATCGAAACAAACTCTCTGCTCATGCCATCACTTCCTATTTAGGGATGCATACTAATGAGGGCTTTATTAGGATGCTGTGTTAGAAAACAATTAGAATTATGCTACCAGCATGTGGCTAATTTTGCCCTAAAGTGCTGATAAAGTTAATCCAGGGAGCAGGCCATGAGTGGTAATTGCTCTGAGGTTGAACATGTGTGGATAACCACCGAACAGGTGTTAGCCTTTGGCGCTGAATTCTGGGCTTTTCTCTCCTCCTCTGGCCTTTCGCTGGTTCTGTGTCATCGTGGGATCAACCATGGTGGCAACTAAGTGGGCTCTGGGATTTGACCTTTCCCAGAAGCCATCTGAAAACTGACCCATCCCAACCGAGAGCAGGAGTGTCGGGGCCAGATGTGGTAGTGCCTTCAAGGACTAAGAAGCAGAGTTATCGGCAGGCAGAGCCTGCTTTACTTCTCCAAATAGTTCCATATTCAGATCTTAGGTCATTCTCCTCTTAGTACCACCCATTGTCCACACTCATGTCAGAAGGCTATCCCTAAAGCCTGGGTTTGACCATTTCTCTGCTTAATAAACTCCAGTGACTCCCTCTTGCCTCTGGAATCAAATAGGTACCTCTGTTTGGCGTTGAAAACCCTTCACAATAAGATTCCAAACTACTTTTGCAGGCTTATTATACATTATTCTCCTTTATGAATGCCAAAATGGCCTTCTTGCTATTCCCTACACATGATCTGAGTTCATCTCTGGTTCAAAACAGGGATTCTAAGAGATGAAGGGAAGAAAGGAATGCATGCCAGGCATGGAGGAACACTCTTGCAAAGGCATGGAGATTGGAGATTGAGTATTATATATATTGTCTTCCCTAAAAGAATGTAAACTCCTTGGGATGTAGAGATTTTCATTTTTGTTTTTGTATCCCCAGCACCTAGAACATAAAGGCTTAAAATAAACAAACAAACAAATATATATATATACATATATATACATACATACATACATATACATACATATACATATATATATATATATGTATATATATATATATATATATATATATATCAGTGATGGTGAACCTATGGCACAGGCGCCAAAGGTGGCACACAGAGCACTCTCTTTACAAATAAATAAAATAATAAATCTTTTTGAGTAATTGATTAGGTATGGGTATATATGCTTATGTATATACAAATGTGTGTTTATATACATATGTTTATATGTATATTACACACATAAAACTAGTCAAAGGAACATAGCCATGGGAGGTGCCTTAGAGGCCATCAAATGCAATTCCTTCATTTTATTTTATATTTTAAAAACTCTTACCTTCTGTCTTAAAATCTACATTAAGTATCAGGTACGAAGGAGAAGTAGTGGTAAGGACTAGGCAATTGGGATCAGGTTACTTGCCCAGGATCTACAACTAGGACATGTGTGAGGTCATATTTGAACTCAGGACCTCCCATCTCTAAGCCTAGATCTCTATCCACTTAGCCACTTAGCTGCCCCTAAACCTCTCATTTTATAGAATTAGGAAACTCAAGCTCAGAGTGTCCAGTTTTATACAAATTATAAATGGCAAAGCAGGGATTTGCCCCCAGGTCCTCTCATCCTAAATGCAGTGCTCTTTCCACTAGACAATATTATTTTTTGGTATTCCATCTCTCTTCTGTTCCCTGCCACACTCCTAGAAAGTCTTCAATCTATACTGGCTGTTTCCATTTATTTACCACCCCCTTACAATCTGGCTTCTGCTTCTACCTCACCACTGAAACTTCTTTCTCAAAGTTTATCTTAAATTTTTTTTTCCTCAGCTTCTTTTCTTTAACTCTTACCAACATTTCCCAGTGTATCCCTATCTTACCTCTTCTCTCTGCCTTTATTAAAAAGGAAAAAAGGAAGAAAAAGGCAGTTTAGAGAGAAAACTAGCAATATATGCTTCTCCATACCTGTAGTCCTCTACCTCTGCAAAGAAGTTGGGGGATGGGTCTTCTCATGTCTCTTTTTGGGGGTCAGGGTGGCTATTATTATTTCAAAGTATTTACTTTATTTTTTAATTTTTAAAAGTTATTAATTTTTTATTTAAGCCCTTATTTCCCAGCTTAGAATCAATATTGTATACAGGTTCTAAGGTAGAAGAGCTAGTAAAGGGGTTAAGTGACTTGTCTACGATCACATTGTATTAAGCAGTAAGGATCCAAATATAAAAAAAGGCAGTCCCTGTCCTCAAGGATCTTATAATCTAATGGAGGAAAAAATACACAAAGGACTCATAATAAAAATGCCATCTGCCTCCAGAGAAAGAACTGACAGAATCTGAATCCAGACCAAAGCATACTATATATCAGTGATGACAAGCCTTTTTAGACACTGTGTGCTATGTGCCATGCCCCATCCTCCTCAGAGACCATGTGCTGTGCCCCCCCTCCTTTATTCCACACAGGGGTGGGGCAAAGTGCTCCCATTGAACTGCTGGTGGAGGAATGGTTGAAGTGGGGAAAGTCCTCAGCAAGTATAGAGAGGGGGAAGGGAGTGATCCAAGAACTCCCCTCCCCTCCAGCTCTGCCACCAATGAGTCACCCACCTTCCCCTCTGTGCACTCCCATTGGGCTGCTGGGCAGAGGGGTGGGAGTGTGAAAAAATGTTGTCAGGCATAGTAGAGAGAGGGAGGGGAGTAGCTCTGCCCAAGTCCCTCTGACTTTCTAGTAATGAGCTTTGTGGGGTGGGCGGCAGTGTGTGTGCCCACAGAGAGTGCTCTGCGTGCCACCTTTGGCACCTGTGCCATACGTTCATCATCACTGCTATATAATTTTCTTACTTAATTTTTTGTTTTCTTTCACAAAAGGACTAACATGGAAAAATGTTTCACATGTACATAAAATCTATATCAGAGATTGCATACCATCTAAACAACGTGGGAGAAAGGGGAAGGAAAGAGGGAGAGAACTTGGGAATGAGAGATTTTTAAAAAATGAATGTTGAAATTGTTTTTACATGTAATCAAGGAAAATAATGTTAAATTAAGAATTAAAAAAAAGAAAACCATACCAAAGGAGACTGAAAAGTATGCATGCGTAGAGGAGACCAGGGGGTATGTAACAACATACCATGGAGACTAAGACAAGGTGAGCTGTCGATGGTAAACAGAGCTACCAGAAATGTTGTGAGTCCTCCATAAAGGAAGGCTGTGGGAAGAGTTTGGTGCCCTCTGGTTTTTCAATCAAAAGGGAGAGGCAACTGAGAGTGAGTTGAAAAGGTGCAGAGTATCCATGGTGATGAGATTTCAGGCGATCAGCTTATCCTGAGGGGTGGAGATGCAGGGGGAATGTTGTTCCCTGGAATGGAAGTCAAGTAGAGCAGTTAATGGAAAATGGATTGTAAGGTCTTTCCAGTTCTACTATTCTTTGTTCTAACCAATAAATCAACAAGCATTTATTAAGCACTTCCTATATGCAGGGCATCATACTAGCACTAATGAGATAGTCCCTGCCCTAAAGAACTTTACATTTTATTAGAATCTAAGATGCCTTCCAGGTCTCATGTTCTGAAGTGCCTTCAAGTTGTAATATTCCGTTTTCTCATCAATCCATCTATAAACAAGCTACTCATTGAGAACTCATTATGTTTCTGTCACCTTGCTGGTACTGAGAACTCAAAAACAAGAGTGAAGCAGTCTTTATTTACTCTCAAGATTACCCTTTATCAGGAATGGCAAGTGCCTTCCTGCTTGGGGACCTTAGGCTCAATCATCCTGACTCCACTGGTGCTTTTATTGTTTCCAGATTATAAGAATTAAAGTTAGGAAGGATTTCAGAGACCATCTAGTCTAGCCCTCTCATTTTGTGAGTGAAGGAAGGGAGGTCACCAGGGGGGAGGTAACTTGTCCAGGGTTAATCGATTAGTCAATTAAACAACATGGATTTATTAAATGACTTCTGTGTGCCAAGGAAGTGAGGATTCAAAATAAAAAGATGAATCAGATCCTGCCCTCAAGGAGCTTACATTTCAGCAGAGGGAACAGCAGGTACAAAATAGTAAGTAAATAGCAGTTGAGTTGAGCTGACAGACATTTATGAAGTACCTGCTACATGCTAGGTACTGTGCCTTTAAGGGCTGAGGATACAAGAAAATAGTCCCTGGTCTCAAGGAGCTCATAGTCTAATGGGAGAAACAACATGATATACAAGTATGATAGTTACAGAACAAATGAGAGAAAATCTTAGAAGGAAGGCAGAGGCAGCATTCTAGCACAGGATCATGTAAAGAAATCAACACAGTGGGACCAGCTAGTGGCTCTGTAGATTAGATTGAGAGCCTGCCTGGAGATTGGAGATCTTGAGTTCAAATCTGACCTCAGACACTTCCTAGTTGTGTGATCCTGGGTAGGTCCTTTATTCCTATTGCCTAGCCCTTACTGCTCTTCTGCCTTGGAACCAATATACAGTATTGATTCTAATATGGAAGGTGAAGTTTAAAAAAAAAAAAGAAATGAATACTATGTCTCGGTCACCATTGGAGAATTGAGAGGAAGAAAAGAAACAAGTATTTATTTAACACCTATTATGTGCTAAATGCTTTACAAATATTAACTCTGGATGGTAGGTACTATTATTATCTTTATTTTATAGTTGAGGCAAATAGAGGTTAAGGGACTTACTCTTGCACAGGGTCAATGCAGGAATATTTGAGGCAGAATTTGAACTCAGACTTACCTGACTCCAGATCCAGTGCTCTATCCATGGTACCACCTAGTTTGGTTGACTCTACTAGGGTCCTGAGTAATCAGGATTGTCCATCTTACAATCCTAGTAGTCTGGGTTCCTGGGGGCAGCATTGTCAGGATAAACAGTGGATCTTAGGGATGGCAGACCATGGCACTGCACACTTTCTAGTTCTTGTATTCTTTGTTCTCATCAATAAATCAACAAGTATTTATTAAGCACTTCATGAATGCCAGGCATCATTCTAGCACTAGAGAGACATATACAACAGTTAGATAGTCTCTGCCCTAAAGGACCTGATCTCAAAGCCCAGCAAGCCAATGGCCTTACATAAGTAATGCAGTCAATAGAGTCCTGGAGTCAGAAAGACTTGAGTTCAAATCTGTCCTCAGACACTTGCTAGTTGTATGATCCTTCACAAATCACTTAATCTCTATAGCTCTCAGTTTCTTCAACTATAAAATGGGGATATAAAGTACCTATTTCTTGGGATTGTTCAGAGGATAAAATGAGATAATATTTGTAAAGCCTTTAGCACAGTGCCTGGAACATAGTAGGCACTTAGTAAATGCTTATCCCATCCACCTCCCCCGCCAACTCCAACTATGGAAGTCATCTTCCTCAAAGGCTAACGATGGTCTAATAATAGTAGTAATGATGAGACAGTCATAAGGGCATGTTATATATTAAAAGCTGGAACCTCTTGCCCAAGGAACATACCAATCATTGGATCATCTGTCATCCTTACAACCACCTTAATGCCAAAGCTATTTGGCCTGTTGGCTTGTGTGCTGTACCATTATGAAATTCCCTTCAAGGGCACTCTTCTCTCTCCTGATGTTTGGTTCCCTTTGTTTCTGCTCTGGACTCTACCAGCTGTTCCTCCAGTTCAAGGGAGCAGATAGACATCGCATATGAATTTCAGTCCTCTGTGTTTAGCTGCATCCCAAGCTTTTCCACCTCTTCCTGTGCCCCAGTGAGCTCCCTAGGGTTCATGGAACTTTGATCTTCTCTTACATATGGTCTTTTCATTTAGCATCCACACTTTATGTCCCCTCCTTGCCCCCAACTTGTTTTCAGACCCACCACCAAGTTCCTATCTCCAGGTGCTTTGGCTCTCAGCCCAGCTGCAGTCCTGAGAAGATGAACAAAGCTTGGACCAATGAAGGCTCATCCAACCCTCCTACTTCCCAGGTTCTTCTTTTGATGTATCACCAGCACCTTGGACAGGGCTTCCACGACAATAAATACAGTAACTCAGTAGGGCTTTGATGCCTGTTTACATGAAGCATCTGATGTGTTTGCTCACAGGTAGATGAATGTGTACCATCTGGACCCTTTCTGGGATGGAGAAACCCTTATGGGCAGCTCAGCAACCAAGAGACTTCCAGCATGGGAGGAGGGAGAGGGAAGGCAGGGATTCTAGCCTGCAGGATAGAATGTATGTGGAACTTTGCCTCTTAGGGAACTGGCAGAGATACTGTAGGGCTCTGATTCAGTGTGCATTCTGAGGAGTTGTATTCCAGAACCAAGAGCTGGCTTAGAGCTCTGACTTCCTCCACCCTCATAAATCAAATGAAGATCAAATGAGATAATGCATTCAAAGAAATGCTAGTTGTTGTTGTCTCAGTCACTAGTCAATCAATACATATTTATTAAATTTCTACATGCCAGGTACTGTGGTAAGTGCCAGAGTTGGGGGGGGGGGCACAGAAACAGTCACTACCTCCAAGGAGTTTCCAGTCCAATGGGGGAGGAAACCTGTCAAAAATGAGGAACACACAAGATATGCTCAAAGTAGATGGAAGGTTACCTTGGAGAGAAAGACAGCAGCAGCAGCAGAGAGGACTGGGAGAGATGTCCTGCAGAAGAGGGGATCTGGGCTGTCTTTTTTTTTTAACCCTTACCTTCCATATTAGAATCGATACTGAGTATTGGTTCCAAGGCAGAAGAGTGGTAAGGGCTAGGCAATGGGGGTTAAGTGACTTGCTCAGAGTCACACAGCTAGGAAGTTTGAACCCAGGACCTCTCATCTTTGAGCCTGGCTCTTCATCCACTAAGTCACCACTACCCCCTGGACTGAGTCTTGAAGGAAGCCAGAGAAGCTAGAAGGCAGAGGTAAGGAAGGTGAGCATTCCAGGAATGGAGAACATACAGAGCAATGGTGTGGAAATGGGAGACAGAATGGGTTGTGTTTGAAGAACAGTAAGTAGGCCAGTGTCAGAGGGTAGTAGAATGCTTGGAAAGGAAGAAAAATGCAAGAAGAATGGGTAGGTAGGCAGCAGTCAGGTTGGGAAGGTCTTTCTCCACCCTCTCCCCCAACAGAAGAACTTCTTCTTCACACAAGTTAAGCTCATTGTGTTGAATAGACCTGGGCACATTGTTCTTCAGCACCATTCATTCTGCTGTGCATGTAGATGGACAGAAGGCACAGCATGGAGAACCCAAAACGATGGCTAGAATACAAGCCCCATTTCTAGTAGAGTTGAGGTTTCAATTCTAGATCTGCATACTTATCACCCTCCTTCTTGCTCAAGCCATTACCAAAATGACTGCATTCTACAAGGACACTGCCACTTCCTAGGATGGCACAGTGGCTAGAGCTTGAGTCTTGGAGTTGGGGGGATCTGAGTTCAAATCCAGCCTCAGAAAGAGATGAGGTTCTCTTGGAGGCTGGAGTGTTGGTAACATGATGAGGATAGATGGCCTTTCCTGACCTCTTCCATTAGTGTTTTTCCTGTTGGTGAAATTGTTTTTGGGCATTTAATTGTTTTAGTCATATTTGAATCTTTGTGACCCCATTTGGGATTTTATTGGCAGAGATACTGAAGTGGTTTGACATTTCTTTTTCCAGCTCATTTGACAGATGAGGAAACTGAGACAAACAGGGTTAAGTGACTTGCCCAGGGTCACATGGCTAGTCTTTGAGGCCAGATTTGAATTCAGGACGAGTCTTCCTAACTCCAAGTCTGATACTCTATCCATTGGTCCACCTTCTGCCCAATTTGTGAAATTACCTTGTATATAGTCTATATTTACTTTTGTGTCTCTGTGTAGAATGTAAGTTTCCTCTTTTCATCTTTGTATCCCCATCTGTTAGCAAAGTGCCTGGCACATTTTTTATTTTAAAAAATTGTAGCTAAACCTGTGATTTCCTTGGCATCAGGAGCTCCCAGGTGAGGAATTCCCTTTATCAATACAGATTTTCATCTACTCTGTAACATTTAACCTTTGAGAGTTGTCCCAGGGAACTGAGAAGGTAAATGGTTTACTTAATGTTTTCCATCTCTAGCATGTTTCATGGATAGGGCTGGAGTTTTGTTTTCTATCCACAAGCACTCCACTTCCTCTGTCTGGTACATAGCAAGCATTTGATAAATGTGTTTTGGATTGAATCGAATCGAGACCTAATAAGGGAAAATATGCTGCTTAAGGTTAAGGAAGGGCAGCTAGAGGGTGCCATAGAGTGCCAGGCCTGAAGTCACTTTCTGACTTCAAATCTGGTGGCAGACCCTTACTAGCTGTGGGAACCTAGACAAGTCACTTTATCCCCATTGCCTAGCCCTGGCCACTCTTCTGCCTTGGAACCAATACATAGTATTGATTCTAAGATGGAAGGTAAGGGGTTTAAAAAATCTGACTTCAGACACTTCCTAGCTGTGTGACCCTGGACAAGTCACTTCATCCTGTTTGCCTCAGTTTGCTTATCTGTAAAATTAGCTGGTGAAGGAAATAGCAAGCCATTCTAATATCTTTGCCAATAAAACTCCAAAGGAAGGAGTCACAAAGAGTTGGACATGACTAAAACAACTCAATAATAACAAAGTTTAGGTAACTAGTGTCAGCTCAGCTGGCAGGAGTTTGACCCAGGACAATGAGACCAGAGCAAGGTAATATAGTAAAGTCTTAATGGAGGGAAGGAGTGGCAAGGAGCATCTCTACTGATCCCAGTAGAGAAGGCTTCAGAGTCCCCTCTGGGTGGGAGAATCATGAGATATTATAGCATTAGGGCGTTTTAGAGGTAATACAACTTGGTTGCCTCTATTGGTTATCTCTGGGGAAGGTGAGCTACTTGGATTAACTTCATTGGTTGTCCCCGAGAGGGGTGGGATGTTGTTGGCAATCATTTTGTTGGCTTTCTGTTGTCTAGTTGGGGTTTCTTAATTTTCTGTTGCTTATCTGGGGTCTCCAGGTCTATCAGCTAGTAAGTGGCAGGAGCAAAATTTGAACTCAGTCTCACATTCTTCTTCACCAAGCTGCCACCCTCTCTTCTTGCAACTGCCACCCATTCTGACAGTCCTTGATAGTCATCCAGACTCCTCCCCCAACCAAGCTTACTGAAGGCATGTGTTTCCACAGACATGTTCCTTCTCTCTCTCTCTCTCTCTCTCTCTCTCTCTCTCTCTCTCTCTCTCTCTCTCTCTCTCTCTCTCTCTCTGTCTCTGTCTCTCTCTCTCCCTCTCTCCCTCTCTGTCTCTCTGTATATATATATATATATATATATATATATATATATATATATATATATATATATATATATATATATGAAATGCCACTGAGTGGCATTCTAGCTCCCCTAATCCCTGCCCTCAACTCATCCAGGCCTAGCCCCATAGGAGTCTCAGTAGGGCATGGTAGAATATCCCAAGTGGGCATTATCCGAAGGCATCCTCTTATAGCTCCACCATCCTTGCACTGGAGGCACATGAAGGGCAAGCTGCCCGACAGAGCCTGGCCCCTTTGTGAGAGATAGTAATTGTTGGGAAATTTTGCCAGTGGAGTGGAATAAAGACCCTTGAATAAAAAAGGCAAAGCTGAAGATAAGAAACTGTTTTATATTGACTTTCATTCCCGAGATTGGAAAGAGAACATAGGGTTTTTTTGGGGGGGGGGTGCATATATGTGTGTGTGTGTGTGCACGTGCATGTGTGATCAGAGCCAAAGTCTTTATACACAGAGGACAGCTTGGAGAGAGATACAGAGATTGATGGATGAACAAACCAGAGCTTAGGGGAGCCTGGCTATAGAACATAGCAGTGGGTGGCTTTCGTGCCCTTTCATGCCCATTCTTAATGGCATGGTATGCCAACTTCTGAGGGCACCTTCAGAGCTTTCCCTGGCAGCAGCCAGGGCTGCTCTCAGCTCATCTGTCTCTAGGTACAGGAGAGTAAAGGGGGTGTCTACACTGGGGCCATGTCACACTCATTCATGCCCTGCTTCTCTTCCATAGTCCATGGTGGCCTTGGGGAAGTGAGGAGGAGAGTGAAAGAAAGGTTTAGGGCCCTTTACGGACCCATCTCTGGGTTTCTCTTAGTTCCCTGGAATAAGAGAATAGGAGAGGTCTTAGGAATCCTGTTTCTTGCCCTTCATTTTACCCAGAAGAAAAGACTCAGAGAAGACCAGAGACCATGAACTGGTAGAATTGAGGTCTGAGAAAAGGGATTCCATTCCCAGACCCATTTCTGTGTGAGCTGGACCTACCTTTTGGGATGGTAGATGGAGAACTAGAAGGCATTTGAAAAGCCATGCAGTCTAACCCCTCATTTTACAGATGAGGAAACTGAGACCTAAGGAAGTCAAGTGACTTTTATAAGCTTATTTTGTAAGCCTTCAGAGGTAGGATTTGCTCCTAGAAGCTCTGACTTGCCCAAGGTCATGCAGTGGGCTAGGACCACTGAGCCAAGATGGCATGTGAGCTAGGCTTATCCGTCTTTGTGACCCATGCAGCCACGGGCTCTAGCTCATAAAAGGATGTGTCAAGCATGTAATAGACCTCCCTATCTCCAGGGCCCAAAGAAGAAGCCTGAGCCTCTGATGGAAATGAGGGGAGGGAGGAAGCAGGGGTTTGCTGGTTTGTTTATCTTGTTCTTAGAGCCCTCAGGTATAGCGGCTGAGAATCCTTCCCTCATCCTGCCTCATCTTCCGTTCCGGCTTTATTAATTAAACAGTTTTTTGTTTTTGTTTTAGTCTTTTTTTTTAGCAGCTGCTTCCCAGAATTCAGCAAATGTTTAATTCAATGATTCCAAGCCTGCCTCATCTCCCCTCTACACATCCGCCCCACCCCCATTCCCCTCCTCCCAAAGTGGTTCCCTGGGAAATTCCTCCTGGCATCCATCCTTGCCTCTACATGGCTTCTCCTTTCCCTAGTTGCTTCTCCAGGAGTTGGGGAGTTGCTGGATCAGCCAGAAGTGATTTGTTATTCAATTGGAGAATCCATAAAGAAGGAAGTATGGCTGGGTGGGAGCCCAGTTGGCCCCCACAGAGGGGCTTTAAAGGGCCATGATTTGTCAAAAATCCATGACACAAGTATTTAATGATCATCCTTGTTGCTCATTTAGTATCTCAAATGAAGGAATCAATTTCCCTCTGTTGCTGACTATGGGCTAGCCTTCCTTGGCCCGGGGTTAGGGCTGTCTCTTCCTCAGAGCTGATTAGCAGCAAAGAAGGGGATATGAGGCAGCCAGTCAACATGGAGAAGAGAATGCTGCAGTGAAGAAGACTTGAGTTCAAATCCTACCTCAGACATTTATGACGTGTGTGATCCATGGCAGATCATTTAACCTCTGTTGGCCTCATTTTCCTCATCTTTAAAATGGGGACAATAATAGCACTTACTTGTAAGGATCAAAAGAGGCAATAAATGCATAATGCTTTATGAGTATTCACTGTTATTTACAGTGTCTATAATAGATGGTGGGCATGGCAGGCTGAGACACAATGAAGAATGTTCCCAAGATGGATAGCTTTTGACTTCCTGGCGACTTCTCAGCAAGAAGCAGAAACATGCTGGGGAGATAGCATGGAGACATGGAAGCAACACTGACCTTGGGACTCACAGGTCCCCAGGTCAAATCCTGGCTTTGCCTTTACCTACCTCGGTGACCTGGGCCAAACCACTCAGCAGCCAGCTTGCACTATAGTGCATAAGGCACCAGACATAGAACCAGGAAGACCTGAATTCAAATATTACTTTAGATATTTCCTAGCTGTGTGACCCTGGGTAAGTCACTTTACCCTGCTTGCCTCAGTTTCTTCATTTGCAAAATGAACTGGAGAAGGAAATAGCAAACCACTATAGGATCTTTGTCAAGAAAACTTCAATTGGAGTCACAAAGCATTGGATGTGACTGAAAATGACTCAACAACACCTGTGGCCAAATTACCATACTACTCTGAGCCTCAGTTTCTCATTTGTCAAACTACTCTAGCCTCAGTTTCCTTATTTGTCAAAGGAGGTAGGTTGCATTAGAAGACCTTTCAGGGGGCAGCACAGACCAGAAGTCATCATCTATAGATTCTATAGTTGGAAGGGACTTTGGCTATCATTTAGCCCAATTTATCTCATTTTTGACTTCCAGAATTTAAGAATCTAGAGAGTAAACACTGAGCATTAGAGTCTGAGCCTGAAATGCCATGGTATAGGGAAACCTTTTCTACAACTTACAGTTTCAGAGTTGCCTTGGACACTTAGAGGTTAAGATACTTGCCCAGGGTCATCATATATCCATTAGATGTCAGAAGTGGGACTTGAACTCATATCTTCCTGGTTCCTAGGCTGATTCTCTAAATACTACCCCAATAATAAAGAATACATGTTTATTGAATGTAATTCCCCATACCTCAAGGTAGTAAGGAGTAGATTTGGGGGTTTTGAACCCCAGTCTTCCAATATTTATTTAATTAGCCCATGCCCTCATTACAGCTGGCTCTCTCAGAGCTCTCCAATGAGCTCTTAGCAGAAGACACCTTGTTTTGGCTGTATTTCTCTTCTCTGCTTCCCTGGGCTCTGGTATCTTCTTATTCCCACTGCAGGAAGGCAGTGTTAGCAGACACCAAGTGATTTATGCCCGGGTCCCTATCTTGCCTCTTTGCCCAGATGAGATAAATGGGAGATGGCACATCTTACCAGGTGCAACACCCGAACCTTGAAAACAGCTGCAGTAGATGTCTTCCCAGCATGCATAGAGATCATTAAAAGGCAGAAGGATGCATGTGGGATGGGTCCTGGAGCTGATCTGGCTGAAAAACATGATAATCAGTTCCTTTTTAAAAGGTCAAGTGATACCTCCTCTGGCAACACAATTCTCACCTTCTGAGAACAAATAACCCAATCAGAAGGAGCTAGGTGGCACAGTGGATAGAACAACAGGTCTGGAGTTGGGAGGATGTGGGTTCAAATTTGGTCTCTGATGCTTTCTAGCTGTATGACCCTGGACAAGTCTCTTAACTCTGTTTGCCTAGCCCTTGCCCTCCTGTTTTAGAACTAATACAAAGACAGAAGGCAAGGATTAAAAAAAAAACCCTAATTAAATATTGCACAATAGAAGAGTGGCAATAAGGTTATCCTTGGTGTCAGAAAAAACTGAGTTCAAGTCCTACCTTTGATACATGCTGGCAATATGATACTAGGTAAGTCCCTTAACAATGCCCCTAGTAATTCCTTTAGTTCAAGAGATATGGGGATAATTTTATTTCTTGTGCTTGCAATAGATTTGGAAATAATAACTTGCATTTTTCTTTTAAAAATGTGTTTTTACAGTCCTATTAATATCCTTTGTTTTTCCATCCATCACTTTTAATGTACTACATACTCTCCTCCCTCTAAGAGCTTCCCAAAGCCATTAAAACAGTTAAGATTTGTAAACAGAGTTGTAGGTTAACAGTTCACATTTCTAAAGTACTTAGTCTTTTAAAAACTAAATTAATTAAAAAAATTAACAAATATCCATTTCCTCTCTCTTCTTCTTCCCTTTTCATGGGAAAAGAAAAAGAAAAACAAAACTCTTGTAACAAACTTGCACAGTCAAGTAAACCAAGCCTTGCAATGGCCATGTCCAAGAGTCCTTTAGAATAGTCATTGTGATGAATGTAATGCTTAAATCTTCCAAAGATGATGCCCTTTACACTACACTGTTAATGTATAGCCCTTCTGGTTCTGCCCACTCTTCATTGATTCATACAAGTCTTCTAGGTTTCTCTGGCACTATCTACTCATCACTTCTTAGAGCATAATATTCTTCCATCATATTTATATACCACTACATTTATATAACTTGTTCAACCATTCCCCAATTGAATGAGAATCCCCACAATTTAAATATTTTTTAAAACCCTTACCTTCTGTCTTATAATTAATACTAAGTATAGGTGCCAAGACAGAAGAGTGGTAAGAGCTAGGGAATGGGGTTAAGTGACTTGTTCAGGGTCACACAGCTAGGAAATGTCTGAGGCTGGATTTGAACCCAGGACCTTCCTTCTCTAGGCCTGACTCTCAATCTACTGAGCCACCATACCTGCTCCCCCTTTAAATCTTAAAACACTTTTTCACAATAGACCTACATGAGTCAAGTAGCACAAGTATTTTATGGATCAGGAAACTGAGGCTTTAAAGACTAAGTGACTTGTTAGGGTCAAATAGCTAGTAAGTGTCCGAGGTAGTATTTGAAGCCTGGAAAGGGATGAGCATAAATGATATCTCTGTAAAGTAACCAGATGGTAAAGTGGATAGCATGCTGGACCTGGAGTCAGCAAGACATGGCTTCAAATCCTGCCTGAGCTATTCATTAGCAATGATTTTGGACAAGTCAGTTAACTTATCTCAGCCTCAGTTTCCTCATTGCAAAACAGGGATGAAAAAATTGTTGTGCTGATATGAGATAATATATGCAAAGCACTTTGTAAACCTCAAAAGGTTATATAAATACTAGCGATGATGATGATGATGGTGATGGTGATGATGGTGATGGTGATGGCAATGATGGTGATGGTGATGGCGATGATGGTGATGGTGATGGCAATGATGGTGATGGTGATGGCGATGATGGTGATGGTGATGGCGATGATGGTGATGGCGATGGCGATGATGGCGATGGCGATGGCGATGATGGCGATGGCGATGATGGTGATGGCGATGGCGATGATGGTGATGGCGATGATGGTGATGGTGATGGCGATGATGGTGATGGTGATGGCGATGATGGTGATGGTGATGGCGATGATGGTGATGGTGATGGCAATGATGGTGATGGTGATGATGTCATCTCATTTTTCTGGTCTTTAATCTACTCATGTATAAAATGTGATGACATGTTGCTGCAAAGTTTATGAAGTCCTCTATACCCATTATCTCAGATGAGTCTCACAAGAACACATGAAGAAACTGAGGCTCATAGACATGATGTGACTTGCCCCATGGTCCTACAACTAGGAGGAGTTAAAGGGAAGAGTTGAACCCAGATCTAAGGCTGGAAAATGACATACAGAGAGTCAGAGAGACTTGCCTAGGGAGCAACTGTGTGTTGCTTATTGTGCAGATATCTCAGTTCTAAAAAGTTAACCAAGCTGGGCTATGTAACTATACTGTGCATCTGTTCTCCTGATTCCCACTTTAAGGTTCCTTCCCCTATAAGGATGTTTCTCCCCTTCTCTGAAAGGAAGCCACATTCAGGAAATGCCTGCTGTTTTGAAGGGATCCTGCCTAAGTTATTCTGAGATTCTTGATGTTAAGTTAGAACAGATCCCAGGGGAAATGGAGTCATTTTGCAGAAGAGTAAACTGAGGTCTCAGTGGTTAAACTGACTTGCTTAGCCAGTAAATTATAAGCCAGGATTCTCTTTCTCCACATTGAGCAGCCTAGAGGTAGAGAAAGGTTCCCCACAGAGGGACAGGGGATCCCTTTGTATTCGCCTTTCTAGGAGAGACCCTGGCAAGAGCTTGGTTAGGGGAGTTATTTTGGTCTTGTCATGATTGGGAGCTTTGAAGGCAAGAAATTGAGTGGTGATTAAGGCCATAATAAGTTGACACCATCAAATATCATTACCCACAGAACATGCAAATGATCATGTCTTTACACGGGATTTGCCATGCAAATACCAATTAGTGAGAAATGACTTGCCTTCAGAAGGGGAGATTTGTTCTTCTCACATCTCCTGCTCCTCCTGCAACCCCTTCCCCAGTCCTGTCCTTCACTTCCTGCAGACAAACAAACAGGAAATAAATGTCAGAGTCCCTGGCAACAGTAGTAATAAGGAATAGAAGTAGTTCCCCTACCCAGTCAGGCAGTATCGTGTAGTACAAAGAGAAAGAGATTTAGAATCAGCGGGTTCCACCAGGATTTAAATCCTGCCTCAGAGACTTAATGGCTGTGAGTCATTCTTTGCCTCAGTTTCCTTATCTATGAAAGGAGATGACCGAATTAGAGGTGTGATTTTGAATATCATGTCACTATCCTTCCAGGCACCCAATTGAGAGGTGCCTAGATGGCCCAGAGGACTGAGACTCAGACATGGGAGGTTCTGGGTTCAAATATGACCTCAGGTACTTTCTTGCTTTTTGTCCCTGGGCAAGTCACTTTGCCTAGCCTTTACCGCTCTTCTGCCTTGGAATCAATACACAGTATTAACTAAGACAGAAGGTAAGGGTTTAAAAGAATAATTTCTAGTACTTGAAAGTTTGCAAAGCACTTTACAAATATGATCTTCCTCGATCCTCAAAACAACCTGAGGAGGTAGATGTTATTATGATACCCATTTTAAAGATGGGGAAACTAAAGCAGAGGGAGGTGAAGTGATTTGCCCAGGGTCTCACAGCACTCAGCCATGTAGCTTCCTCCACCCCACATTTTCAGTTGTGACTCCATTTGGAGTTTTCTGGGCAGAGATCCTGGAGTAGTTTGCCATTTCCTTCTTCAGCTCATTTGACAGATAGGGAAACTGAGGCAAGTAAGGTTAAGTGATTTGCCCAGGGTCACATAGCTAATAAGGAGATTGATTCCAAGTTTAATGCTCTATCCATTGTGCCACCTATCTGTTCCTTACATTTATCTTTCTAAACTAGTAGAGATTTGTCTATGTCCCTGGCTTAGAAGGCTTCTTTGCTTCCCCATCACTTCTAGGATAAAATATAAACTCTTCCATTTCACGTTAGAAACCCCAAATAATCTAGCTCCAAAAAAAAGCCAAAACCATCACCTTATTCTTATTGCTGCCATTTGTTTGGACATCACATTCATTCATGAATATCGTCTTTCCCACTACCCCACTTCTGCTTCCCAGAAATCTTAGCTTGCTTCAAGACTCAGTTAAAGAGCCCCCTCCTATGAGATCCTTTTGCTCATTCCCCAGCTATTAGGCAGCTAGGTGGTGCAGTAAATAGAGCCTTGAACCAGGAGTCAGGAAGACCTGAGTTCAAATCCTGTCTCAAATACTAGCTCTGTGAAGTCAGGACTTTTTCTTTTCAGTCCTGGTGGTTAGGCGGGTGAATTTCCAGATCTATTCTGTTGATTATAAGGTCCTTGGGTTGGTTGGATTCTCTGTGACATTGCTGTGGGTTGACTTTGGGGGGCTTTGAGAGGCTCCTATGTACGAAAAAAAAATTTTAAGCCCTTGCCAAGCTCTGGCCCACATTCTGAGAGATTGTGCTTCTTATGATCTCCACGTTCCATCACTTTCATTGTACTCAGAAGATGACCCTCCCCAGGAACTTTTTCCCTACCAAGCTATAAAGGGGCCAACCTGCTACTCTTGAGACCACTGATTCCAGTCCTTTCATTTTACAGATGAGGAAACTGAGGCATATAGCAGGCAAGTAGTTTGCCCAGATACTGTCTCTGAAATAAGGCTTCTAGCTGGAGTTTCCTGGTTCCTAACCTCCTAATCTGGCTACTCTTGCACTGAAGCTACTAAGGTAATTCCCAAAGACTCTTTCTTCTTCAGGGGATGAATATTCTTTTCTCTCTCCATTAGTGTCAGGGTCCCCAGTCGGACCTCTGCGGAAGTGTGGCAGAAGGCAATTCTTCCTATGTAAATGAAGATGTTTGTGACTGTACATTTTTAATGGGCAAATGAACAAACCTAGAGAGTGACTGGGAGGGAACTGCATTATAGATGAAAAGCTTTGGACCCAGGCATCTGGGGAAGAGAAGAAGAGAGAACAGCAAGAGAGAGAAAGCAAGATGAGTCAGAAAGAAGAGGAGGGGGAGGTGACAGGTGGGGAAGCTGGAGGTGAGAAGAGGTCAGAGATTTGGGGAGAGAGGAGGCTGGGATCAGAGCATCATCATCTCTCAGGCCATCAGAAAGGCAGCTCTACTACTGTGAGTCTGTAAGGAACACCTGGAGAAATCAGAGTGAATAGCCCTGTTTTTACAGTGGACAGCACAGTTAGGGATTAGAATAGATTAGAATGTAGTCAGGACCTCGAAAAAACAAACACAAAACAAAAACACACAACAGCCTTGGGCAAATAACTCCTCCTCTATGCCTTAGTTTCCTCATCTGCACAAGGAGAGGTTTGGACTAGATGGCCAAGATTCTTTCCAGTTTTAACATTTTGGGAGCTCTATAATTCAAGACATATGAACAAAGTGTGGGATGCTAGCGGTTTGGGGGGGGGTGTAGGGAAGGAGAGGGGAAGAAGATTAGATAGACCTGGAAGAGATATCTCCTAAACTAGACAAAACTGAACTCTGTAACTATTCTGTGTTCCTGTAATTTGCCAATGTATCTATTATCTATGGATATTATCTATGGATATGGATATTGTTTGTCTTTCATTTTGAAGAGGCTCAATGAAGTCATGGAGTGCCATCTTGACTCACGAATGAGTTGGATTTAATCGAAGCAGAGTTGCACAGTCATTGGCTTCACTCTTTCTTTCAGAGTCATCAAAGTCCAGCAGCAAGATAAAAGTCAAGATGATTGGCAATGTCCCAGGATACAGTGGGTAACCTTGGCATCTTCAATGTCTAACAAAGCCTTCATGGCCATTGGAACTAATTATTCTCATCCATCCCTTCTGCCACCAGGCAAAGTCTTTCACAAGCCCTAACTCATTGATGGGTTTGAGGCCTTTCAGTTACCCTCAACCTAGTTTATCCTGTTTGCCAAACACTTTACCAGAGTGTGGCCAAGAATGCTACAGCTTCTTGGAACCACAAGTGAGAGCTAGATGACAGTGGACACTTAAGGAGGATAAGCAAGCCTGAAAAGGGCTTGGCAAACCCTCATACCAGAAGTATTTGTCTTCCCTGAACACCCCAATATGCCTTATATATATGTAAAAATTTACAATATTATTACAACATTATATAATACTATAGAAAATATGATATAATATATTATTATATAATGCTATAATATATAGTATACATACTATACTATGTATTATACAATACTATATTATTATATATTATATCACATATTATATTGTATTATAATATATATCCTGTGATATAGAGGTAGTATGCTTTGGGCTGGTTTTGGATTTAAATCTCATTTCTGATGTACCCTGACTGTGTGACCCTGCACAAATCACTTAAGTTCATAGTACTTTGGGCAACTAAGAAGCCTATTTCATTTCAGAGCAAGTATCAACCTCCATTCGTAGAGTTTTCCCATTATAGTTTCCTCTACATTGAAATCATAGTTCTAATTCCTAACCGTCATATGTCCTTTGAGAACTCCCTAGAGAGTGGGTTCTCATGCCTAGAGAGGCATATTTTTTGTTCTCTGTATAGGACTAGTAAGAAATGCCACAATTTGAGACAGGAGGTCCTGATGAACCTCAGACACTTCCTAGTTGTGTGACCCTGAGCAAGTCACTTAACTCCCATTGCTTAGCCCTTACTGCTCTTCCGCCTTAGAACCAATACATAATATTGATTTTAAGATGGAAAGTGAGGGTTTAAAAATAAAGGAATATAACATTTCATGGAAAGGTAAGACAGCAGCCACATTGAGACTATAACACCCAAAAGGAGACAGAGGAAGTAGCCAGTAACAAACGTAGGGTACCTCTTTGGAATGCCCCAGTATCTCAATGTTATCAGCAGCTAATATTTCTTGGGCATCTAGTATGTGCAGGAGGACACTATGTCAATCCATGAGAGGGGACGATTGAGTTGGAGCAGAGGGTTCCATAGGAGTCTAGAATCCCAAATCTAGAGCCTGAAGGGGCCTTAGAGACCATCAAGTCCAACCTCTTCATGTTACAGGTAAGGAAACTGAGATTCTTGAGGTTAAGTGGCTTACCCAGGGTCACAAGGCTAGGAAATAACCAGAGGCAAAATTTGAATCCAGCTCTTTCCCAACTCTGGTAGGAGATAAGGCAGCTTGGAGACAGACTTGGAAGGGCCTTAAATGCCAAGCTGTGGAGTTTGGACTTTGGTGAGCAGTAGGGAGTCAATCAGGGAAGGTTTTTGAACATGGGAGTGATGTGACCAGATCTGTGGTCACTACAGGGTGGGTCTGTGGGGGAGGGAGAACCCAGAGGCAGAGCCACCAGCCCAGAGGCAGTTGATGTAATAGTGTCTCCCTATGAGGTAATAATGGCTGGTCTGAGCTAAGTGGAGGGACCCTGTAGGTGGGCAGGCACAGGCGGTTAGGAGACTCAAGAGGCCCTCCAAACTGATCCTCTCACAGCTGCTGCCAGCTATAACCACAGACACGGCCCCATTCTTAAAGCCAGGGTCCAGGGGGTGCAACACCTCACCAGGCCTGTGTTGGAGATGGAAGCACTCATTATCCTGGGACCCATCTTTCTTTCTGTCCTCTGCCGACATGTCCAGAACAAGCCGGACAGAGTTGCCGCGACCCAACCTGCTCGAGAGACCTGCGCAGCACCGAATCCCCTTGGTCCGAGGCAGGGGTCCTGGGCCTGTTCTTCTCCAGCATGCACCCAAGCCAGCTCAGATCAAGCCTCCCAGCTTTCCAAGACCCAATAAAGACACCTGAATTGTGAGAGGGGGGGGCACTGAGGGCCAGAGTGGCAGCTTCCCGCCAGATTCCATTGTAAATGCAGCCACCTCAAAGAGATGCTTTTGATCATCTAAATCCAGGTTGTATTAATTCACCAAATCCCTTAAACTCCGGGGATTTTCTTCTGATGTCTAATGAAAGTACCTTCCCCGGCTCTTTGGAGCTACCTGGGGCCAGCTGACTTCACAGCAGCCTCAGCTTGGGCTCCCCTCTGAGGGGCTGGGGGTGGAGGGGCAGGGAGGGGGGGAGGGAGGGAGAGTGGGAGGCGCAGGAAGTGGAAGAGAGGACTCCACATTCCAGAGCACTTGGTCTGGGGCCAGGGCTTAATGGTCCATCTCCGATGATGCTTGTCTGCTGACCATGTTCAGCTTCAGATCTGGCCCAGATGGACGCACAGACCATGGGAGGGGGGCCTTCTCTCCAGGGGGAGCTTCTTAGAGCTCCCTTGGTAAGCCTGGGGAAAGGGGGCATCGAGGGCACTGCTGGGAGAGAGGAAGGGCTACATAGGCTGTCACTGGCGATACTAGAGCTGCCCACTCTGAGTTGATGCTCTCCCCATTCCACTCCCTGCCTCAATTTATACCCTCCCCCTATTTCACTTGCAAAACCTGGACCACAGAGGAGAACTGGTGTTTCTAGCCACGAGTACAGGTGCCTGGCCTAACTAAGCCATTACAGAGCAAAAGCTTAATTTCATGCCCTGTTTCTTCCTTCCCAGGGCTGCCTTTTCTGCTCTATTTGTCCAGAATGAACAAAGATGAAGGGAAATGAATGACAACCTCTCTCTCTCTCTCTCTCTCTCTCTCTCTCTCTCTCTCTCTCTCTCTCTCTCTCTCTCTCTTTCTCTCACACACACACACACACACACACTCTGTCGCATTCAGTCTGTCTCAATATCTTTTATTATATCTCTCCCTCATTTTCGCTTTCTGTCTCTCTTTCTCTCTCTCTCTCTTTGTCTCATTCTCTTTTCCTTTCCCCCTCCCTTACTCCCTCTTTTTCTCTGTCTTTCTATCTCATTCTCTCTTTTTTTCTCTCTGTCTCTCTTTCACACACACTCATTGTTTGTCTCATTCTCTCTTTCATTATCTCTCATTTTCTCTCTCCCTTCCTCCTTTTCTCTTTCTGTCTGTCTCTGTCTCTTTCTGTCTGTCTGTTTCTATCTCTAGGTTTCTCTCATTTTCCTTTCATCTCCTTTCCTTACTCCCTCTTTTTCTCTGTATGTGTCTCTTTCATTCTCTCTATATCATTCTCTTTCTCTTATTCTCTCTCTTCCTCTTTAATTATCTCTGTCTCTTTTTTACTGTCTCTGTGTGTCTCCCCTCCCTTCTTCTATTTCTTTTCCTGGTCCTCTCCTATCCTTCCCTTCCCTCCTATCCCTCTTTTCCTTCCCCTTTAGAACATGTTTACCCCTTGCATTCCCTCATTTCCTCTCCTCTGTTTTCCTTTCCTTACTTTGTCTCTGTCTTTTTTATGTTTTTCTAGCTTTTCTTTTTCCTCTCCCAATTCCCTTCATTTACTCACTGCCAGACTCTAGTGATCTATTTTTCTTCTCCAGTCTTCTATCTTTCTCTCTTTGTTCTCCCCCCTCTTTTCCCTCCCTCTCATTCTCTGACTCAGTGTCTTTATGTGGCCTTTTCTCTGTACCTTCCTATTCTTCCCCCTCTCATTCTAATTCTCTGCCTTTTCTTTGAATTGACTGCCTTGGTGTCTCATCTCTCCTGGCTCCTTCTCTGCTCTCTCTCCCCTCATATTCTAGCTCTGTCTCTCTCCCTCTTCCTCTCCATTCTGATTCTGCCTTCACTCTTGTTCTCTAACTTGACATCTTCTCCTCTGAATGTGACTCACTCTTCTCACATGTTGGCACACAGGAAAAACTTCCCCTTTTCTGTTCTAGTACCCAGATCTCTGAACCCAACTTTCTCTGCTGCTTCCTCTACTCCTTCTCATTTACAATCTCTCCTGAGTAGCATGGGGTTAGTAGGCAGTATCTGGGAATTTGGCTTTTCTGGTGTGTCTAGGAGGAATCTGGGATCAGGATTCAAGAAATGGCATCACTAATAGGGCTGGGGATCCTGAATGTCTGGCCTTTCCCCTCTCGTTGGTTATTTTGACCATTATTCCTGGATCAAAGATCAAGGGTGGGAAGACAGGAAGGAAACAGAGCTTATGGAGACACCTGGGAGAACTCCATGATTTCAGGAATTTTTCATGACAAGCCACAGGATTGAATCTGTCCAGAAATAGCAGAGCCTGAGATGGCCGGTCAGCAGAGTAGGATTGAACTCTTTTCAGTTTGGTGAGGTAATAATTGTGCTGCTCTGTAGACACTCAAACTTCCCTCTGCCAAACTTGCCCATGTAACTTATCTCAATTATGAGGTGAATCAGGTAATAGAGTTTTTCAGATCTTGGTTGGAAGAAATCTCAGAGGCTCTTCTAGTTCAACCATAAAGAAACTGAGGCCCAGGAAAGATTAAGTGACTCCCCCAAGCCTCAGAGGTAGGATTTGAATTCAGATCTCTTAACTCAAGAGTCAGGGCTCATTCCATCATCCATCATGTTTACGTGCCACATAGAGTGCTTTATAGAAAGTACATTGAAGTTTTGGGAACTGTGACACAGAAATCTTGGGGGCAATCCTGGGGGCAGGTAGCATGTAACAGTTAACCCAAGGCAGGGAACCTGGTGCTCTGGATGCTTGTTCCTAAATTATCCCAGCCAGGCTTCACTGTTTCTCAGAAGACCCCACATGGCAATAGAAGTCAGGAAATAGTGAACCTTTATCCAACCCATCTTCTACAATGCCTCAAGGAGGCTCAGGAATACCAGCCTTGCTCCCAGAGTCATAATTAGTGAATAACTAGGGGCAGAGGGACATTTTAGAGGGCTCTGACCTGCACTTACACTCCCTCAGAAGGAAAAAAAACAATTTAACTCCTGATTAACAAGAATATTTAGCTAAAATCAGAAGCTGCCAGATGGGTTTCCTCACCCTATATCCCAGATAGGGATCCTCTCTGTCCAAATCTTGCTGGTTTCCCCACTACTCCCCCAGAAGTCTTGGTTCTCCTCCCCAGAAGTCTTGGTTCTCCTTCCCAAAAGGGCAGCATCATAGAGTCTCTAGTCTTCTCCCTATAAGCTCATGTCTCCCACAGAAGCAACTTTTAGCTAATAAGACTTCCACAAAAGCCTCTTCTCTCCAATTCCCCTCCCCTTCCTTCTCCTCTCTCCTCTTCCTTCTCCCTTCCCCTCTCCCCTAATATCTCCCCTCTCCTATCCCTTTTCTACCCCTCTCCTCCCCTCTTTCCTGTTCCTCCCCCTCCTCTCCACTTTCCCCTCCTTTCTTCCTTTCTCTCCCCTCCCCTCCTCTCCTTCCCCTTCTTTCCATTCCCCTCCTCCCCTCTCCTTCCCTCCCCTCTTCCCTCTCTTCTCCTCTCCATCCCCCTCTTCCCTTTCCCTTGAAGCAGGTCTCCTTAGTGTCACCACTAACCTCCTACCCCCCCCCCCCCCACTTTTCCTTGGATGAATTTAGAGATGCTTCCTAGGATGGCAGAACTGCTCGTTTTGACTCTGCTCCCTTGTTCTCCCTAGAGGAAGAGATTACCTGATTCTGATAGATTATTTGTCCTGCAATAAGCATCTATTAAACACCTAGTTTGTGTCAGACACCAACCTAAGTGCTGAGGATACAGAGAAAGGCAAAAGGCAGCCAGCTCTGCCTTCAGAGCTCAGAGATGGATGAGGGAGTCAAATGTAAACAACTATGTACACATAGGCTACATCTAGGATAAATGGGAAATAATCAACAGAGAAGGCAGAATTAGGGGAAATTGGCAAAGGCTTCCTGCAGAAGGTGGGATTTTTAGCTGGCATCTGAGGAAACCAGGGAAGCTGGGAGGCAGTGATGAGGGGGGGAAGAATATTCCAGGCAGGGGGCACAGCCAGTAAAAATGCCTGGAGTCAGGAGATGGAGAGTCTTGTTCATGGAGCGTCCAGTGAGGCCAGTGTCAGTGGATCACAGAGTAGGGGATGGGCTCTGTCATAAGAACAGAGAAGAGGGCAGGTAAAATGTGAACTTGGTTGCGTCTCCTGGGACATTTGATATTACCAACC